>NC_133122.1:46576715-46914215 GCF_033568475.1 Henckelia pumila | reverse complement strand
ACTCTAACCTTGCCTGAAATGAAAACTAGCTTTCTATAAGCATTTTAAAAAGCTTGTCCCACAGAAAGGGACGGAGTTGCTCGACGACTAATCAATAAGCAAGGAGAGAGACATCTTAGGAAAGGGCTCTTATCCTTTTGCTGCATTTAAAGGGCTTGCTGGAAGTCTTACAAAAGGAATAGAATATTATGGAATGGCCTTAAGAAGGACTACAATTTCTACTGGTTATGGGTAGGCAACTACTTCTTCAGCATAATATTAAGCCGAGACTACCACTAGATAAATTACCCAAAGATAATGAAAGACGCAACGTATCCCGGAAAAACTTGCTCACATTCGATCATAGGGGCACTGCCAAAGGCAGGACTGGCTGCAAGAGAAGTAATTAGAATAGGCTTTTAAAACTGCCTTACTAAAATCCCTCTTACTCCGGTCTAGCAATTTCATCCTTCTTAACACTGGAGCAAATATTCCTGCTTTTGCCCTAGCAAAGACTGCAACTTGCTCGAAAGTAGAAAAGAACCCTTGGAATGCCATCCCCCTGTGCACAAACCCAATTCTGCATCCTTCATTGATAACGGCTCACTATGCGATAGGAGAGCTTCTAGAATAACTTAATGAAAGCAATGCCACAGCACAGCATGGATATCTGAACTTTAGGTAGACCGCGGATCCTCTGAGTGAGGTGATGCCGTGGAGATAGACTCAACATAAGGTCCAAGGAGCATCCTAATCGCAACCTCTAGAAGGAGTGAAAGCACCCCTTAGTTAGGATGGGATTGAGATGGAATGAATAGAGGGATCCTGTGAGATCAATATGATCGCTTGAGCATGGTGCTCCGCCATAGGGAGAGGAATTGAAACTTACTTGGCCAATAGGCTACAAGGGTCTATTAGAGTAAGGACTAGTGAGCCCAGATTTTAAGTAGCCTGAGAGAAGGAGTTAGCTTAGCCCAAGATTCTCTGGGGAAGTTAGAAAAGGATATTCAATAGGTATGGGGAAGGGAAGCTACCTTGCGTCTACTAGCACGAATGAAAGGGAAATGTTCAATCATGTCAATAAAGCTGAGATGCTTCTACTTCCAAAATAGCTTCTGCTGGCATCATCAAAAGAGAAAGAATCAGTCTTAGTGGTTGCCAATAGAGAAGGTAGACGGCGCTTTAGCCCTTCAATGGTGCAAAGTAAAATTACTGTACCAAGGAGTTATTCTAAATGACAGATCGGTGTGCTTTAAGTGTGCTCTCTATCCTTTTGTAAGTCAAGCCAAGTAGTGAAAGCATGGAAAGGGCGATTGACTGATGGCAGCAATCTGGGTGAGTAGGACCGGGGGCCAGTGACTCCTTGCTATGATCAACCTGTAATGGGGGCTTTGCTGCTAAATCCCGTTTTTTTTGAACTTATACTTGTAGCATAACACATATATATATTTATTTTATTTCTTTCGGGAAATATGGTATGACATGTAATTTCTAAAGGAAAAAGCTATTATGCCTGCAGAAAATGATCTATGGGTAAATAAATTCTAGCTAGTTTCAAATAGAGCAGGATCGTTGGATACCTAAAGTTGGTGGATCTATATGTATATCAATATGTATATTGAGATCAAGGGTATGTTATTAGTTTAGATCTAACCAATTTGATGAAAAACTCCTAAGGGTTCACATCAACTAGCACTAGTTTGATGAGAGTTCCTTAGGAAACAAAAAAAAGTAAAGTAAAAGGAATTTGGGGTATTCTCTCAATTCCAATAAAATGAAATCGGATCAAGTATGAGTTGGCGATCAGAACATATATGGATAGAACTTATAACGGGGTCTCGAAAACTAAGTCATTTTTGCTGGGCGCTTATCGTTTTTTTAGGTTCATTAGGATTCTTATTGGTTGGAACTTCCTTTGGTATAAATTTGATATCTTTTGTTCCGGCTCAGCAAATTGTTTTTTTTTCCACAAGGGCTCGTGATGTCTTTCTACGGGATCGCGGGTCTCCTTATTAGTTCCTATTTGTGGTGCACAATTTCCTGGAAAAAAATCGTCGCATATTCCTCCGATTCCGTATAAAAGATATTCAGTCCATTAGAATAGAAGTTAAAGAGGGTATTTATGCTCGTCGTATCCTTTATATAGACATCAGAGGTCGGGGGGCTATTCCATTGACCCGTACTGATGAGAATTTGACTTCACGAAAAATTGAACAAAAAGCCGCTGAATTGGCCTATTTTTTGCGCGTACCAAAGGAAGGAAATGGGCTGAAGAATGAATGCTTTCTCAGCAGGAGAGGAGAGAAAAAATGCAAGAATCCTGTTTTTTATATAACATAACTTAACTGAAGTTTCGTCAAAACGTTCAGTCGAGCCAAAGCCGATGTATATGGAACAACCATAAAACAAAACTCCCTCTTTCTTTTGTGGTTTTTTATGCGTATCCAAATCCATGCAACTCAATTCAAACAAGTAACAAATTGAACTACTAGATTCAATTCATCGGATATATAAAACGATTTCGAAAGAAATAAATTTCTCTTTTTTTTATATTTGTTGGAATTGATACTTTAGATGCAGATAAATCCTATCGTGTAAATTATTTCTGTCAATCGACCTTTTTTTATCCTTTCTTTTGTGTTCCATTACTAACCAATAATGGGTTTTCTTAATAATGATAACAGGCCCATTTCTGTCTTGTTTTACCACTCATTTTTTTTTTACGATATGACCTTCCAAAATTCAACTGATGAAACCATTCTTCAGCCATACCAGACTAATTCCGTCTACGTCTAATGAGCCTAGCCTAACGGTTCTAGGGCGAATTCCGTCTATTGCTCCTTACCCTATAGGTTATAGAGACTCTTCCCAGTGCTAAGAACTAGGATCAGAAGGAAAGTCTCAACCCTTTGGTACGAAAGTAGGCTATGATTCCCAGAGAGAAAGAAATGGTTTCATATAAAGGCTTGGCACCTAGTTATCCTTATTTAAGTCGGCCTTACTCGGGCTAAGTTCAAGCAAAGATCAGTCCTTTAAGCTAAAAGCTTAAGTGATCCACGAGAAGATACCACCTTCCCCAATGAAACTTCTTTCCCCGGAGCAGAAACTGAAAGAGAAAAGACCGGGTATGCCTGAAAGGGATTCGTGAACAACAGATAAGAGATATACCCCAGATACCATTTGAACCAGAGCTGAACCATTGAATTACCCGAGAGTGATTTCACTCCAGAAGTTCGTAGGGGGATCTAATGCGGAACCTTGAGGGCTTTACCGCCCTTGGTATCAAAACCGCAGGTTGTTTCCTTCACGTCTGGACAGCCCAAGGGCTACTACCTATCATGGAGCCTTTTCTCGCTGTCCCACCATGTTATGGTGTGGATGGCCGCCTGTTTAGCAGGGTTCGATCATAAGTTCAAAGACTACGCTCTCTTAGGTGACGATATTGTAATCGCCAATGAGAGAGTAGCTTTAAGTATGCCGAAATAGTGAAGGCTCTTGGAGTGGAAATTTCAGGAGGAAAATCTATCATCTCCAAGACCGGATCTTTTGAGTTTGCTAAACAGTTTTGGGTGAATAGTACATTTGCATTTCATCCTTTTGCCTCTTGGAAAATTATAACATTTCATGACTATGATTAAGATTTAAAATTATTATTATTTTTCGTTTTTAGTTTTTTTTTTAAAAAAAAAATTAATTTGTAAATTTCTCAAAGTTTTCAAACTATACTTAATACAAATTCAACATTTTCTCCATTTGATAGAGATTGTATTCATAGATAGATCTTCTTGTGATATACAAAAGAATTTTATCTCTTATAACTGCAAATTATGTCACAATTTTTTTCCCACCATTATTAACACCCGTTGCTTTAATTATTTTATATAATATATATCAGCTTCTAAATAACCTTGCCTGTTTTTTCAACTTGACACATGATCAAATTGAAAAAAATTTGTGCATGGAAATTTTTACTAAACAAATTAAAGAGCTTTCAAATTTTGTTTCTTTGTCTTGCCATCATTTGAAAATCGCTAAATTTTGATAATTTCAATCTTAAAGTATTAATTAATAGATAATTACAGAATATATTCTTACAACTAAATTTACATCCGAACAAAATTTAAAATTGTATTCAAACATGTTATCTTGAACGTAGCATATAATCGGTTATCTATTTTCGTCAAGTCCCAAATTTTAAATATATAATACTACAAGATGTATAAATTTTTATAATTATTTTTTAAAATTCGATAAATTTTAATTGATAAAAAAATACAACTTAAATAAAACAATTAATAAAAAATATAAATATATTCTTAATAATATATGTACATGTATGTGTAGTCATTGTTATTATCCAAACAACAATTACTCTGCTTCAAATTAAACGTAGAATAGTATTCATATAACTTTAAATACCATCAAAATCAATATAATAGCATCACAATAGCTTATCCGAAATTAAAAAAAATTATATATTAAGAATGCTTGCATTAAGAAGAGTAAAAATAATAAAAAAAAAATAAACGTCGTCAGAATATGCAGCATCTATGAAAATTGGAATCTTCATTCGTGCCTGCACCTCCATCCATCTTCATCTCCTATGTGATAAAATTAAAATGGATAGGCCGTGCATTTGATCGACACTTGACATTTCTTTGATGTTTAATTCATAAATTAATGATTGATTATATAAAATTCAAAATGAAAATGAAATTTAAGTAGATCCCGATATATTTGCCTTGTTCGATTCGATGTAATGAATTCATGGTTAAAAGTGAACATGACAGACAGTATGTTGTTCTACAACAAAAAGAACGAATTGAATCTTCTTCTCTTAAAAAGCATCCCACAAAATTTAAAAATCAGCATATACAATCATACGAATAAGATTTAAAAAAAAAAATTAGTGTTCACTCTGAGATAAAATGAAAAAGATATCAATTTTTCATCCGTTTCAGGCGAAAAAAAGATTGAAAATGTTCATGGATAAGATGAATTTGCACATGTTCCTGAAAAATTTCTAGACTATTCAAGGATTCTGTGCATAATAATAAGTTCTAACTGGTAGATAACAAACAATGTCAATTATAACAGATGCTGAAACTAATAATTAAAAAATAATCCGCATTTTACGACAGGGAAAAGTACAGCACCTACTACTTTCATCAACTGGACCTTCTGCTTCAGACCCCTTTCCATGCTACTTCTGCTTTGATCCTCATTTCCCAGAGGACTTTGAGGGCAGACGATGCTATATTGCTATGTGAGGTTATCCGCGTACACTCGCCAACTCAACTTCATATACAAGCCATGAATTTGGAGGTGCATTTTCTCCAGCTCCATGTTTTCCATAACTATACAGCAAGAAGGAAAATTATAGAATCATATGGGTTTGGGATAATTGAATTTTAGGCAAATATTTTTATCGATGTATAGAGTCTATGGTTTGGACGATTCAAAACATACCCCATCGATGGTGGGATGACGAGTCTCCTTTTATCCCCAACACGCATACCTGCAGTTTCACATAAATTTAAGTTTATGATCCTAGTTTAGACAGATGAATATGAAGAAATAAGGGGATTGAGTTTCAGTTTCAAAAGTAACTACCATCAATCCCCAGGTTCCATCCTCCGATAACTTCTTTATCACCTGATTGAAGAAATATTGACAATAAGAGAACACATCAGTGATGATAATTATTAACATTTTCTCAGAACTAAAGCGAGAACCAGGAGAAGAGTGAGTGTGCATGCATGCAAAGGCAGTTGTCTGTGTACCTAACAAGAATTTGCAGGCAGGTTTACCAACATTTGAGTCAAAGATACGCCCACTATCCTTTAACATGGCCGTGTAATAAATTTTGACCTGATCCAAAGGTTTGTTTAAAGAGATGGTCATTGACAAAATGAAAATACATATCCCAACAAATGTGACATGTTACGGTTGTAGCAAGTATACCTTTTTTCCAGGAGCAGCAACTTTTCCATCAGGTGGTCCATGGGCCACTTCTTCAATAATCAACCCATTTGATAAAGCCCTTTCCTGAATTGGTGCCATTGCAGTCTGATGCTCGTATTTCATGGTTGTGTTCTCTTTATTATCTGTCATTTTGGACGTGAAGACGTCCGAGCCTCCATCCCCTTCAGGTTTCTTCTGCTTCTTTTTTCTAATTTTCTTATTGGTCTTTTGATCACTAGCCAGTAATTCAGAGTTTGTGGTGATGAGGCTACAAGTAGAATTTTACACTAAAAAAATTGAGAAGCTAAAATTGTAGGTGGCAAGTGCTGTTCAACGAACCATAATTCATTCATGGATTGAGGTAACGAGGCCCCTAATTATGATCGCATGCAAACGGTTGACGGGGAAAAAGAGGCATAGAGATCTGAATTAACTTCTTTCCAGCAACATTGTTCATAAGTACTAGCTTCCCTTCCACACGATACAATCGTGTATACAAAAAATATTTTTCAGTACATAATATTTTTTATGTTATTTTCAAGACTGACATAATGAATTAAATATTCAAAAATTTAGATTAAAATAAAAAATATATATTTAGTAATTTAAAAATTCTAAAAAGTAGATAAAATATGATAAACAATAATGGAGAAGTGGCATGATATTGTTACAAATAAGTTTGAGTGGAAGTTTAAAAAATTAGGTTTTGAGGGTTTCTCTGTAAAATTAATTACAGCTTCACCAAATTGATTAGAAATTATTTAGCAAGAGATTGATTTTTAATTAAATAATAAGATAAACACTTTAACAAGCTATGTCCTAAAGCTACTAATTATTTACATTTAATCAATTACCCTTTTTATTGCAGTTGAAAAGTTATATCTGGTTAAGGAAATAGCTTAAGTCAAATTATGGAGCTTGTTATTTTATCAGTGAGGCTTAACACTCCTGAGGACTTTTCAACAAAAGACCGTGTTAGTAAAATTTCAATAAACAGCTTTTTCAGATATCTAATATAATGACTTTGTGAATTTTTTCACATATCTCATCAAAGTAAACAAAAAAAGATGTGGATACTTCAGTGTTTTAATTTCCTCGTCAATTATATTATCTTATAAACATACATTCCATTAAAAGTTCATATCTTCTCGATTTGATTCACATTATCCGGTGTTTTAGCATTTGGATTTATGCCAAAAGAATGTAATCTAGGAAAAGAAAACCAAGAAAAATAAGAGAGAGACTAGATACTAACTTGTCATTTTTTTGTTCCTCGTGTTTCTCGTTTGCTTCCAACAGTTCATTAGACACGCTGCCGGCATTTAATAAACCCTGCTTGAATTCATCATATTTAGGAATATTATGACATTTTGAATCAGTTCCTTCAGCCAATGTCCTTTCTAGCTGTACATCTTTCTTTCTCTTCTTTGATTTCTGACCATTTTCAGCACCCGATTTTGGAGTTGTTGTGGAGCAATTAGCTCCTATCTCCATCCTAGGATATGATCAATAGCAGATGAAAGCAAGTCTGGATCAATAACATGAAATGCCAATACAACAAACATATCATCGTGCAATAAAATTCTTAATTGATCAAAAGAAGGGAAAAGGAGAAAAAGAAGTCATACAAATTTGTTGGGGCCTCAACTTCACCAACTTTCTCTTCCTCTGAATATTCTTTTCTCTTCTTTTTTGCCTTTGCACTGATCTTAGGCCAAGTACAGCAGAACATAAATAGATGACAACAGATAGGTGTAAGAGTCCTTCCCAAAATGCATGAATTACAGAATTAGGTATTTATCTCACTAGTAGATGTTACTCACACATCAAGGGATTGCATCTTATCGTTTACGTGGCTCATAGGCAGATTTTGGTCGATGATGTTAACCTCTACCTTATTTCCGAGACAGTTAATATCAGTTAAGGCCTTCTCATCGTTGGAAAGAACTTTATCGTCAGTCTCCAGTTCCTTTACGATTTCTAGTTTTTTATTCTTTTGCTTGGTCCCTTTATGAAGGAATGGCAGCTTTGCCCCACTTAGACTGACGTCAAATAAGGAAATTGAAATCACGTAAAGCAAAGGAAATCATTGGTACTAATAACTAAAGTTAATAAGTTATATAATTCACAAAGACTCAAAACATGAAAATATTTTCAATGTACAGGGGTCTACACACCTCCACCATTTGAATGATAAGATTCAAATAAATACGGTTCATATACACACAACACACATCTATAAATGCATAAACAAATGCACACCCTCCCCAGCCATAGTTATCAATCATGTGCGACGTTTGCATGCAAGATTAAAAAGGAGGACTACACTCTTCCAAAAATTTTCAGAAAAAAGAAATATAATAAAGGATGCTGAGTGATAAGTCCAGTCCAATTATCACCTTTCTGGTTCGATATTCACATCCGGAGAACTTGCCTTTCCAGTTGATTCGCTGCCAAAGATTCCACCATTTTCGAACTTGCTGCACGTATGTTCTGTAACCTGCGCAAAATTTTTTCCATCCTTCGACATGGTTGTCTTCGGAGATCTTTTGTTCTTAAATACAGATAAAAGATACCCGTTGTCATCTTCACTATCCGACTCAATCACTTGGTATTTCTTCTTACGATTTTCTTGACGACCCTTTCCATCATGCATTCTGTTATCGTCCAGCATAGCCTCGTCTGTTTCTTTGTTAAACCCAAAAATGCAAAACAAAAGGTGAAACCCCCATATAAATGTCGATGATGTGCATCTATTCTATATAGCAAACGATCATATGATCATAACAAAAATCGACAAATTACATACTAAGTTTCAAGTTTCATGGCAACAACTGTAGATTGAACAAAACCAATATCTACTCAACGATCATCCTTTTTGCAGAGGTTTTCTGTATAACATATTTTATTTTAGGCCTAAAAATAAAGACTCATAACTTAGGGACTTCATAAACAGCATTAGAATTATCCACCAGAAGCATCCAGCAATTGAGGGAGAGAATTAGAACCTGAATCATGCAAAAATTACCTTTGTCGCTTGAAACAGGGGATGGTGGCGAAACTTGTAATTCGTCATCGTCAATAAAACTGTTCTCATACTTATCATCAGCACTATCATAACTAGATCCCTCCGTATGAGAGTTTTCTATATCCATGCCATATGATTCTCTATGGGCGAAAGTAAAGGAAAGCTGAAAATTTCAACATGTATCGATGTTGTGTTTCATATTAATTAAAACGTCAAATGACACAAATCACAATAACATTTGACTAATTAAATTATTTCCAATGGGTGCCGACTGTGATATAACTAAAGAAAATGGCTAAAAAGGATACGTATCGCTGTGAGTATTTGACTGCGGATTTCGTTGGACATAATAACCAGTAAGATAGACACTTCGAGGGCCAATAACAGAAAAAACTACATCATCTGCTTCCTCAAATTCCAAATCCAAGTGGCATGACTCTGTACTGTTGGGCAGCAAAGCGCAGAGCAAAACCGGACTTCTGTTACCCACATTACACTGTACTAAGCTCTTCTTTGTTGCATCACTGATTCCCAGAGTAGCCTATACAATAGATAACCCCACAGACAGACCAACAAAGTTAATATTAAATATCACTAGATATCAAACATCAAGCCTAGAACTGAATAAGAGGCAATAATAAACTTTTTTTCAGTCATAAACAACCCAAACCTGATATGAAGTTTAAGGTTTCTTTACCAGAAAATAAAAACCGTCAGAACAAGAAATCTCTTACCAGCCGGGAATGATAAAGATTGGTGAGAAAAAATTGTTTTAACCAGAGTATGTACTATGTAGTAAGTAATAAAATAACATCATCAGCATTCAAAGTTAAATGGTCAAATTGCAGTTTGAACTTTGAAGTTTATTTTCAAGGACTATGAAAAAATTACCTGCGAAATTCGAAGCCTTCCTCTAGCCTTTTCACAAGCATGAGTAACTGGCTTTCCAGGTTTTACTTCAACACCTGGAACAGAGGGAATAAGATGAAGAAGGGTATAACTTTAATGGGCACATTTAGAAGGGGAAAAAAAAAAAAAGTACGCTGGCAGTACAAGATGCCAACACACAAAAATGCAGAAAAATACACACATATTTGACACCAATCACAGTAAAATAAATCCAGCACATCGAAAATTGCTTGAAAGTTAAAATTAGTTCATTATCTTCTGAATCCGAATCACGATTAATACAATCTTCAGATAACACACGCGCACGAAAACAGAAAAACACTGCATTTTAAGCACGAGTACAGAGAGACACGGCAAAAAAACAAAACTAAAGCACCTCGTACTTGCAAATAACTACGATAAAAAAAAAATAGGGCAATTAGTAACTATTGGATTTCCAGACGGCCAAAATCACACAAAAGAGCGCAATATTAGCTAGCTCACACGCGCGAGCAAAATAAATGCGGAATGGGGAAAGAACAGACCCCAGAAGGCCATTGTTACAGGTAGCAAGTATCAGGCTTCGGATTCTTGAAACATGAATTTCCAGACGGCGAAAATCACAAAAAAGAGCGCAATATTAGCTAGCTCACACACACGAGCGAAATAAATGCGTAATGGGGAAAGAACAAACCCCAGAAGGCCATTGTTACAGGTAGCAAGTATCAGGCTTCGGAATCTTGAAACATTATTTTCTTTCTCGAAATATAGAAGTCGCCTGAAAACCCTAGCGAGAAAGCGCGAGCAGTAGTTGCGCTGAAATCTTTAAACCCTACGGTTTATATACACTTGTGCCGGCGCGGCGGGAGTCGGTCATTACTCATTTGTATTCATTTTTTGGGAAATAACACTTATAAGTTGGAAACCTTGATTTTTCTTTTAATCTTCAAACTCACCCAAATTCCAATGAGACGTTTTATTAGACAAGTTTCTGATATGAATCTCTTAGTTATTCATTTAAAAATATTATTTTTTATATAAAAAATATTACTTATTTTTTATAAACATGATTATAGTCGTAAGACCGTCTCGAAAAAATATATTATTTTAAATTTAAGTATACAATCACGCTTGATTCAAATGGTGATTACTGACTTATTAGTAAATGAACGATAGATAAGGATGCACACTAATATATGGTGATATAATTTTTTTAAGTTTAGTTTGATTTATATTAATAGGATCGAGCAAGATGATTTAAGGTGTGTTTACTTGACTTAATAACCATAAATTGAGCTTATTAATTCAATCTTATTTATTGTTTACTTACAAAAAATCAATTTTCCTCGAATCTCAAGGCCCATCGCTATACACTGATTTCATGAGTTTTCTCATCCTTAATTACATAAGATGTAACATATCCTCAACAATATTTGTGAAAAAAATCCACAAAAATCCTAATATATCCCATTTAATTCCTTTGTTTTCCTCCAATTTATCTTTTTTTTTTTCAAAAAAAAAAACTCAGTTTATCAATTTTATCGATTTTTTAAAAATACATATTTTTATACTCAATAATTTTGATAGGTGAAACTGACTCACATTTGAAACAATAATAATTTACGATATTCAACAATAATATAATCCAAATTATACGAATACGAAGTTAATCATAAGATTATTTATCATAGGTGTATGGTAGAGCTGCAATTCATCTCTCAATCAATATTTCAATCACAAAACCAATAACTCAAAGTAATCATGTTATTGTTTATTCATCATTATTTCACGTCCTTCAAAATCATTTTAATAATCATAATATGATTTATCCACATGTAATCACATTTTACTAAGTAAAACACAACCTTAAATCTTAATATTATTTTCAAAATACATTGAAGGCTGGAATTTACCAGGCTTGCCTTTTGTTTTGGGTAAGGCAGAGGTATTTTAGGGAAACAAAAAATGTGTTTCAAATATATATATTTTTGTTTTATTGTAAGGAACTCGTGAGTAGTAATCGTTGTTTTTTCGATGTTTAATGGGTACATTTTTGCAATGTGATAATAATCTACAAATCACGTTAGTCAGTTAAATTATACTAGACAAACTATATACAACATGTTCGTCCGATTAGAAACTGTTATGGAAAATTAAACTCCTAAATTGTAGCACATAGACTTGATGAAATGAGTTCAACAAAAATTGAATCGAGCATGTCCAAAATCATCTATTTATCCCATTGTAGTTAGTAATTGAGATTGCTTATAGAAAGCACGTGCTTCAATTATGCAATCACAAACACTACCTCAATCCCGCATGTTGGACATGGAATGGAAGGACTCAATAAATTTTTTATATTTTTTTCATCTGTTTTTGCTGCGACTATGTGCTACTGTAAATTAGATTTCTCAATTGATTTGTAAGATCCAAGTTTCTTTTTTAAAATATTTTTACAAGCTCAACGAGACATTGCAAAATATGTCGATTTTTTTCCTTATCACGTCTCGACCTATTTTGTGTGCTTTATTTGATTTTTATTGATCACTAAAATCAGTCACAAGTACTTTTTTTTAACCAACACAATTAGTTAATTTTCCTTTATATTAGATTCATTATACATAACCTAATGAAACATAATATAATATTTTAAGTCTGAGTCATACAAGAGTCTCAATTTTGATACCCGATCCTAAATTAACGTCGGATGGATTATAAGTCATCTATCATAGCTTGAGTTTAGAGTGTTAATTATTATTATTATTATTATTATTATTTTCAAAAAGTGTCAGTTATAATATAAGATTAAATTAGGAATACAATAAATAATTAATAAATGTCTAAAAAATTAAAGAAATAATTATGAAATACATGCTTCAACTTCAAGTCGAGTATCGGCTCTCGGCTTGTATGCACCTTTAACTGGACCATGTTTAGAATATGGATTTTATATTAGCAAGCCCAGTTGTTGTTGGACCAAACATTTGGGCCCAACTGACTTGAATGACAAGATAACAATGACGGCGATGTTCTCCTTTGTACTGTTGAGAAAGCACTGCAAGCACTTTGATCAGTTCCTGGAGGTAATCGATTCATTTTCATTAATTTTTGGTGGGTCTCGTTTAAAATTTACTTGTTTTGTCGATAGATAAATTTCAGTTTGTTTTTCAATTTTTTCCCCCATGACTTGCTCGAGAGTCGAGTAACGAGAAACAAACAAGAATCCTGACCAAATGCCGAATAATCATGCAGTCTAATGAAAATTTACTTAATTTTTGGTCCCTTGCTCATAATCTGTGTTGAGTTTCTTCCTCGTGAATTGTTTGGACTCTTGATAATTTAGTGACAATTGACAAGTGATCGGGATTGGAACTAAAATACTGAACCAAAATACCAACTTTTCGGGATATCGTACTGAAATTATAGACATTTTTTTTGTATATCGAATTTTTTTTTTTGTATCTATATGGTATTAGTATGAATTTTTCATACCAAAATTTCTGAATTTTGATATCGGTATCGATATTAATTTTTTTCATACCGAAAACCCACCCCTAATCGGGGTTAGCATATCCTATTCTGTGTTTTTTTCCCCGACTTGCCCAGTTATTTGCTACAACTCAGCAACAATTAATTGGTTTTAATCCTCAAATCTTGAATAAGTCTAGCATACGCACACGCAAGAAAGAGAGTTTTTTGGTGGCCGATGCTTACATTGTTGGATTCTTTATGCTTTGCTCTGTCATAGACATAGTTGATTGAAAAGTATGATCTTTAGATATTTTACTTATGCCCGTTTGATATTTAGTCCAAAAGCTCTATGTCGGTTGCAAGTACATGTATATGTGTATTTGCTCACATGTTGGACACATGAGTCGAAATATTAATCTATTTCAGAGTTCAATATTTCCATTTAAAAAATATATATATGAAATTTTATTTGGGGATAGTGAGATGCTATGGTGGGGTAGTATCCCATTGCAGATCCAATAATCATTGACCTAAACACTTGTCGTCCGTGCTTGGCCTCGCATTATGAAAAAGTTTTAAGTAATGGTAGTCATTGGATCTTCCCTGAGAGTAATATCTTAAAAATAGGTTGCCATCAACCTTTGGGGCCACTATCCCACTTGGTCGCTCCTGACAATGTGACATGCATGTGTGTGCATGGCAGTATTTGTTATTTTGTGGTGTTATTAATTTAGTTGATAGGCTGTTATATAATTTTGCAGGATGTCCAAGTTATTTGGAGGGAAAGATCCATTTGACCACCCATTTTTTACTCAACCATTTGGTGGTTTATTTGGTGGGAGAAGCCCATTTGATGATCCGTTTTTCACTCGCCCGTTTGATGTCCATGCTGGTTCTAGGAAGCAAATCACCATTGAGGAGCTGAACCCACATGATCAAGATGGCAGCGAAGCTATGCAGAACCATAACGCACGCGACAAACTTTCTGTTAGGGACCCAGATGAGTTTCAAACTGGTATGTCTTTCACCTTACCTCAATGTTTGTCACACATCTTCTATATATAATTAATTGGTTTATATGACCATGCTATGCGTGAGGTTTTCTGTCAGCACTTTAATTGACATAATGTCATCTACTCTGCAATTCATTAATTCATGAACAGTGGCTATGAAGTGACTTGGTTTTACCATGAGGTTATTATTCAGAATAGGTTGCCAAAAGATTGCTTTACGGACAACAGTTTGGGAAGATCATAGAAGTTGTCCATAGCTCAAAGAGTGGAACTATATATCTTTCTTTTCATTTTATTATGGAAAAGTTGATATACACTGCAGGGTTCCAGAGCTTTAGCTTCCAGAAAATTGCATATGGTGGTCCAGATGGACCTTACTACACTTCTTCTGTTGGAAGGAGAACTGGGGGTGATGGGGTCAGTGTCTATGCTTTCCCGAGAGGAATCATCATTTTGTTTATCAAATCGATATTTTATTTTATTTTTTTGTACAATTGTTAAAGGTGATTATGACGGAGATGAAAGAGGAAGATCAATTGGCTGGTGAATCGCTGCATACAATTTCTAAAGGAATCCGTGATAAGGTAATTTACTTGATGGAGTGCATGCCTGGTGCCGAAGCTTGAATTAAATGTTTTCTATATTGATCGATATTTTAGTTAATTACTTGACTTTCATAACTGGTTGAACCTCCATTACGATTTGTAAAGTTCTGAAAACGTAGCAAATTTGGGAAAAAAACTAATAATAATCGAGACTGGTTAAAGCTTTTACTTCTTTTGTCTCATTACTTTTACCTGTGATTACCAAGGGACACTCTGTTACGAAGAAGAAAACTTCTGATGGCCAAGTGGACTCTTTGCAAACTCTACACAATTTAAATGAAGGTTTGGTTCCTCTGCACAATATGATAGCCTCTTTTTTTATCAAACTTATGTACCTGATATTTTGGTTCCTTCTTCTTGGTTGTAGATGAACTTTCTGGTTTTGAAGAGAACTGGAAAACCAACGCTGATAAAGCTTTACCCGGATGGAGCAATGGCTTCAATTCACTCGAGGATGAAGGTACGCTGCTTGAATGTCCGGTTTCAATATATATATTTTAAATTTATTTTAATTAGCTTGTTTTTATAAAAAAATGCATTTATTTATCAATATCTTGTTGTGTGATGAACTTGGTTTACGTATTTGAGATTCTGAATTGTGAATCTTGATGCGCTAGAAAAATAATAAAATCAAAGAAAGTAAATCACTGCATTTATTTGTATCGATATCGATAGTGCTTGCAATCATTGGTGGATATCCCTTGCTCTCTCAATTATGCAGGGATTTATGGAAGCGCATGGAACGATCTAGCAAATTGGAGTGGTTTTGGTGGATGGCCTTTTCCTTCTCTGGAACACTCTGGAAATGGTGGAACTTCTTCATTTCTCTATTGTTTCTCAAAATTATGCATTCAATGTTTCATTATTCTGTTGGATTTTCTACAATTTTTATGACCTCCAATAGGGTGCTAATCTATTGATGATGAAATTTTTGATTTATTGTCCGTACTCGACAATAGAAGGTCAAAGATCGATCAAATGTAATGCAAGCCTTAGTTGTGAACTAGTTGGGGTTAGCAGAAACTTAAACATCATCAAACTGATACTGGGTGAAAAAAGATAATGAGCTTGTTTCATTTAATGGCTGAAGTAAGTTGGCTCTAAAAAATTTACATGTTCATTCTCCCAAATCCTAAAAGTTTATACACAAGACCAGAAGAAACAGAAAATATGAGCTCTGGCTTGCTTTCAACTTGAGCGGTTGCTTTCGCGTGTGACTGTTACATGTCTAATGCTGTCTAATGCTTTTCATTTATGCATAACCTTCATGACAGATCGTGCAGGGGCTAGCGACTTAACTAATTGGGGTGGTTGGCCATTTCCTTCTTTGGAGTTCCATGGATATGGTGGAGCTGAAACAATTGGCGAACCCTCGGGGGCGTCTACTCGTGGAACCTCGAGAAAAATTATCCCAATAGAGTAGAGTCTGCTGTTTTAGACTTGCTGATAGCCGTGAGTGTGCAATGCACGTGTTTGGGCGTGCCTTTTGTGTTTGGTTTTGCATCATGTCATGTAGTAGATACCCATGTGATGATCTCGGTCCTAGATGGTTTGTATGCAGTTAATTAATACGTATGATACTGCTTCAAGGAGACATTTCAAATCCATCATAATTATTGTCTAAATGATAATAATAAACTAGTAAAAAATGCACGTGTGTAAAACAAAATTTTTTTATATGCAGTTTTTTTTTAAAAGCACAACAAGGATTGAGTGAGAGGTTTTTAGTGGGATAGTGTATAAAAATGAGTAATTATGGAAAAATAAATATAACCGAATAAAAGAATAGATAGAGTAGATTATCAAATGAGTGGATTTGAAATTAACAAACACGAGTAAATCCAAGCAATCGAATGGATTTTACTTCGTAGCTTCGTGTCTTTTCATCAAATGAACTACAAGATCTTTATTATATATTAAGGAATAACACGTTAATTGGTCTATTGGTATGTTCAATCTCACATTGTAACAAAAATCCCATAAAAGTGTCAAATTACAAAAAATGTATATCATATTAAAATCAAAAACTTTTTAAAATATATTATATACATACAACACATTATATTTATATATTACGTTATACACGTAATACGAGTGCGTTATTGCTAATAATATATTAAGTTTCATTTAGATCGATTTATTTGATGATAAGATTTCAAATCATAATAATCAGTACTGGTTTGTTCGGGTAAATGTATTAGAAATGCATTTTGAATCCTCATCTAATTATTTTTAAAATCAATGTGGTGTATTTCATAAAAATATATCTTTCTAATATTTCACAGTTAAAATCCTTTTATCTAAATTTAACCTTGACGATTTTTGTAAGCTCCTGTATTAAATATTTAACAAGAAGTGTAATTTTTTTTACTTCTCAAATGATGTTTTAATTTTTTTGTTTTGTTATTGCAAACATTTAAATTCATAATAAATTTTATATTAAATCCCATAATTTTTTTTATTTATAAATTATATTTTAATTTTTGATTGGGAACAATTTATGATTTTCCGAATTCGATCATTTCGTTTGATCTACCCCGTTCTTCCCCAAGTTTTATACAACCCGGAATTCGGTCGTCTGCTCGCTTCTGCTTCTGCATATGACACTTGAAGAGATCTGGTGAAAACAAGCGATTGTTGAGTGCGGCCCTTGTAAGTATGCTAATTCGTATTTTTAATTTCCATCCTTCCCTGTTTTCATTTTCAATTTCATGGATCAACGCAGTTATCACGCACCTCATCTTGTAGAATTTTTGACGATTTTTTGGTTGGTAAAGCTGAATCTTTTCTCTGCGTGCACCATTTGGAGCTCTAAAATGCAGTTTTCTAATAAAAAATTCCGAATTTTATTGAAAAATTTAGAGTTCAACTCGTTCTTCTTATTCCAGTTATTTAATTGATGCGTTTGGAATTAATTTATTCTGGATAGAAGGAGATTTTCAGGCACGAAGCTTGTTCTCTCTTGCTCTACCATCTGAATGAAATGTTCGTTGGTGAAATGCTATGCTAAAATCAAGATAAATTGATGATACTTTGAGACAGATTATTAATTTATGGAGTAGATGTTTTTCCCTTGTACTTTTGGTTAAAAATTGTATTCGAGTAGACGATTATATGCTGAAATTGAATTGCTCCAAACATGTAAAAATATCCTTCAACTCACAGTTCACCTAATTTGCAGGTGATGCTTGTACTTCTTCCGTACTTTGCTTGTTCATGATAGTTTTAATCTTCTGGAATTTGAGCGTTGGTGTTACCTTTTCACTTGTTTTCTTATATAATTTGTAATCAGGACAAATGGTTTTTTAAACAGGCTAATCAATTCATATGTACGGATTCCGTCTGTTTTAACACCCAATTGGACAGAAGGACCAATTGCAAAAATATGACGAAACACGGAGGGCCAAATCGAGTCAATTGAAAACGAGGGACCAATTCCAGACCACGGTCTAAAGCGAGAGACTAAATTAGAAATTATCTCATTTTCGATTTAATAAATTATTTGTACTTTCTTTCGCCATAAATTTATAACAGGCCAACTTCCCCATCGGGAGTGTCAAAAAGGTCTTCCAATACTTCGAGCGATGGACAACAGGAACGTCGTCGTATGCGACAATGGCACCGGTGTAATTATTCCCTGCTTAACTATTGTCTTCTCCATTTCAAAGTTAGCATTTTGATCAGTTCTGCAATCATTCGATTTCATCTTTTCATCATCATTTACTTTATTTAACTCGACGTTGACTTGTTGATTCTGGTTTGAGCACAGTATGTTAAGTGTGGATTTGCGGGTGAGAATTTTCCCACGTCGGTGTTTCCTTGTGTTGTTGGAAGGCCAATGCTTCGCTATGAAGAATCGTTGATGGAGCAAGAGATCACGGTCAGATTTATTTGTTTATCTATTGTTCAGATTATATTTTCGAGTTACGCAAAAGAGAATTCATTTCATGTTGTAGCGTGGGAGATGAATTACTCAGCATCTGAAGTCTTCAACTTCGTGTTTTGTACTTGGATATTTTACAGACACGATTTGAGCAGGGGAAAAAAAAAAGTACTTTACCTCACGACACGTAGCTGAGCGACAAATAAATTGCATGTCGAAATAGCTATGATTTTTATTCTTGTTTTATTTTAAATGGAGCCAAATTGATGGTTTTCTTGGTATTTCACCTGCTGGAATTGCATTCTTTGTATTCTGACTCACTAGCTTGTAACACATTTTAGCTCTGTAGTTGTGTTTATATTCTTCCTGCATGTCGAGAGATCGTTCCACTTTTTTTGCTCTCAAGTCAAGTGAGGCAAACATCTAATTATTTTTTTCTCGTGTCCACAGGATATTCTTGTTGGAGATGCTTGTTTGAAATGGCGGCATCAGTTAGACGTATCTTACCCTGTTAACAATGGTATCGTGCAAAATTGGGATGATATGGAACATGTGTGGGACCATGCATTTTTCAGCGAACTAAAGGTTAAATTTCGTAGCTTTTAATCTCTCAACTAATGCGGAAAGTTTTATTTATCCAGTGTATTGTCTGATTATTGGTATACTCTCTCCCTCGATTTCAAGGATGTGGGTTTACTCTTTATTTCATTTTTACTGTGTCTGAAGGTAGATCCTGCACAAAGTAAAATTTTGCTCACTGACCCACCTTTGAATCCATCTAAAAACCGCGAAAAGATGGTAAACTACTTAAATCTAGAATTATAGAGTTTAATTTCTATTGTTGGAACTAGTTGTTGTAAGATGATATGATCCAAATCTTAAATTGTCAATATTCAGGTTGAAGTCATGTTTGAGAAATACAACTTTGCTGGTGTTTTCATTCAAATACAAGCTGTTTTGACATTGTACGCCCAAGGTGCTTTAAAGCTTAGTTTCAAAGTTGTGGTTTCAGTCACTGGTGTACATGCTACTGTTAACAAGCTAGTCACTTTGAATATGGTGTCTGCAAAAATCTGAGTCCATCACACTACAGTTTATTTTTATGCTTGTGTTCACTTTCTCCTGTAATTGCGTTGAATTTTCGGTAATGTGCTATTCAATGTCATCTTGACATAACTCAGGTCTGCTGACGGGACTTGTAATTGATTCTGGAGATGGAGTTACTCATGTGGTAAACATTCTTTTAAGACTTATTCGTGGTGTGAATCAATGGTGATTTGATAACTCGTCATGATTTTTCTCATAATCAATGAATACCCAAACAGTTGTGTTTGTTTGCTAAATGATATTCAATAAGCATTCTGATCTGGATGTCACACGACTCACACTGATAGAAAGGCAAAATATTTTTTTTAAAAGAGTAAATTGAAGGAATATATCCACCATTGAGTATTTATGTGGCTGGTTTCTTATCAATGCCAAAATTATGTTGCTGAAAAATGAAAAAATAAATCATCAAATGTTCAATCGTTTGTATATTTTAATTTAATTACGTTGGCAGTCTTTTATGTGGGATAATGAGTTTCCAGAGTAGAGAAAGCTATCTTGCTACTTGAAGAATGGTGATATTTATTGTCAGGTTCCAGTTGTTGATGGATACTCATTCCCTCATCTCACAAAGAGGATGAATGTGGCTGGGCGCCACATAACGTCATATCTTGTTGATTTACTTATGAGGAGAGGGTGAGATTTGTTAAAGCTTCTGAAATCATATGAGAGAATGTATCATTTTGTTGAAGCATTGATATATTAATTCTATGCCAATGGTTTGTGCTTCTTTTTTCCCCCCACAAAGGTATGCTATGAATAGAACGGCTGACTTTGAGACTGTCAGGACTATCAAAGAGAAGCTTTGCTACATAAGGTGGGCGAATTAATATTTTCTTCGATGACTTATAATTAATAAATATAAATTGATACACATGTTTTAACCTTTTTTCTTATTTGATGAAGTTATGATTACAAAAGGGAATATCAATTGGGACTTGAAACTACAATCCTCGTTAAAAATTATACTGTAAGTTAAATCTCTGCGAGTTCATAGATTGTCGACACTACTGAAATAAAGTGACTTTAATTGCAAGAACCAATATATCTTGCCGTGTACTCTCAACTTAAATACTGTACCAGGGTCCTTACTTTTTCAATGCAGAAGTTTGTTTGTTATTGAAGTTTGTTTTAAATTTCAGAGAAGAATAGTTAGATTTAGCTTTTGTTTTTTTTACCTCCACTCATCTTTTCTATGAGTATATTACCTTGTTATCTTTCAGGCATGTTGGAAAAAAATTAACAAAGTTAAATTTATTACCTGTAATAAACAGCTGCCAGATGGAAGGGTCATCAAAGTTGGTACCGAACGCTTTCAAGCATCGGAGGCCCTTTTTACTCCAGTAAGCATGAATCTATGTCTTGTGATTATTATATTGAAGCGATTTGTGATTATTATATTGAAGCGATTATTTATCTGTTATTTCTGGATGTCCATTGTCCAATTTACGAAGCACCGGTTGAATTTTTATCTACATGCTTCGAGACTTTATTTGTTATCTATTGTGATGTTTTCTATCAAAAGATGGATGTTCGCGGAATAAACTCTAAATATATAAATAATTTGTCTTTGCCACTCACTCAGGATAAATGCATGGAACGTTTGGTTCATGTTGATGCACTTTTCCAACCCTGAGATGTCCAGATTTTTCGATCAGCAATAGCTTTGCTTAGTTTATATGACTTGTCTGGTAATATTATTGAATCCATCACTTACCAAACACATAAGTCTCTGTGAAAGTCATAAGACCATGAATGGGGGTTGTTGCCTGGAAAGTGCCTCAAATGTACGAGCGCTGATGTCTGTATTGGTGACCGAATGACAGGGGAGGGCCACCGAAGCTCGGTGTAGGGCAGCCATAACTATAATCATAACAGTATAACTACAATCATAACAGTCTTCTCGTTTTAGTTGCATGTTAATGAAGGCTCCTCAATATTGTGATATTGTCTTCAGTAGCTGTTTCATGCTGTTTTTACTTCTTAGAACTTCGTAAAAAATGAAGTTTCAATGCTGTGTACTTCTACAGGAACTCATAGACGTGGAAGGAGATGGAATGGCTGACATGGTATTTCATTGCATTCAGGAGATGGATATCGACAATAGAATGATGGTATTAATTATTTTCTTAATGACAGCATCTTGATGTGCATTATTCTGCAGTCATTCATGCAGTACAAATCTGTTTTTGCAGCTCTACCAGCATATTGTCCTAAGTGGTGGGAGTACAATGTACCCGGGATTACCTAGTCGGTAATGCCTATAGTTAATGGCACATATACTTTTAGCAGAATAACATTATTCTTTGTAGAAAATCACCATCTTGATTCATTTTGAGGACTTTGAGGTAGCCTGGGCTCCTTGAAGGAGATTGACGATTAGACTTAGAGAAAATATTAATACATTTCTTATTTTCTTGGATGACTAAAATAATAGTTGAATCTGCTCTTAAAAGATCATTTCTGATAAATTTTCTAGTGCAATGCTTAGGAAACATGAGAAGAGCCTGGTGCGCGACTCAGTTACGCCCTTTATCTGACAACAAATTAGTATCAAGAGGAAATTGGTCCCTTTAACTTTACTAATTCCATATACTACTGTTATTTTTTGGAAATTCCCACTTTTTTTTTGAGAGAGTAAAATTCCTACATTTCAATGCATCGTTTAGGGCTAATGTAAACTTTTTTTTTTTGTTTGAGAATACAGTACTAATCAATTCTCCTGTGGATAAGTGTGCTTTTGCACTCCTGCTTCATCATGATCTCTATTACCAACCTTTTGAATTGCGTAATTTGACAACTCGTCTTTTGCAACAGTTTGGAGAAAGAAATATTGGACCGTTACCTTGAAGTTGTTTTGAAGGGAAATAAAGATGGACTGAAGGTAAGTGGATACTGGATAACGGTGTTGTTAATTTTAACAGTAATCTTGTGTTGCAATGAAGTAATCAGAGATCTCTATGCCAACTTTAATCTGTTTGCCATAATGTTATGGATAAGATCTAAACTTGACCACTCGAGAGCTTTGATCTGTATCTTAAGGTTGATAATGTTATGCTGAGCCCTGAGGCCATAGCTGGCAGTATGATGTTGGTCCAGTTAACCCCGAGTCAATCTTTTCTTGTCCCCTTCATCATCTTTTTTGTTTTGAGGATTTCTTTATTTAAATTAATGATTTTATATTGTAAATCTTGATAGACATGTCATATGGATTACAAAGTAAGTAGTGTTACTTCAGTTGTGAATTTACTGGTAAACTATGCTGCTTGGTCCTGTATGTCTGGGAATTACAAGGATAGACTCGGGAATTGTTTTGAGGGGTATGAGTCTACGCATTGTCAGTGTCCATTTGTTTCTCTCCTCCTACTTAAGTTAAGTGTATGATGTCCTGCTATTGTTAGAAATTACGTCTTCGGATAGAGGATCCACCACGAAGAAAACACATGGTATATCTTGGAGGCGCGGTTCTTGCAGGAATTATGAAGGTGCAAATTCTATCTCCTCTTCCCCTGACATGAATTCAGCAAATTTGTCCCCCTTGCTTTAATGATCCTAGATCGCCGTCAAGGCTGTTCACCTATTCATGCAAATTAATTCTAATTTAATAGAAATTACTTAAGATGTCAACAAATCCTTTTCAAGTTGGAATAGAAAATTTGTTGTACCCTTACTATGAACTTTGGAAATTAATCGATTTGGCGAAAGCTTATTCGGCTACTGTCATTTCGCCCCCTAAAACTGTGACCAATGCCCACTTACCCCATCAAATTATTACTCATTTTGCGCTAAACTGTGATGAATCATGTTGCTTCTTTGAGCTATTAACTACCATTATTCAATATTTTATGAGAATCATACTTTGCTTAAAAAAGATAACGATGTATTAGAAATGATTATTAAATATTACTATAGAATACCAGAGGCTTCATATGAATAAAACTATATGGTATTTAGTCAATTTTATAAAATAAAGCTGTTCTATAATTTTTGTTTGGAATGCATATTTCTTATAATTTAACTAATATGTTGTCATAACTCATAATATAACTATAATCGTATTATATGATTAAAAGATATTTGGAAATGTGATTACCGGTTGTTTGAAACTTGGGGTCTATTCTGACCCACAGAGTAAAATGCTACTTCGATAGAAGTTTGAGCTTTTTGAGTTCAAGCAACTCGATGCACATTTGGGTTGAGCTTCAGTGTAATGGCTGTCTGCTCGATCGAACCCCTACTACAACGAGGTTGAGATCAAGCAACTGCTTTTTAGTCTCGACTCTTTGTAGAAGACTTGGACTCTGAAATGTTTATAAACTTTGCAGGATGCACCTGAGTTTTGGATCAACAGGCAAGATTATTTGGAAGAGGGAGCCGCGTGTCTAAGCAAGTGCGGCGGGGCATGAGAACGTATGTCGCCTTATTTTGAACTCGATTCCAATTCTTGGCTAAGAACGACAGCGTTCAAAGATTTGAAGCGTGCATGTGTTGTTAGTTATACATAATTTTGTCATGGTAAAATATGTTACTCTGGTGGGCTGTATGAAATGGATTTGTCATGTTGACTGTTGTAGTTATCATGTCTGTTTCAAGAAATAAGCACAAAATAAGCTGTGTTCCCATTTTATTTTTTGGATTACATAAAAAGTTTTAGATCCTACTAGTAAGTGTATACTGGTGTTATTAGGGGAGAGAGACCATCCCCACTTCCATCCCC
Organism: Henckelia pumila; assembly: GCF_033568475.1. Lineage (NCBI taxonomy): Eukaryota > Viridiplantae > Streptophyta > Magnoliopsida > Lamiales > Gesneriaceae > Henckelia > Henckelia pumila. The sequence continues at coordinate 46,889,560 of NC_133122.1, read as the reverse complement.
TCAACATGGTAGATTTCAAAATTCTTCCTCTATCCACAACATCTCATGAACCCAAAAGGCCAAAACCTTATTGGATCATGAGACATTATTCTGTTTTCTTTCTTCCTTTTTGTGACAGGTAAATAAAATTTGTTCAAAAAAATAAAAAATGAAAAATAAAATCATACAAATATGATGGACAACTGAAATTCGATTTTGTTCATTATTTTGATATGTATAATAGTGCGACTTGCTTCTAAGATCCAAGGGTATTCACATCCGTAAACGTTATAACACATATAACCTCTTAAAAAACACGGGGTTCACGTTTTCATTATATTAAAATGTCTTTTTCATCCAAGTTTATTTTAACATTAACACTCATTATTTATGGGTGTCATTGTGCACTCATTCATCTTTATTTTTATATTATATTAAATAAATATATTGTTTATTTTATTTTCAATCTTTAAATGATTATTTTTTTTTAAAAAAAAAATAATATTTTTAAATTTAATTATTAATTAATTTGGTGAAATATGTGAATTTTGAGAAGATGAATATTCTTTCGGGGTGTTTGTAGAATTCATGAAATTTCTAAAAAATATCATGTTTTCATCCATGTTGGATATAAAATATGATTGTAGAAATAAAAAAAAAATTAGATGGTGAGAATAGTAAATAGTAGAATTTGAGAGTGTAATATGATATATGATAATGTGTTGTAATAAAAATATATGCACAAATTAGTGAGTATTTATAGATGAATATTTTTAAACTAGCCGTTAAATAGTCGTTGAAAATTATATGGGTTTTTAAAAATTAATTCGGATTAATTAAAATAAATTAAAGAAAAAAATATTTTAATACATAAATGTTATCGTTTAAATAAAAAAATTAAAAAATAATGCAAAAGAAAGCGTGCGATTTTTTGCACACACCAGAGCGATATTGCAAAAAATAAATAAAAACATGGATAAACATGCTCAAAACAATGAACACGTTCATCTAGGTGACATATGAGTGAGTATTATAATATCCCACTCATATCGGTTTTAACGCCAATCGAGTATTATAATATACATTTTGAACAACCAATGTGGTTCGTCTAAGGTGTTCATTATCTTTTAATAAATTCATTTATGTTATTATTATTTTTTTAAAAAAATTAATAGGTAGTGTTTGCAACCTCTAAAAATAAGTGATTATAAAGATTTTCTTCATAAATTTGTTAAGAAAATCTTCATAATCACTTATTTTTAAAGGTTGCAAACACTGCCTTATTATATTGCGTAATTTTACGCTACCACATTGGGCAATTGTTTGGGCCTAAGAAATCCAACCCAACAAAGAAAAATAAAGAACACGACATTAATAATGGGCTCCCGTATTTCTGGACCAATGAACTTTCTTGTAGTTTTCAGATCTGATAGCTCAACACATCAATGGGCTACTCCTACGAGGCCCATTTACTTCTCGGACGCTCTGGAGTCTCGATTGATCCAAGCAAACGGGCCTGCTTTGATCCCCCAAGGGCCAAGATCAATCTTCAGTAATACAAAATTTTACCTCGATAAATTTTCTGAAATCAACTTCTGAATCTCCAAGCTCCAGCCGCATGGATCAAAGTGCGGGACGTTTTTGTGGATGAAATTGCAGTGGTATATTTGGATTCCCTTGTTGCTGGAGATTTTGGATTTGAAGAGCGGGGGTGATATGCAGTGGAAGAATATGTGCGTCGGATGGAAGCGTTTGATTTTGCTTCTTCCTGCACTCATTATAATTCCTCATATGCTCTCAGGTTCCTAGTCAGATGCTTTCTGATTTCCTCGATGAACTTCTGATGTTTTGTTATCATTATGTATGTTTAACGAAATGAGAAATGTCTCGTTCTGTTCCTTTCAGTTTTGGAGTTCCAGAAGCAGCAGAATTTGGGGGATTTACAAAATGAAAAACGTGTGAAATTTGATCATCTTGTTCTTGGACCAGCAGCTGGTGAAGGCTTGCCTGATCGTCTTCATTGCCAAGGTGTTTTGATTCCCTTTCTAATAAAGGGAAATGATTTACTAGTTCATTGTTTTGTCTTAATTTCTGTGCTCGAGAATTATTAATATACATGAATTCATTTTCTGAACCTTCTTGCTTCATTCTTGCCATTCTGTGCTCGATTATTTTTTTTCTTTATTTATGCCTCATTAGCTATATTTGAGGTATTGGCGTGTGCAAGTTCTTATAATCCTATTTTGTTTACATCTTCATTACTTATGGGAAAACATGCTGAATCATGCTATTGGTATGTATTTATGGCAAGGTGCCCATGAAAAACGAAGTTTTTGGTATGGTTTGAACTGATGCTTTCATTAGATCGCGGGACTAATTGATAGTCTAAATTTACAAAATTGTGAATCAGGAACCAAAGCTCTGAACAAGACAGGTTTCGGATTACTTCAGAACAATCCCAACTCTGGGGAACATGTTGCTTTTGTCTCGATGTTTGCTGCCTATAATTCTGCTGCTGACGGACTGGTCAATGGTAGACCGTCTAGCTTGGTTACTGTAGGGAAAACTTCATACAATAAGGTGGAGAGATCTATGGCAATCTTGAACGTGTTTATAAATTTCATCCAGGTACATCCAAGTACTATATTATGGCAATCTTGAACGTGTAGTTAATAAATTTCATCCAGGTACATCCAAGTACTATATTATGTGTTTTTTTTTGGAAAAATTTTGACCGTTCACACACTCCCCTTGTGTGACTTGCACTCGAGATTTCGAATAGTGACTGTTTGACAACTGAGTTTGTGGGTCGGCCATAAGTTATATATTTTCCGTTCTGCATAATCAGGTTCCATCCTCTTAAGAAAATGGATTCTCATAACTATTATCTGAACAAACAAATTTTTTGAATCATAGCACATATTCTGATAATGTCTGAATGTATATTTGAATTAGCCTGAAGGATGATTTACGACTAATCCCAACAAAGATAATTCATGTCTACAGTCTATTCAATGTGTAGGTGACTATGCCCAAAAGCAACATCTTCATTCTTACCGATCCAGCGTCTGAGCTTCCTCTGCATAGAGACATGGTTACCATACAACCAATACAAGGTGAATATTCACGAGACAAGTTGATGCTTCAAAGAATCAGGTCTTACATTGTAAGAGCATTAGGCATGCTTGGAAAACGGAGAAAATTTTTCTTTATATTTCTTATTCTACCTTAGCTTCATTGTATATGTTCATGCTCTTTTTTTCAATGTTTCCCGCGATACAATATTCAATTGTTTTTATAGAAATGTTACTTGACTTGAATTTGTTGGATTGTTGCTCGAAAATTCGAAATCATCGGTGTGTGCTTTATGTCATAGAGCAAGTCCGGTGAGATATATTTGTCAATAGTATGTCATGTTTTATTTTTTTTAAGAAAGCAACTGTTTCTTGTTTGCTACGTGTTGTCTCCAGGCTTTTCTAGAAATACAGCATGAAAAGATGACTCAGGGGCAGGATCAAGTTGGTCACTTCATTTTTACTGACTCAGATATAGCAGTGGTGAATGATCTGGGACATATATTTACCGAATATCCAAATTTTGATATAGCTCTTACCTTCCGGAACAACCATGATCAACCTTTGAATTCAGGATTTATAGCAGTGAGGGGCACTGCTGAGGGAATTCGAAGGTGCACTTTCTATCATTGTCCTCTACAACCTAAGTAGGCAAGTATATTTACAAAGTAACCAATCAGCAAGGAGAAACGTAGAAGAAACTTTTGTGGGCAGAAACTGGTCAATTGAGAGGCAAATATTTTTTGTTTTGTGTGGTGATGAAGGGACACAAAGCAAGCTATAAGAAGCCCGGGAGTCCTACGAGAATGCTCATTGAAAAAACTGACTGCATTTTCTCCCTTTTTCTGCTGATTCTGTCTATACGCGAATATATTGTTATAGTTGGTGTCAATATGTTTGAACTTGGAATTTTTTGTTTTTAAACTGTACTTTTTCCCCCCTCTTATGATATTTCTATTTTATCTCAGGGGAACGGCTTTCTTACAGGAAGTGCTGAAAGTTTACAGTTCAAAATTCGTGAAAGCTTCCCGGATGCTTGGAGATCAATTAGCGCTTGCATGGATAGTAAAATCTGACCCTAAATTTGATGGAAGAAGGTTTTCTAGAAGAGAGGCTTTCGTAGACAAAATCGGTGATGCTTCTGTCCTCTTCTTACCATGTTCTAGTTACAATTGGACACCACCTGAGGGTGCAGGTCAATTTCATGGAATGCCCTTGGATGTGAAGGTAAGAACATTTATCTCACTTCTCATTAAATAAACAAGGGTAGAAATCGCTTTCTTCTTCCCTATGAGATGGTGTGCTTCTTGAATACGATTTACTCAAAAATTTGGCTTTGTTTCTGGGTTTCAGGTAGTTCATTTCAAGGGATCACGGAAACGACTTATGCTGGAGGCTTGGAACTTCTGGTCATCATATTCCGACATGTCGGATATGTTGTGCCTTATTTTGAAGAGCGGAAGGACGAAATATGATTTCTAATCATGTACATGCTGAGATTTGTTTGGTCATGTATCTAAAAAGTTATACCATACAGTTGCTAGGACATGTATTAATTTTGTGGAGTTGTGGTAATTTTGGATGCCAAACTTTGTTGCTCCCTTTGATAATTTCTCCAGCTTTACTACAAAATAACATGATAACATATTTATCTCAAAAAAAAAAAAAAAAAAAAAACATGATAACATCTTTAACATTTTGAGAGAAAAGGGGAAAAAAAAGAAGCAAAAATAGATAATTTAAGAAGTAATGATTTGATAACAATTTTTTTGGAATAATATAACATATTTTTCATAATAATAGCTTAAAATCATTGAAGGTCATTTGGACATAACCAGCTCGAACAGTTGAATTCAAATTTAAGCCAAAACTCTTATGCTTGTTAATTCATTACTAATTAAACATGCTTACTAATTTTGTGTGTAATTAAAGTGTAATTAAAATTAAATGAATAGGTTAAGGAACTGACGTTAATAATTCAAACTTTTTCTTGTTACCTCTAAAAATTAAACTTAACTTAAATTTAAAATGATTTATATGCCGAGAGTTGAATGAAATTAAAAATATTAAATAAAAATCCAAATATAAAAACATGAAGCATCCATTTCAGTAACACAACAAAATTCACTTCCCCAGTGCTCCAATTTCTACAATCTAGGCAACATACTAGGAAAAATAAATTTGACATTCAATAAATATTAAAGAAATAGTAACACACTACAATAAGATATATATAAATGACATCTAATATTTTGTAAAATTTTCATATATAAGAATTACTAAAGTTGTAAGCTGTAACACAAATTTAAACCCATGACAAGCAAAACCAAGACTACTGTCGTTGTTCCATAGATGCCTGAATTAAAGAAGTTAGAGATGGGTGAATCCTAGCAGTCTTTAGCGACCGAGCTTCACTCCTCCCTTCGACTAATTCCTCTCCCAGCGGCCACCTCGGTCGAAGATCAAGCTGATACATTAAAACACAAACTTTTCAGAAATGAAAGAAAGGAGGTATCGATCAAAGTTGCAGACGAAAAATTCAAGGCACAGAAACATGTATCTACACGTTATGCAGTCGTTGCTGATGAAACTTGAATATTATAGTCATGAACAGAGAAGACAGACCTTGATTACCAGAAAACATAATACAGTTTTTACATAAAAAATATAACATCCCATTAATCCAATGCCCGTATTCAACAGAAATCGCAAATTTATAACCTGGCTTCGGTTAACATTTAAAAGGGTAAAGGCGACGACATGAAAATTGAGTCGTTCAAGGGTGAGAGAGTTGGACATGTGAAAAGTGTAAGCAAACCAAATGCAGTGTCACATAATCACATTATTAAACTTCCAATTACTAGAAAAACAGGAAAGTGACAAACCAAGGCGTCTACAGGTTCACAGGCAGGTGGTGGAGGATCGTATCTACCCATCTGAAAATGCTCGATGCCAGTCCAAGCAATCATGACACCTACCATAGATGACAGGGATAACAACGGTTTTGTAGATTTTGAATTTTACGATATAACATCATATTTCTTCTCTTAGTCGGGACCATATTCGTGCAATTTAATATTGCCATGGCTTACAATGCGACAAATGCAAACAAGAATTTCTCACCATTGTCTGTGCAAAGACTAGGAGGAGGGCAAACAAGTTGCAGACCTGTCCTTCCCACAACCTCGTTGAGCCGAGCTCGAACATATTGGTTGGATGCAACACCACCAGAGACTACCTATCCAAGGAAAAGTAGAACATGGAAATCACAAACCACAAAATTTGAGAACGACTAAATCATCAAACAAAAGAAAAAAAGATGGTGGATAAAGAGAATTAAGAACGTATTTCACAAACCAGATGCTTTATAGAAGGCTCGATCTTCAATGCCCATTCAATTGCTCGTTCACATTTTTCTTGTAAATGCAATACTGCAACTCTCTGCATGAGGCGTATTTAGGAGGTAAACAATTCAAGAAACCAGACCATGACAACAGACATGATAAATGCAATAAAGCAAGAACAAGTCAGAGGCTTGATTACCTGAAAAGAGGCGGCAACATTGGCCCTGGCCAATTTGTCTTCAGTACTGGCTGAAGAGATTGGGATTCCAGCATCACTGCAGGACATCAATGATATACAAATTGTGTGAAAGCTTATAGACATACATGCATGTACACTATCTGTCTATCTGAACGAATTCGATCGCAAAACATTATATATAGACAACTTTCATAATACGCCATATTTGGCATATGCCATATGCCGAATCGAGGGTTGTACCAAAGTTGAACCCAAGTTTTTAAAATCGCATATTAGTTCAAACACTACAACTGTTAAGCCATGTAAACAGACACAGAGGATAGTAAGACCATTTGCTGCTTCTAAACATTTTCCTTCCTAATAATTGTGCCAATTTGCAATCCATGATAATCAAATACATAATTTTTACTGAAATTCTAAATGTAGAGCTGAGCATCCACCACCATACCATTACTAGTGGTGACCATGCAACGAAAATTTTTTTGACAGCAAGACAGCTTAAGTATAACATTTTAATACCTAAACTACATGACCACACAAGATAATAGATGCAAAGTTCGCAACACCATATACATACAAAAGCTCCTACAATGTGCTAGTTTTTGCTAACTAAGGGGAAAAATTCTGAAGCACTAGATGCAACATTTTTCTAAATTACTGATAAAATGAGGGCATAGATAGATATACATACTATTTTTGGCAATCAACCCTGTCTTGATGCATAAATCGAAGATCAGAAAAGATTTAATGATATTCACTAGCAATATTGTGCAGTGGCCATGATTGAGCAGTACAACAACTGATGCGTAAATTAATGACAAGAATATAGTACATGCTTTTGGATTCAATTGCCAGCCTCACTTGAGTCTTAAGACCAGCGTAGGAGAAGTTGCAGTCTTTATGCTGTTTCATAGGAACCTACAGCACAAGAAACTATTATCTTGTTGTAAAAATAGTACAAGCACACAGTAAAACAAAAAATTAAGATTGTATTTGGAAGATAGCCTGCCTTGAATTTAATGAAATTTGGATCACCCTCTCTAGCTAGCTCCTCTAATGCAGGGCCCCCACTCTTCCTTAGATCGAGACCGAGCCATTTTGCTGTCTTGTCATATGCCTCACCAATTGCATCATCAATCGTGGTTCCAAGTTGTATATAATGACCGAGATCGCGGGCAAGAATTAGAAGATTGTGGCCTCCTAAGAAAACACAAACCATAATACATGGTAAACTTGGAGATGCATACCAAAACGACAGGTGAAAAGAGCCTACATGGCTGTCACTGTAAGCAGTGCCCAGTTCCAGTAATTACCAACAATTTTTTTGGAACTCATTACAGTTAAAATGTACGAGATCTAAAATTAAGAGAAAAATAGAAGGAAAAAAGAAAAAGAATCTTAAGGACATTATTATCATACCTGAGATGAGCAAGGCCACAAAAGGAAATTTTAATTCTCTGTCCACTAACCTAGATGTGAGCAGTATGTAAGCTTTCAAATTTTCATAATATTTTGTTATATTATAAAAACCTATCTCTTACCTATATAATTCCTCCAGAATAAGAATAATATTGAACAAAAGATTAAGTTTAGTTTGTTTCAGTACTTAAGAACGCACAAGAATAATGTACAGTTAGAAACCATATCATATGATTTATCTCGAGTTTATGGCATTTGTTAAAAAACGGAATGGAGTTTGTACATACAAGAAAATATATCGTCGCTAAAAGTCGGTTAAACTGAAACAATCATGAATCACACTATTAGCTTTCACTAATAAAATCTTACCAAGCAATTTTAAAAATAATCATTCCTTGGTCAATTGATGTAAGTTGGAATAACTGATAAATACCGATAAAAAGTAATAATTAAGATTTTTAAACTAAAATAAGCACGTGTTCGGACCAATTGATCCATTTATGTTATTCCTCCAGCGTTAATGTACAACTATCACACAATCCATGGTTACCTAGCCACCAAAGCATGTGCTTCCATGTGATGGACACCAATGATTGGTAAAGCGTAAGTGCCAGCAATTTTCCGAGCTTTCCTCACACCAACTGCATGAAAATCAGTAAACTCAGGTGCTTTTCTCACACCCATATCTTTAAACAACCAGGTATATTCTTATAAAACCAAAAGAAACAACAGTGTTTCAACTTTTTTTCTTTTTATACATGAAATTATTTAGAACAATTTTGAAGGCTTATAATGAAATTACCACGTAGACAAAGGCTTAAACCAGGACCAATAGTCACAGCAACAGCAGAAAGATCTTCCTCGGTTAGTTTAGCAAGGTCAAGAGCCTCTTGCACCACCTGAAGTTAAGAAAGAATCCTTTACATGTCTGGATAAATTATATGTATACATATATATATAAAGAGCGAGAGCAATAAAATTCCACAATATGACTTCCATTACAGGCATGGTACCCAGTGCTCAGAAGGTTTTCCCTAGGTTGAGTATTTTGCAACATATTATGAAAGCAATTACCAAGTGACTAAGTTCTATACCTGATCTATCACTTGAGCATGTGCTTCTTCTGCCATTTTAGGAGCAACTCCTCCATATCGGGCAAGCAGATCAGCCTTGATGAAGTTAAAGAGGATAAAGTTAGCCTGATTGGTTATTAAACTTTTTTTGAAGTAAAACAGGATAAATTACAGAGATTGATCATCAAACGTGGATTTTCTACATTGCAGAAAGTGAACAAGGTATAGTAGAATACAACCAGATTTTCCATAGATGCTGAAAAAGCAGAGGACTTTTAAGATTGCTAAAGCAGACTTTTAAGATTGCTTAAATGGGTACAACAAAAAAATAATAATCTCCCAGTAATTGAAATACATGAACCCAAAAGGCAAGATTGTTACTGAAATTCAGGTATCTTCCATAGCAGCAACAGGAAAAAAAATAGAACAAAGCATTTAATGGTTCCTTGATAGTGAACATGTGTGAATTATTATAAAATCCTTTGTTTCTTCATGACAAGTTAAACAAGATAAGTTTGTGCCCACACAAACAGCGCATTGAGTGATATTAAATCAACCCAAGCAACCTTATGTTGAGATTCAAGCACCCATATCATACACTTGAAACTGGAACAAAGGTGTGTCACGTGGCCCATTATTTTAATTTTAAAGTTTGGGTCATCTTGGACCAAGACAAGAATGTCAATCTGTCGGTAGCTTAAACATGCAAATTGAATACAAGGTCACAGCTTACACCAAGTTGACTGATTTCTTATATGGTAAAATGAAGAAAGGTTTCTTCTTCTTCTTCTTCTTTGGACAAAGCTTCATCTAGTATCTTCATTTTACCATCATTGCATGAAAAGAAAATAGTTCTCTGATGAGAAAGATTTAAGGTCAATTTTTCAACAAACTTGAAGGATCTCTGTCCGTGAAAGGATAAACGAGGCAGAATTTTAAATTCATTCAATCCAAGTTTGTGAATTTCAGAAGTCCATCTACACTTGCATGCATTAACAATTTTTACTTGTACCTAACAAGTGTTGCATAGATAAGTAAGATTTTGATATTATAAGACAAAACCAAACTCCAATATTTTAGAGAATTATTTGCCCTTGAAGAAAATTTACACACTAATACGAACCAATAATGGATAACAACAATGCGGGAATTAATTAATATTTAATCTGTAATTGTTATCATCACTACATTGTTCTCCCTTGAAGAACTGATGCAGTATGGATCTGTATGGAATTATCAGGTCATCATGAATCCAATATATTTGGTCAAAAAATCAATCGGTTTGATTAGGTACCCCTCTGCCTTCAATGGTCAAATTCTACAAGGTCCGATTCTGTTATATGGGACTTAAGTAACATTATTTTTTTATAAAAATAAAAAATAAAAAAAGAGGGAAAATGAAAATCCTTATCAGTATCAATAAAAATAAAAAATTAATTTTCACGTTGCCGAGTATTTGAACGATGAAATTAGACAATGAGCCTTGGGTATTTGATACAAGTCATGTAGGAATTGATCAGGATATTGTTGAATTAAAAAAGAATATATTTTACAGTTGGTTAAAAAGTAACGAACAACAAAATGAATGAAGGCTAAGCATTCCACCCAGATCACACCACATAACATGTTTCACTTATCATGTGTGAATTATGCGCAACATGACAACACTTAAAAACAAGCTAGTTAACCTATCAGCGCAATTGCAATATCTTAATCCACCAATGAGTGGAAAGCTCGGAGTATTTATATATATTCTAAGCTTGTGAATGATGCATCACTTTGACTGTCTGTCGAGCATCTAAAAAGGCAAAGCACAAGCAATCATAACCACCACGCTAGAAAGGCTAAGCTAAAATAATGCCAACATGCCTATAAACCATGCCGAATAGCACAAACAAAATACCATCAAAGATTATCTTTACTCAAAAAGAAAAAATATAATCTATTCCCATTATAAATTTTTCCACCCCAAAAGAAAATGTCAGAATCCACCCATATATGCAAAATATAATAATAAAAATGCAGACCTGAGAAGACACAACTTGGCTGAGAATTTCACCATTGCTTCGAACCTATCATCACACAAAAGTTCAAAAGAACCGAACTTTCATCATTTCCTTCTCGAATAACCAATACCCAGAAACAAATTTACACAATATATCCAATAAAAATAAAAGAAACATTAAAACACACACACACACACACACACAATGAATATCAACTAAATTGTGGGGTGCACTGTCGCTTGACCGCACTCTACAAGCATTAAAAACGTCTTACAATGGCTGCAGCGGTGTCGTCACAGCTAGTTTCGATGCCAAGAACAACTAAATCTTCAACCATGCCTGATGAGCTTATTGATTGAGCTTTTGAGAAAGAAGATAAACGGGCTGAAATTGGACTGAAGGAATTATGGAGAAATGGATATAAGAGTCTGCTATAGTTAGAGAGGGCATAAAGTGAGGGCTTGCGAACAAGAGTTAAGCGGGAAAAAGTAGCAGATAGAGTGGAGACCATCGACGCCATTGGAGACTGGGAGAGGTTTTGGGCAGCTCGTCATTTATCAATGTTGGATTAAAGTCAATTTGGCCCCCCAAACATATTAATATTTTATTTTTGAATAAGTCATTAATATCACTTTTTTTAATATATATATATATATATATATATATATTAGACAATGAGCTTGCGAACAAGATGTTATAATTTGTTTTTTTTTTAGTACATGATATTATAATTTGTTGATTCAAAGCTTTGACATATATATATATATATATATATATATATATATATATATATATATTGTCCGAATAATAATAACAATACAAATCAAATATTCAAGTAAATAAAAATTAGTATGTTTAAGGAGTATCAAGTTGGTGGAGTAAGTGAATTATTGGAATTCAATTCTCCTTGCCAATATTTTTTTGGATTGGTCTGTTACACGACTTGTCTATTGTAGTTTATCTGACTAGAGTGATTTGCAAACTATTGTGTTAGTGGTTGCGACAAAATAATTTAATTAATTATGTGAAATATTATATAAACCACAAATTAATTAAATAATCGCGAGAACGACTTCTCTCATCCCTTCATAAAATCATTCACGTAGTGTTATCATTTATTAATATCGGGAGCAGGAGCGGGAATAAAATCTTATCCCAACGAAATTCCCGACCCGTCCCGAAATAATATAATAATATATTTTATTAATAACTTTATTAATATAATAAACTAAATATTATTAGGTTTCAACTCATATAACACTTAATTGTGGACTTAATTCGAATAATTTTTATTCATAATTTTTATTGTTGGGACGATCAAATTGTAAAATCACGAAATGCCATTTTATTTTTGTGTATTTTTTTAAAAATTAAATTAATAATTTAATTAATTCATATTTTTAATTATCTAATTAGAACAAATATGTAGAACAAGACTCAAGATATTAATTTGACAATCTATTAACAAAATTTATTTAGTAATTGTATACAAACATTTTATTGATAATTATCCGATACATTTTTTTTCTTAACAAAATTTTGAAACATTATACGGAATATTTTAATATTATATGTTTTAAGTTGAATATTTATTTTTATTTATAAATATAAGTTTCTAAATAGTATATTTAATAAAATTATCACATTTTTTTTATTTTTTGAACGAAATATTGAACATGAAAAAAAATTCGGGATTTTTTCTCCCTACCCGACGGGATCCCAAACATTTGGGATCCCAAATAGTCGGGTCCCGAAATGTTTCGAGTACGGGATCGGGAGAAAAAAAATTTTCCGATTCTTTTCGGGACAGGAGTTGGGTAGGGGGTTTACGAGACGGATCCCGACCCTATTCCACCCCTAATGTTATCAACCATAAAATATAACCAAAATCCATGAATTTGAAATCCAGCATTCCAAGCGTGACTTGCTAATTTTGGTGTCGTAACATTATCCACTTTCAGAATCTTTTAAATTAATTAATATTTTTAAATCTATATCTATATTTCTAAATTTTAAATGGTTATATCAATCATAATAAAAAAATAATATTAAATTCATTAATTTGAGATTAACAAAAATTATAATGTTTAAATAATTATTTTTAAATGTAAAAAAACAAGCAACGCGTACAAAAGAACACTAGTTATTATTATTATTATTATTGTAAAGCATTAGAGCCTTATACTAAAAATACCCCTACCAAAATACGAAAACATTACATTATTATTGAACTAAAACAAAAAAAAAATCCAAAATATATTTTATTCACATTTAAAATTAATATTTGAATTTTAGAAAAAAAAAATGTTTATTTATCTACGTTATTAAAATTTTAAATATCACTTTTAATGAAAAAAATCAATGAAAAAATAATTAATTTAAAATAACAAAGATATAAACATAGATAATTTATTTATTTTTTGAAGGATATAGATAATTATTTTTAAGTTCGTAAACACACGAATCTTGCAATTGAAAGCTAGTATTAGAAATTTAGATAAGATTGTCCAGTCAACAGTTAAGGCATATGCCATTATTCATATAATAAGGTTATGTTAATCTACATAACTTTTTACATCTTAATTTTTTTTTATCACTCATTTTACGCATCTCAATCATCTCATCTCACGAGCCAAACGATTAAGTACATGTTCATCTAATTTTGACCAAATTATGATGAAAAAAGGTATAATAGTCTTTTAATGAGACAAATTAATTAAAATATTAACATTATTTTAGTTTCAAAACCAGTTTCATCATTTTTGTTCTTAATAAAAATCGAGAACGATTTTTAATTTTTTATTATTCATGTTCCCTTATAAAATTAGTGTGCTTAAATAAATTAAACTTTCAATTTTTTTTATTTTTATATTTTTATGACGTGGAAACCCACAGCCGCTACCTTTTGGCGCGCACTCGGTAAATCTTCGGACTAATGCAATTCAATTTTTTATTTGTTGATTAAAAACATGTGGCACGTTATAGCGAAATTTAATTAGTGTTTCGATGAGTTTTTCTTATAAATATGATTTGAAAATTAAAATTAATTTTTAGTAGAAGTTACTTAATATTTTTATTAAAATATATATTCAATAAATCTTTACATAGTTAAAATATTAAAAAATATTTTATCACAATTACAATCACTATTTATTTATTATTTTTTTTAAAATATTATCGAGAAAATTATGTATACAAAAATCAGAATTTTAGCTAAAAAATATTTATTTATTTTATCTGGTATCAATTTACTAATTTATAATTATTTAGATATTGTATGTCTTAATTTAATTTATCTAATCTTTTGAAATATATAACCATCTAATATAATAAATATTATGTACAAATAAAAATTTTAATCAAATTAATTTTTACGTATAAAATACAATATACAAATATATCAAATATAAATAAAAAATAAAATATGCATTTTTTTTTGTAATAAAGGGCGAATTTGACATTTTACATAAATGTCACCGGAAATTGACTGGAATCCGGTGGACATGTACCAATTAAGCCATTAACAAAAGTTCGTGTACCAATTTGACATTTAACCAATAGTTCGTATACCAAATTAAATTTTATTCTATATATATCTATACTATTATATAAAAGATGTGCCTATTATAGTAACTACCTTGAGGACATCAATTTTATTTATTCCAAAATTACCCTTTCTACCCAATATTTTACTAAAAACTTCCCACTAACTCCATGATTTGCTTTAAAAAAAAAATTTCTTCTACACACACAAAATGTGTGCATTTTTTACTAGTATATATAATATATAATATAATTTTAATCTCATGCATGCATCTTATGTGCAGGAAATTAATGTGTTTTAGGCTTTTAGCAGTATTTATTTTTTTAGAAACTGCTAAAATACACTAAAATATTTTTATAAGTAGCTCACGAATTTCTTGCATATATATGATGCAAGAGATCAAAATATTATACATACATACACACATATAAAGTGGTTGATTGTCAACAACCATATTTATTACACAGTAATGGGTTAAAAGCATGCAATTAATTAAAAATGTTGATTTGTTGACGAAATGATTCTGAAAATGTTCCATTGCCCTTTCATTAATTAAGGAGCATCAGCATTTGCATGGGAGTCTCCATATTCTCAAAATCATGCCCCTTTGCCACTAGGAGCCATCGCTATTTGCATGACTCCCACGTATCCACTCAACATCATCCCCCAATATATACACACATATTTTTTTTTTTTAAAAATTGAAATTAAATTTTGTGAAAAAAAAGGTTAAAAGTCCCCCGTAATAATTACATGTGAAATAATCCATTTAAGTTCGTCACAAGTTTCTACATATATATAATTCCATTTTTTATTCTTTTTTATTAATGTTTTTTTTATTAACTAAATCTTGAAAATCGTATAATCCCATCAATTTGCGTATAAATTTTGTTTTTCCAATGATTTGTTGGAGATGGACTGGAGTATTAATTACTTTGTACTATTAATCAAAACTTTTTAAATTTTTTTTTTAAAAAAGCCAATAAATAGGCATGCAACTGCATCTCTTGTTTCGATAGCTTTCCAAGAAATGAAAATGGAGACGACCACACATCAGTGCATCGCTTCTTCTATCGTCGTGTCTTCTGTTGCATGCAACAATTCTGAGGTACGCCAGCGAGAAAGGAGACCAAAAATTTATTAAGGAAAAATTAAATATATATATTTCCAAATAATACTTGGGTGAAATTTGGGCTCGTTTTTTAAGCTAAAAAATTATTCAAAAAAATAAATAAAATTCTCATTTTGGAGAAAGGATTGATCTACTAAAAAAAAAAAAAAAACACAACACAATCATTTGGTATTCGCATTTTACTGCAGGTGCAATCATTTTTGTTACTAATTTTTGTTACACATATCTTTTTCGTTTGTTAATTATTATTGTTAATTGAGAAATGTACAACACAATCATATTGCAGAATCTATTTACAATCAATTCATATATGTACTGACTTTACCAAGATTTGATTTTTTTTTAAAAAAATGTATGTTGAGGAGTGATTATGAGTAAAAAAGAAGTGTATATTTATTTATATATATATATCCCACTGTTATGTTATGATTAGGGTTTTTGCACTCTCTGTTCACTCACAAACCAACACAATCAAATGCAAGTTTTCTTTTGTCTTTTTTTGTTTCTTTAAAGGAAATGTTTTTTGCCTGCAGTGTGTGTGTGACAGCAATTATTTGTAGGTGCCGATTCAAGATTTAGGAGATTAAAATTATTTTTGGTGTAAATATTATTGTTCCTTGTTTTATGTTTTTTTGTTTTTTTATACCAACAATATTTTCATCCAGTATAATCTTATTCTAGATCTACCAACATTTCCCATTTTCCACATATTGTGTTTACCGAGAAAATTCACTTGAGAGCAGCTGACATAATGGTTGATGCATGAAATTCATATTTTTTAGATACAGTTAAAATTGGACTTAAATATGTCTGTTGACTGCAATAATTTGGAATTATCGTTTTCAATTCTTAGACTATAAAATATAATTTTCGGATATATATATATTTATATATATGTATGCAAAATACAAATGGGCCGGTGTGCAAATTTAATAATGCGGGAGGTGATCATAAAAGACTTAAAAGTACAAATTTAACTCGATGGAGTCAAATTTATTCTAGCTACCAATTATTAGTATAGCTTGGAATTCTTTTTGTGTTTGTTTCCTCACAGTTTAAATCCATTTTATTAAGCTTCTGTTGTTATATTTCAACTTGCTTGCACACATTCGAGTTCTATTGGGCTGTAGCTTGCAACAAGGAAGAATCATGGTAAGTATAATGATATATACTATAACGTTGATCGAATGATTTTAGTGGAAGCGACCGAAAAAATAGAAAGAATTTCTGAATTTGTGTTACATTAAGAATTTGAAATTTTTGGTTCTTTAATTCATCTAAAAAAGTTTTCAATCCAAACACATGGTAAGTATACTGACTCAATGTGTATATATGGTTTTGTGGTTCATCTTTATCGAGCTCGAACAATTTGTTCCATTTCAGGAAACCAAAGACGGGACGACTGATGCGTATGGCAACCCGGCAAGGAAAGGGAGGACTGGTGGATGGAAAGCCGGGATGTTGTTGCTTGGTATAGATAAAATTGCATTGTTTTCATCATATATATGCAGTACTCGCGATTAGCGATTTTGGTAGTATATTTTGTGTTGTTGAACTAATTAGTTGGTTTGGATGTAATGCTTGTTCCTCAGTAAGTGAAGGGCTTGCTGCACTTGCATTTACTGGAGTGGAAGTGAACATGGTTCTGTTTTCCAAGTCTGTTTTGAGGCAGTCGAATGCGGACGCAGCCAAGAATTTTAGTACTTGGATGGGAACACTTAACATATGCACGCTGTTGGGTGCATTTCTCAGCGACTCATACTTGGGAAGATACTTGACTTGTGTTGTGTTTCAAGGCGTTCTCGTTGTCGTGAGTGACCTCTTGACTTGACAAATGCTCATGTTTCAGTACTTCCTCTGTTTTTGTTTCCTTACTTGGTGTTTAGTTCATGTTTAATAACGACCTTAAACGTTATCAAGGAGATAGGTTGATATTTGTTTTAGGATTGTATATGGTTGCTTTTGTTGGTTTGCAAAATATAGCTCGAATATGATGTTTGGTTTGTCAATACAACTGCATATGACTGTTCCTATCTTTGAAATATCATATCTTGCTTCAAGTTTCGACGACAAGTAGTTTTTATAATCAGTGATCATGTGTTGCATAATTTGTTCTTTGTAATGCTATTGCAGGGATTGGTGCTGTTTTCTTTGTCGACTCAAATATTCTTGCTTGAGCCAAAGGGTTGTGGGAAGATGGGAGATCCGTGCAACCAGCCGTCCTCTGAAAAAGTCGCGATGTTCTATGTATCAGTATATTTACTAGCTCTAGGAAGTGGGGCTATAGAGCCAGCACTTGCAACCTTAGGTGCTGATCAATTTGATGAGGAAGATGCCGAAGAAAACAAGTCGAAAACCACTTTTTTTAGCTATTACTACGTTGCATTGAATCTTGGATCCTTGATTGCGGAGACAATATTGGCTTACATTCAAAATATAGGTGAATGGGTGCTGGCATTTTGGATATCAACCTCTTGTGGCTTTGTGGCACTGATTTTCTTGTTGAGTGGAACGTTAAGGTATCGACACACAAGACCTTCTGGCAACCCCGTATCAAGATTCTCTCAGGTGGTGGTTGCTTTTGTGAGAAAAATGAAAGTAGATTTACCATCATGTGGAGATGAGTTGTATGAAGCTCATGGCATCAACGAAAAGGGCGATGGTTGTCGAAAAATATCGCATACCTACGACTTTAAGTAAGTTCACTTGAATCATACATTCCACTTTCATTAATGAACCTGATGTGGATGATGCCACCACCGAAACATCCTTGTCTATGCTAGCTGGTTCTAGTGATAAATGTGTAGTCTTGAGCCACAACTCGAAAGCACGGCCCACGAGGTACTGACGTGGGATCTACGAGTTTAACGATGGCCAATGCGCCTACACGCTAGTGGTTCCACCCTTGCATGTATTAGCACATACGAGTCTCCAACAGGAGAAATCACTGCTTAATTTCCCCCCATTGATGCTAATGAAACTCTGCTGCTTCTTCTTTCAACAGGTACCTTGACAAGGCAGCTGTTATAACTCCATCAGACAAGATCCTGCAGCAAAGTAAAGGCCAGACTCCCAATCCGTGGCATCTTTGCACCGTGACACAAGTCGAGGAAGTAAAATGCGTCCTAAGGCTTCTCCCGATATGGTTCTGCACCATCGTAGCCTCAATAGTATTTGTACAAGTCCTCTCTCTTTTCGTCGAGCAAGGAGCAGCAATGAACACACAGATATTCAATTTCCACATCGCCCCGGCCAGTATGACTGCTTTTGACATTATAAGCACATCGACTTTCATAATCTGCTACGAGAAGGTCATCGCACCATTATACGTCAAGATAACAAAGAAAGAGCCCAACCCTCCCAGCGAGCTGCAAAGAATTGGTATAGGGATGATAATCTCCATCATAGCCATGATATTCGCTGGCCTCGTAGAGCAATATAGACGGAAATACGCCGACGAAGGAGAAACAAGTTCTTTGAGCATCTTCTGGCAGATGCCACAGTATGTGCTCGTGGGAGTGTCCGAGGCATTCATTTACGTCGCGCAATGGGAATTCTTCGCGTCTCAAATACCAGACGGGCTGAAAAGCATAGGACTCGGCTTGTCCATGGCTTCTCCAGCTTTAGGTAGTTTCTTGTGCAGCATAATAGTGACTCTAGTGATGAAGATCACATCAAAGAACGGGAAACCGGGTTGGATACCTGCCAATCTGAACCAAGGCCATATGGATCGGTTCTTTTTCTTGTCGGCGGTTCTGATCGCCTTAGATCTCGTGCTGTTCGTAGCATGCGCCAGCCGGTTCAAGTGTATCATACAGGAGAAACGAGAGGGAGCAAAGGAAACAACAGCTATGCCTGGACTCGAGGAAGGGCGACAAAAACCATCTAGTCTAAACTAAAGAAGAAATTAAAAAAAATCTCTGTTTCTTGAAATAGCTGATGTAAAGTGACATTTTCATTTTCTTAGCAGATACTAAGATTACAATTTACAGGACACTACTGTAAGGCCCATGAATTTGAAGGTGAATTTTCCGCAGTTCGTTTCTTTTCGGGCTGCTTGTTTTCAAGATTCTTGTAAAATTCTTGGACTCGACACATTATTCAAAACTAGTGGATCATTGAAATTCTATAACTGCAATAATCTCCGAATGCCACAGAACAAGAAACAAGAGACATCAAACAAGGAGAAACAAATATTCACAACAGAAACAGAGTCTTTCAGTTTATGCTAAAACAAAAGAATATAATTTTTTTTTTTAATTAAAAAACCATTTATTTTTCTTTGTGTGCCTATATACTACTACATATATATTTTTATTATATTTTTAATAAATAAATATATGTGTATAGTAATTCTTTCGAGGAAAAAAATCTGAAAAAAAAGAACCGATTCCCATTTCCAGTGTGCAAGAAACCCATGCCTCTCACACATCACAGCCTCCCAGTTTGCCTCCACCGCCGCCAAGCTTCCACCTTTCTCTTCTCCGCTGCGGCTGCTAAAAAGTTCGTCCCATTTCTCGGCATGTCCACTTCATCCCAGCAAACTCCCGCTGCATTACAGGACAGCAACGAAAAACAAGAGCAAGTTACTCAAGTTTTGAAATACCATAATCAAACGAAGCATTCCTTCAACAACTATGCACGTGGCCCTCGCGGTCTCGACTGGGCTAACCAGCCTAATCCCTTCCGCCGCTACCTGCCCGCTGATCTCCTACCCCTGCTGCACCCCGCTGAGAATGAGGTGAATTCCCCTTCCTATTTGACTATCTTTAATTCTTTACCCAAGCCGGAGCCTATCTCGAAATCTTCCATTTCTCAGCTGTTTTATAATTCCCTAGCATTATCTGCTTGGAAAACGACTGGGTTCTCAACCTGGTCGCTGCGCGTGAATCCTAGCAGCGGCAATTTACATCCTACGGAGGCTTATATCATTTCGCCTCCGGTTGATGCTTTGTTTGATCACTCTTTCGTTGCGCATTACGCGCCAAAGGAACATTCTTTGGAATTTAGAGCTCAAATCCCATCTGATTTTTTCGCAGAATTTTTTCCTCAAGATTCTTTTTTGATTGGGTTCTCGTCTATTTTTTGGCGGGAGGCTTGGAAGTATGGAGAGAGGGCGTTTAGATATTGTAATCACGATATTGGGCATGCCGCAGCTGCAGTTTCTGTGGCCGCAGCTGGGCTTGGGTGGGATACAAGGATTTTAGACGGGTTAGGCTGTGAAGAATTGAAAAAGTTGATGGGGCTAACAAACTTTGCGGATTTTAGTATTCCCAGCAGCAGTGTTAGAGGGAAGATGCCAGCTATTGAGTTCGAGCATCCGGATTGCGTTCTGTTGGTTTTTCCAAGTGGTGGAGGTGAGTTTGAGGTGGATTATGAGAAGTTGAGCATCGCTCTATCTAGATTTGCGAATCTCGAGTGGAAGGGGAAGCCGAATACTCTTAGTGAAGAGCACTTGTGTTGGGACATTATTTATAGAACGGCCAAGGCCACAGAGAAGGCACTAATTACCTGTAAAGGACATGTTTCCAAGCCTGTCAGGAGCAGTAGGACAATTAGTGAGAACTTATATCAAAGGTTTAGCTTAAGTGAGGTTGTGAGAAAGCGGAGGAGCGCGGTTGATATGGACGGTGTTACTTCCATGGCAAGAGAAACATTCTATCAGATTTTGTTACATTGCATGCCTTCAGGTTTGGGAGCAGGCGGACTGAAGCAAAGAAAGCAGCTAGCATTCCCATTTCGGGTACTTCCTTGGGATTCTGAGGTTCATGCTGTTTTGTTTGTCCACAGGGTCGTGGGCTTGCCTAATGGTTTGTACTTCTTGGTGAGGAATGAGGACCACTTGGACGAGATTAGGACGGTTTCAAGATCAGAGTTTTCGTGGGTGAAGCCAGATGGCTGCCCCGATGATCTTCCTCTTTATGAACTCGTACAAGGTGATTGTAAGGAACTTTCAAGGAGGCTTTCGTGCCACCAGGTATGAATGTCTTGATTTTTGGTTATCAATGTCTCATATAAATTTGCTTTTACTAGTTTTGGATTAGTGTCTTAATCTATCTTTTACCCTTCTTTATTGCCAAGAGTAGTTTCTGCAAAGAGCGGGCTAATATGATTCTCATTTTTTATTCGATCAATTATCATTTTGTTGTTTGTTGTGCATTGTGTAATCATTTGGGTGTAGTGGAGTCATATTTTATACCGTTTCTTATATCCAAGATTTGGCCTCAAAATCAAGAATTCTCTTTATTTGAAGAATAGTTAATGAGAACTTCGTTGCATGAACATTATGAGCAAGCTAAATTAAATTTTATAGAACGATGAAAAAGTCATTTAATTTTCTGTCTTTTAAAATATGGTGATGAATATGAATATGAGAGGTGAGGATTTCAGACAGGATTGACTCACCTCAATTCTTTTTTTAGGATATATATCCTTTGCTATAGGCTTTTTTGTTGACATTGGAATACGAGCTCTTTAAAAGTAATGTAGGAGGTAATTTTTTTTATAATAAATGACGCATGTAAATGTAGTCTTCAAAATTCATATTGCAACTTTTATTTATCTGCATGTTCTTCACTGATAGTAAATGTACATTTACTGTTTGAACTCAAATCCAACTTGATTTGTGTGGCATTTTGTGCTGCATATGCACATGACTGTTTTATCTGTGTGCTAACCTGAAACTATTATGGCAATTCTCTTCGTCGTAGTCCATTTTCTCCTCCAATTGTTTGGTTTAATTATTAGAAAGATGACTGAATCTTTCCAACGTGTCTTTTAGAAATTGCTGCAAAGAATCTATTAGCTTTAGATTTGATGTATTCCATTGGTAAATTGTATATTAGTTGTTTTCAAATATAATCTGAAAGATATAAAAATTGTGCATAGGACATAGCTAGTGATGGCTGCTTCAGTCTGGGTATGGTGGCTCGTCTTGAACCAAATCTACATGATAATGGGGCTTGGATGTATCCACGGCTTTTCTGGGAAACTGGAGTGCTTGGTCAAGTTCTGTATCTCGAAGCACATGCAGTTGGCGTTTCTGCTACTGGTATAGGTTGCTTCTTTGATGATCCTGGTATGCAGTCCTCTTCTTAGTATCACTGTCCAATTTCACATCTTGCAGGAGCTGGATGCTTTTATTTGTTATGTTTTTTTATTTTCAGTACTTGTTTCTAATTTAAAATGATATCACTATGAAAGTCTATTTGACCTTTTTTTTTTGTTTCAAGTTCCTTGTCTAATTAAAGCTTAAAAGAAGAATTGACGATGTGTAGGCATTGGGCGTCTGCGTCTCTGACTTCTATGTTTTTAGAAAATAAACGCAATAGATTTTAGGCAGTATTGAGGTAAATCAATGCATATCAGGCGAAAACTGTATGGTTGTCTGACTGGTTGTGAACTTGTGGGACCATCTTCATTCCATTAGTGTTCTTCAGGGAGTAATACCTTCAAGTTTTGGTATTATAAGCACGAGTATTCTATATCTGGCATGGGTCACAAGTTATTACACAGTTACACTTGAGGAAGTATCCATGGTAAAAGCAATAGCTTATTATTACACTTGAGAAAGGTATCCACAGTATAAGCAATAGCTTAAAAAGGATTAGTTTAGAATTGGATCACATTAATGAAATAAGTCATTGACACTGCAGTAAATTCGAAAATCTAGGAGGTTAAATATTAGAAGATTCATTCTGGTCTGACACCACTGCCTTCTCATAAACAGTTAGCACATATAATTCTGTGATTTGTAAGTAGCATGAGCTAACAATATGTCATGACTTGCCGACATTTTCTGCTCAAAGTAGATCAGTTATTAAATAAATATTAACCGAATTAATCGTTCAAGGTTCTCAATATTGATAATTTTTTTCTCATTCAGATGCTGGTCTTATTTTCAGGTTATAAATGCTCACCTATGCTCATTTCATTTTCTTAAAATATTTAATGTAGCACACTTTCCTTAAGTATAGCAGCTTGAATGAACTAATTTAATGGGAGAATTTTTAAATTTACCATCTGTTTTCATTTTTATTACCAATTAGTTAAAAAAAACCAATAAATTTACTAAATAATGTATTTAATTAGTATCTCATAGAAATAACATCTGCAGAACGAGAAAGACACTACATGACAAACAATAGTTGTCCCAAGTTTGCCAGATCGAGTGTCTCTGTGCTATTTATTATTTAATTTATACTGCTAAAAGGCAGGTTGGTAACCGCTGTATATGCCTGAAACATACCACCGAATTCAAGGAAAATAAATTGATGGCCATACTTGATTGAGGTCATCAGGAAGTTCTATCTCATTTTCCATAAAGGAGTGAGTAGCTTCTGTTGGTTTAGGGTCTGTTTCCATGACAAAACCATTTCTTTCACCTTCAATAAAGAGTTGCCCTTGCTGTTTCTCAAGATCGTCTTTCCTGTTTTCAAGCATTTTTATCTTGTCATCAGCCAACAAAAGCAGACCGTTCAACTGGTTTTCATCAAGTTCATCAATGCTAGCACCATTCATGGTTTGATCCATCAGGATTTCCATTTCCTTTTCCTCATTCTCTTTCCGAAGTTTCATTAAACTTTTAGCCTCCTCATCCACTCTTCGCTTTAAGAAATTTTCACGCAGGACCATTTTCTTGAGTCTTTCCTCTTCGGGGAATCTCAAGAACTTTGAAAATCCTTGTTGAACTTCATCCTCGGATGACCACGTGATTAAAGTTCCATCCGAAGGATTCAGAATGATTATACAGATGTATACTCCGCACAGTATTGATAGTTCACTGGCTTTTTTAAACAAACTATCAACCCTTTTTTTGAAAGTGGATGCTCTCTCATTCTCATCGGATATTTTCGCGAACTTGGTTCTCTTTCTCGGCATTTTTGTGTTTGTGATTTTTACTGTCACAAAGTGCTGGTATTTATAGGAGCAGACCCTGAAAATTGGGTGAATTAGGTTATGACCAAATTTAATTTGGTGAAGCAATATTAGTTGACCAGGATAGTACGAATTTGGGTTGGATGGTCGAAGATTTATCTATATTGCGAGGTGACTCATGACGTATTTACGTTTTGAAAATCGCATTTCGAAATATTGATAATATATATGTTCAATGTAAAAGTTTGCATTAGGAATCAAAAGTGAATGGTTGCTATCAGATTCGAAATAGCATACATATAGTGCGATATATGTTATGACTATCAATATATGGTAAGATGATTTTGCACGTTTTAAATATACACGGTAAGACGACTGAACATTTGAAATTATTTTATATGGTAATACAACTAATATGCTTACTATTTTTCATTGAGTGCGGATAAATGAAAGCCAAATGTCGGTTTTTGGCCCTCCATAATTTTTTTACGTGGACTGACCAATGATTTTTAGAGTTATCGTTGACACTGAATTCTTTATCATGTCTTTACAGAACTATAATTTTTTTATGTTGTAAAAGCAAGTGAGACAAGGTTTTCTTGTTAATAATTCTTATTGCCCTTTCCTATAAAAGGATAATGATAATGTAAAAATGAAAACAATGGTGATATGTAAAGATTAGCTGAGAGTGACAAAGTTATTATTTTTTATTTCTAATCAAAAGGTCTATATTACTTATAAGAATGAATTCTAGTTAATGCAAGGCATTGGAATAAAACTAATTAAAACAGTTTCTTTTGTTCCAAGTTTCATTTAATTTCTTTTGGTCATGGTTATTTGATATTTGACCATACATACTAGTTGGTGGAACCCTAGGCAAATGGTAAACCTGAGTGGTGATGTAATGATTGGCTTTAGCCCTTGTTAACTTCAAGATAATCACCGCATCGCTACAAACATCTTTTCATGGATTTACTGGTTTTGATTACCAATAATGTTCGTGTAGTTGGACAATTCTGGCAGCTCATCTCACAAATGTAGAATGTCTAGGTAACTAGTTAAATTTCCCCACTTACTTCCAATTCTGGTCCTTTCATTGTTTGTGTAAAACTAGCATTCTTGAAATTTTGTCCGTATTCCCCCTTGGTTCATGGTTGTTCTTGTTTCCCTGGCTTTTGTTTTTCGCAGAAATAGCTTACATTTTGTGCGATGAGTATTGTACTTTTTAGACGTAAAGGCTTGATGCTCTTATAAAGATACTTCTACCTGTAATTTGTTGCACTGGTTTTCGTAAAGATACTTCAACCTGTAATTTGTTGCACTGGTTTTCATTTTCCTATTTTCGTGCTTATTTTCAATATACTCAACATCACGAAGATCATTTGATATTTGTTGTCATTTTATCAATCATTTCTGAAATAATTATTCAGTATCATACACGAGCCAGTCATGGTGGCGATTAATACCTGGTAATATGGTTGATCGCTGATGTTTGAATATGGAATTCATATCGTAATCCCTGGTTTTGGGATCATACTCATTGTTGAACAGCAATCTTTTAAGCTTTACGTGCTATGAGAACTTCAGGGTCTTTACAACTTTTCGAAATTTTCAACATTACCAAGTTCAACTTCTTTAATTTGTTACTAGATTTGAATTGGGCTGTGTAATTGGGATTGAGCGGTGCAGCACCATTACATTTTCCGCTTATATGTGCCGCTGAATTTGTCTGCTATAAAACATGCAAACTTTGTTGGTGTTGTATCGAATTTCAATTATGAGTCTTTACTATCATTCTTGATTATCTTCTGTGGTGGCAAGAATCCTTGAACCATCAACTTTCTATGTTGCTAATTTCTTGATTTCTAGGAAAGAACAAAATAAATGAAATCTTGCTGATATAATTCTTTTTCCCTACTTTTTTTTGTGAGTTTCTGCAATTTCTGCTTCCAATCTTGAGCGGTTTTTTCCAGTTCTAACTCGTTGGGAATTGTTGACAGTGCATGAGATTCTTGGATTGAAGGGGTTGAAGTATCAAAGTCTCTATCATTTTACAGTTGGGAGCCCTGTGCTTGATAAGCGTATCATGAGCTTACCCGCGTACCCCGGGCCAGACGTCCAAGCTTAATGTTTTGTTCAAGAATGAACAAGAATTCAACCCAACCTGTTCCAGTTAGCAGGTATGCATACGATCATAATAAAAAAATCGCCATAAACCTCTACCTGTATAGAGAGGTCGGGTTCGATTTCAGGTAATAGTGAAAAAAAGTCCATATTCAAAACCAAAAAATAAAAAAAATCTACTTGTGTAAATATATAGGCAGTCAGTGAAAGATTCAATCTGCAACTATTTTTGGCATTTTAGGATGTTCGTGGGAAATTATATGTCAAAGACATTAATATAAAATTATGTTAGAAGTCGGACGTTGCATAGTTGAACATTTCAAACTATCATATATATGCTAAAGTCGTTTTCGTTTTTTTTAAAACTAAAGTTATAATTTCATCATTTTTTTTTATTGTTTAGTTTGGATTTTAGCAATGAATTCTGTGTTGTGTGATTAATGTGATACAAGCAATTTGTACGTTAAAGTGATACATGCTTGTCTCTTGCATCCAAGATGTAGTCGTTGAATCACTCCGAAAGATTGTTCACCACCACATCACTCAAACAATCTGTTTTGAAGTGACTTTTGGCTCAATGCTCTGCTGGGATTTTTTATAGTCATTCACTAGCTGTCTAATGATTGGGATTCACTTTAGGATCTGTCTCAACAATAAGTTTCATGTAATTCTCAAAATCAGACTTATTTGTTGTACATCCAGCCTTCAAAACAATCCTTTCAATTTCATTCCCCTATACTTTTTCTTGAAGTTTTGGTACATGTGTCGCAAGCAGTACCTATGCTCTGAATCAGGTACAAGTTTTTTTAATGCCTCAATAAGTTCCTTCTGTCTATCACTAATAAATGTCCACCTATTCTCACCCAAACCTCCTATATCATCCAATAGCTCTCTAAGAAACCATGTCCAATTTTCCCTGTTTTCTACCTGGACAGTTGCCAAGGCGATGGGGACCATGTTATCATTGTCATCCCTACCAATAGTCATTAAAAGCTGCCCTCCATGAACTATCTTAAGAAAACAATCATCCAATCCTATAGTATGCCTACATGCGGTTAAAAAACTAGCTTTCATGCCTTGCAAGCTGTAATATAGCCTATCAAATATAGGTGGTTCCACGTCTTCCTTCCTCTTAATCATTAACTTACTACCCGGATTGAATCTCAACACTGTCTTCAAGTAATCCCACAACAGCTGGTATTGTACACTGTCCACCCCTCTAATTCTTTTCATGGCAGCTTTCTTTGCCCTCAACACCTTCCAGTAGCTAACCTCAACCCCACACTTTCTTACTATCAAATTGCTAAGTTGTTCAATATTTATGTCAGGATTGTCTTGGACAAATTTCTCAATCATTTTGCTCAAGTATTTGTAGTTTGCAAATTTGTTTTCCCGGACTCTAGCACATAAATGTTCCCCAGTAATTGTTTTTATGTGAAATGTAGGCTCACCCATAACTAAAGAAGCATGAATTTTCCAACTACATCCATTTTTGCACACATCAGTTATTCTTTTGGACTCATTTTTTCTTAAAATCCAATAAAAACCCATGTCTCACCATGTAGTCCCTCAAAACCTCTCTGAATTCAATTACCCTCTTGAACTTAATACCAATCACAAGCTGAAATCTCTCCATATCTTGACCCTCCCTGTATGTAGGATGCCTAGGGCTCTCATCTCCTGATCCATCAAGACTTACCAACTCATCATCTTCACCATCATCACTATCCCAATCATCATCACACTCACTCACCTTCCTTTTTTCCCCTACCTTACTCTTGCCTTTATCATTATTTTTTTTCATAAACCTTACTCTTACCTTTGTCATTACTTTTTCCTTAGTCCATCCCTCTCTTACATCATTAATTTCAACTACAATGTTATTAATTTCTACATCAGATTCGGAAGAGTAAGAATATTCAGAATATTCAGTTGACATAGAGTAATTTTCATCTTATGAGTCATCAAACTCACTTCTCTCACTAATCCCTTCATCAATGTCACTAAATACATTTTTATGGGATACATTTGTATGATCTTCTTGATCACATGAATCAAATTCAGGTTCTACATGGCTAGAGTTATGAGATGAAAGAGCAGGACCAGAGCATGTATTCACTTCGGGTATTTCATGAGCATTTAAATCAAAAGCAAGAGAGTTTGGTTGAGGTTGTGAAATATCAAGGGAGTTTGGTCGAGGTTCTGGTGACACATGACAAGACCTAGAATCATTTTCATCAAGAGAATGAAATGAATGACCACTAAAAGACTCTTTTCTATATTCAATGTAGGGAACTGGACCTGAATGAATGAATTCACTAGAAGGAACAACATTCTCATCAGGATCAATCACCACTTCTACAACTGGCATGGTCTCCTCAACCTAAATTGGAAATGTACCTAAGCCCTTGTAAAAATCATACATTTCAGTACCTTCCTTATCTTCAGATATCTCTGTAAGCCCATATTCTATAACATACCCAGGGATTCTAAAATAAAACCGCACATTCAACTTGTTGCCACCACACAAACGGTACATATCATACAAGTTGCTGTAGTTAAACCTATCAAAGTCAACCTTTTAAATTCATGCTTAAGCCCCCCAACATAAACTATTTTTGGCTTTCCGGGCTCGCTTTGGATCTTAAACAAACCACCAACCCACATCTCAAAATTAATTGATGAATCCATAATGTACTGTTTGTAAGAATAAGAAATGAAAGATTACTTAGTTCACCACACTTCCAACTTCAATTTCAGAATCTCATCAACGAATATCTTTGTTCCAAGCTCTGGTTCGAGTTTAGAGTTTTTGCGTGGGAATTTGTCGGTTGAAATTGGGAAGACATTGAATCAGTGTAATCAATGCTTGAATATTAAAGCATACAACATTATATTATAAGGGTATATTTGTCAATTCATAATTAAGATATATTAAAAACATATTGTAATTGAGCATGGGGCACGTGAGCCAATATTTCAAATACGCGAGGACCGTGGAGCCACTTAAAATAATAAGAGGGGTTATGAGTCAATTATAACATTTACAGGGGGCGTATGCATTAAACCTTAATTTTTTTAATACAAAATTGTAAGTGTTCTTTTTTTAATTACTAGGACTTACACACACAGTCTATCCAAAAACTTTTAGTTACAATTCAGTTGCATTCTTAGACTGATAAAAAGCAAGTGTTACAACTTGATTTAGAGATTGCACAAAATTGATCCTAGAATGATCAGAATAATCTTTTAAGTGTTGTGCTTCGAGTTTCTTGATCAAAATACTTGCGAGACTCGAAAAACTTAGATGTTGAAATGTTCGCGATAACAAGAGTTGGCAAAAGTTGTTCTTCATCTGATCAAGATGCCTATTTATAGGCTTCGGAATCCAACGACCATAATTTTGAAATGTCTCTGATAGAATTTGAATTATTCCCGTTGCTTCGTCATTTTCACCGACATTCTCTGATCGCGATGAAGTATGTGACGTCCCGTATTTTAAACATATAATGAAAATAGTTGCGAAAAAAGAGTGGGAAAATTTTTCGAAACTTAAAACAATGCAGGGAGTGCATTACACTAATTCCAAAAGAATTTAAAATCTAAATATATAACAATAAAACTCGTGACTGAACGTTCACGAAGTCAAAAAAATACCGATGCAACCCTACAACAAAGACATCTAAAATATGGCATGTCAAAACCTACTACTAATATTTAAATGAGATAAGGGGATGTGAGCTGAATTGATTGACTATATGCATAAAATACATTTGAAAATAATCGAGGAACCCACACAACGATATCAAACTGAAATAAACATTAAAAAGATTAAAATTTGGAATACTTAAAATTCATACTAAAAAGACCGACAATAAAAATAATAAAATCTTTACTTTTAAACATCATGCACAAAATATTGTAACAACATGATATAAATAAACAAATGTAAATCTTTTTGCTTTAAATACATCAAAATTTATGAACTGTCGTGTCATGCAATATTTTCGCCTCTTGGACTCTTTAGTTTTGCTACCAAAGCTTTTTAAATCAAAACTGCTATTAATTAAAAGAGATGAATTAATTAACTTAATGAGTTTAATTTTCAATTAATGTAGTCAACTCTTTTTTTCTTAAAAAAAAGTTTAGACTACTTATTTTTTAAATACTTTCTCTCTCACTCCCATTTTTTTAATCAACCCATTTTAAGTTGTGACAAAAGAAGAGTATTTTGGGTATATTGAAAACAAACTAAGACACCAAATTAATTATTATGAGGTGCTTAACTTTAATAATATAATAAAAATATATATATATCGTACGTAGAATATATAATTACATAGAGAGAGAAATATGCCATGATAAATTTGAACTAATAAAGATGGGACATGTCTACGCAGCTAAAAATTGTACATACAAATCAGTTCCAACTTCCAAGAACCATCAAAACAGTAATATTGTCAAGAACAGCTAACAGTATTCCAGAAACACCATAAAGAATTGTATTGTATCGTCCATGGACTCTTTTTCCTAGCTTCTTCCATGCATGTTACTAATCAATCAATCTCTTCTCCTGCAAAAATACAATCCTCTTTAACGAATTACTTAAAAACAAATAGTCAAGAAAATGAGATATATGCCAATCAATATCACTCACTATCTTTTACTATATTATTAAGCTTTTACTATATTACTCCCTCCGTCCCAATTATATTGTCCACGTTTTTTTTGTTTGTCCCAAATATATAGTCATACACCATATTTAGTAATATTTTTTTATATTTCTTTACTAATATACCCCTATTAACTACACCTTAAAAATTGTGCAATCATTTTTTAATACATTAAATAGGGATAAAATAGGAAGTTTATATAAAATTTATTTTCCCAATAAATTTTTTTTAATTCATGTGAAAACTAAAACAAGACCACATATATGGGACGGAGGAAGTATTAAGCCTGAGAGGGATAAAGAAAGTCTCTACTTGGTTTGATGGTATGTCCAACCATCAAATTACAAATTTAACCCTTGTTTTGGATATGAAAATTTAAAAATGATAATTAAAACCGCTTAAAATTTAACCCTCACATTAATGTCTCCTCTTTCAAATAACTTCCTTTCCAAACTTCTCTAATGTAATAAAATTTCAACCCATTCAGATCGATCGAGATGAAATTCCAAATTCCAAATTCCTCGGCCACTATATTACCCATCCAAATCACGTTTAATTTATGCATTTGATTTGCGCACTTTAATTAAATCAGTTTCATATCGGTAGGAACTTTTATTTTCTTTATTAAATTTGTGTTATCTTGATTGAGGGTTTTTTTTCTAAATAATATATTTTTAAAAAAAAATAACAAAAATATCGCGTTTTAAAAACATTTATGGATTTATAATATTCCGGGACTCTCTGTCCCGGATTTAGCAGAGGTTGAGAGTCCCGGATTTCTTTTCTTTTTGTTTTGTTTTTTTAAAGTGTGGTTGCTTCAAAAATCGACTGGACCATGCGGCGGTCCAGCCGATTTTATATTAAAAAAAAAGGGAATCTAGTCAAAATTTGATTGGTCAAGGTTTGACCAGTCAAAGACATTTTTAAATCCGGACCTGACTGGTCCGGATTCAGAACTGTGCACCAATTTGCAGGCTTAGCTGCTACTGTGCATCCGTAATTTGCGGCCTAGCTTTCACGTGTGTGTGTATATATATGTGAGTAAGGCTGTGAAAATTATTTGCATTCAAGTTTAAGTTTCATAACTTCTGTCTCTTTGTTTTAAAAAAAAACTCTATATCTCCAATGTCTTTAAAAAAAATATTTATTTGATGTATATCACTTTCTTAGTTTTAAAAGGTAAATTATAAGTATTGTTTTTTTATTTGATGTATATATTTATTTGTTTATTATGATTCTGATAATGATTTGTAATATTTTTCAGATTATCAATTTGTCGGTTTATTTTAATTTCACATGCGGTTGAAAGGTAATATTGTTATTATTATTATCACGATCATCAATTAATTAAATGTTCATGATGAATATAATTTATTGTTTTTATTATTGTTATTATTATTATTATTATTATTATTATTATGATGGTGATCGTTGTTTGTTGTTGTTGTTGTCATCATCAAGTCATTACATATAATTTAGTATTATATCCATTAACATTATTATAAATATCAACATGATTTTTCTATTCATCATTAATTTAATTAATTATAATATTTATAATATTATTTATTATTATTATTCGTATTGATGTAATATTGTTATTGTTATTATCACGGTCATAAATTAATTATTCACAGTGAATATAATTAATTGTTATTTAATTGTTGTTATTTTTGTAATTAGAAAATTAATTAAGTATGTGAATATAAGAACAATTAACTTATTTTTATTGCGCTATATTTATGGGGATACTTTTAGTTGACCGTATTTTTTTGTGATAAATGTTGAAATTAAAAAAATATTTATTACATATTGTATTTATTAAATACATAGATTAATCATAATTTATTGTTGTACTTAAATCTATTGTCTATATTTTATCATAATACCACCCAAGGGAAACTAGAAGTAGATTAGCGTAATAAATCTATTAGATAGAAATAATCGTAAAAACTAGAATATTATATTAATTATTAAGTTTTCACTAATTTTAATTTCCCAACCCCAAAAAATAACTAAAAGATTAATTAAAGTATAGAAAATAATTAAATTTAATAGTAATATAAATATGTAATTATAGTAATAATTAAAATAGTAATAATATTTTGAATATTAATTTTAATGTTAAATAAAGTTTAGTAAAATTTAGTAACGATGACAATTATTTTGTTAAATAAATAATATATTATAATTATAAATAATAATTAAAATATGGTTAATAATAATTAAAGTAACTATTAAATTAGTTATATTATCAATCACAATTAAATATTGTTCAATTTATAACTATTTAAAATTGTAGAGTATTATAGGAAACTAAAAATTTGTCAATTTTTGTGTTGCTCAAAATTTGTCAATTTTTGTGTTGCTCTTTTTGTACTTATGTAGTCTATTTTAAATTTGAAAGCTCTTGTTTATTTGTTTTTTTTAATAAAATTGTATTTTGTATATTATTGTCTCTAATTCACTTACGTGTAACTTTTAATTATTGTATTAGCATATTTTTTGCAAATTAATTTATTTTATTTTTTAAGTGTGACTTGTGATTATACATTTCAATTTTTTGTCAGGTTTTTGCCCAATTCGTTGAATTTGGATTTAATATCATACCTACTCTATTGAGGTTAGTATTCTATTTCCTGAGTTTGTCTCCAGAACGGTTTCTGTCCAAAAAAATAAAAAAATGAAGTCTAAATCCGAAGAAAATTAATCAACCAATAATACAATTTATAGCAAAATAATTATGATAATTACTTTCTAATATTAGTAATAATAGCAGTAGTAGCATATATGTTTTAAGGATGCTGATATTATATATTTTTTGTTAAATACAAAAATGGATGTCGTGAGTGCATTGCTCTATATAGGTGGTTGTGTCGTTGTCCACAATGAGAGGGTCGGGTATAGCATACCAGCAACTAGGCCCGCAAAAATCCCACGTTCTATTACATTTTTTCAGTTGTTGGATGAAGTGCATTGTCTCCTACAAATTGACCCATCGCAATTCAGTATTAAACTGTCAACAAAATATTCTTATGAAGTGATGTCTCCTCATATCGAAGAGCATGTGTACATCACAGATGATGATAGTCTGCAATTCATGTTTGATTCGCCGTTATTACATTGCTTTTACCTGTATGTTGAATCATCTCCAGTATCTTACGACGTCAGAGGTTGTGATCATGAGTCGTTCATGCCAGAGATAACACAAGGTATGAACACAATAGATTTCAATGAGCAGGCACAAACTTCTGCACATCACATTGGCGTCGATAGTACGCAATTGTATTCTGGAATTGATACAGCTGGCAATTGGGATCACCATATCATGGTTCCAGCAGGAGAATATCATGGATGGGTCCATAACGAAACACTGTCATGGGATTTAAATCCATGGCCTTCGGATCATCATATGAGGAGAGCAAATATGTTGGATACAATCGCAGGAAATATTACAGAGGTGCATGATCCGTTTGCAGACAGTTCTCGCAATGTAATAAGTAGTGATAGTGAGCTTGATGTTGCATCAAATGATGGGGAAGACGATGACCGTGCCAACACACTACGTGAAGATGATACCCAATTGATGAATGCACGTCAAGGCGAGGGCACATCGTCGCAGGTCCCAAACTATGGTGGGGAAACACATGAACATAATTTTCCTCGCGATGGTCATGTTATGCGCGAAATTCCTCAATTTTTCAACACAGTTTATGATGAACAAATTCCCGATACATTTGGGCTATCATCTAGATCTCGGACTAAGTTTTACGATCCTCAGAGGCCGGAACTTTGTGTGAAAATGGTTTTCAAGAACAAAACCGAATTAATAGCATCTGTGAAGGATTTTTCTGTTCGAATTGCGAGACGTGAATATATTGTTGTCCAAAGTTCTCCAACAATATGGAAGATCAAGTGTAAGAACTTTTCTGAAGGTGGCAACTGTGGTTGGGGACTTCGAGCATCATTCAAACAGAATATAGGGTTTTTCATGATAACGAAGTACGGTGGGGAGCATACATGCATTTCTAGCCAAGTGGGTATAGATCACCATAACCTTGACGTAAGTATGGTAGCAAGCACACTTTTTGGAATTGTGCGTTGTGATCCTGCATACGAGATCAAGTATGTCCGAGAGAGTATCAAAGGAAAATATGGGTATGATATATCGTATGCTAAGGCATGGCAGAGTTTGAAGCGAGCAGTGGAGATCGTATATGGTACATGGGAAAGCTCTGTTTCTTTGCTTCCTAAATATATGGGTGCTTTGTCAAATTATAACCCAGGAACTATTGTACAGTGGAAGCATCTTCGGCCAAACGACCATCCCCAAGTTTTGAACTTTGTATTTTGGGCCTTCAAACCGTGTGTAGATGTTTTCTCGCATTGTCGTAGAATAATCAGTGTAGATGGCACACATCTGTACACGAAATACAAGCACAAACTACTCATTGCAGTGACTTTGGATGCTAATAACCAAGTGTTACCTCTGTCATTTGCGTTGGTCGATGAAGAGACTTACGAGTCTTGGCATTGGTTCTTAAGTAATGTTGCACGATATGTTATACGAGGCTGTAGAGGAATGTGTCTTATATCTGATAGGCATGCAGGTTTAACAAGTGCGGTGCAAGATCTCCCTGACTTTAGACCTCCTTGTGGTGTCCATCGTTTTTGTTTGAGACACGTGTGTTCTAATTTCAATAACAGGTTCAAAAACATTCATCTGAAGGATTTATGTTGGGAAGCAGGGACACAACATCAAATAGGAAAATTCAACGCCACAATGGAAGCAATCAAATCAAAAAATGTAGCAGCTTTCAATTATTTGTCTGGAATCCCGAAAGAGAAATGGGCATTTGCTCATGATGGTGGATGGAGGCGAGGGGTAATGACGACAAATATGTCTGAGTGTATAAATAGTGTGTTGAAAGGAGCTCGACGACTCCCTATTACCGCAATAGTGGAGTTGACCTTACAGCGATGCGTGCAATATTTCATACAAAGACGTGGCCGAAGTCAAAAAATGATTGAAAAACATCAACCTTGGACTGATTATGCTTGCGAAAAATTTGAGAAGTGGTCGAGAAAGTCAATTGAACATAGGGTTGTACAATTTGACCAAAGGGATCAGACAGCATCCGTTGCAACAGGAGCAAGACCGGGGAGCCAACATCACATACAAGCTGTTAAGATTTCTACTCGTGATTGCACATGTGGGAAGACAACAATATTTGGAATCCCTTGTTCACATGTCATATGCGCATCAAAATGGTTTGGACTAGATCCTTCACAACTTGTACAATCATGGTACACACTTAGCGAATATGTGAACACTTATGATGATCGATTCTACCCTGTACATGATGAACAATATTGGGAAGAACCAACATTCCAATTACAGCACAATCCAGTTCGACGAGAGAGGAGAAGAGCTGGTAGAGATCGTAGGACCCGCATTAGAAATGAAATGGATCAATCTTCTGGCAGAGAGAGACGTGGGAGGTAACATGAGATCTATAATGTTAAATTATGTAACTTTTAATTCAACGATATACTAATGTAATCTTTATCACTCCTCACCATATAATATTTATATTTATGTTGTTTTCGTATTTTTCAATAATTTCCTAATATTTTTCTTTGTTCTCATTACATGTAGGTGACACTTGAGAGATAATTACGTGGATATGCAACCTACAGATTTTCAATTTATCATAAAAATAAGTTCTTCGTTGTTTAAATTTTATCCTTTGGATATCAAATATTTTATATTAACTCTACTTATGTTGCACATCTGCTTTATAAGAATTTTATTATTAATTCTAATATTTTGCAATCTCTTAATTGTTAATATTTTGCAATCATATAATTGTCTTTGAATTATATTTTTTTAAAAAAAGATTTAGTAATAATATTTTAACTATACATTTTAATAGAAAATAATGCACTTTGTATACTATTAAATATGTATATAGATTTTATAATTCAACGTGAATATTTAAATGAGGTTTTGTACGTAAACTTATATCTAAATATAAATTTTGTACTAAACTTAAATATATATTGTAAAAGAAAAGAATTCAGTAACAAAATATTTTTAGAACATAAATATTTTTATATGTACATGGAATCAAAAGACAAAATTGTCAATGACGGTGATAACGATGACCACCAGTGCCGCAACTAGGTCTTACAATTGTTCTGCGACCACGACCATACCTCTCCTCCTCATCTCCCTCTGTCCGTGGTTGTGCAGGAGTTGTGCCGGGACCAACCGTACTCACAGACATCTCAGTTATTGGTATATCAGAATATTCTTGAAATGGGATCGGTGATATATTCAATCGAGGGCGTATGTCATGCATAAATGGTCGAAAGTCACTTTGTAGAAGTTGTGTAAAACTACCAGCATATGTGGTGTG
The DNA here is from genome assembly GCF_033568475.1 of Henckelia pumila. NCBI lineage: Eukaryota > Viridiplantae > Streptophyta > Magnoliopsida > Lamiales > Gesneriaceae > Henckelia > Henckelia pumila. The sequence continues at coordinate 46,851,694 of NC_133122.1, read as the reverse complement.
AAAGTCATGATCATACCCTCTAAAACTCGACATCATAGGCGGAGTATAGAATGTAGTATTTGTTGTCGAAGGTCTGAGGTCCCCATAATGTTGTGTGTACCTGGGATGATTTGTCGTAGAAGTTCCGGCTTCACCCTCATTTTGTGTCCACGTTGGATGTTGCGACATAGACACATGACCTTGTTGCTGATATTGTTGTTCCTATATAATAAACAAAATAAGAGAATGTTCATGTTAGAAAAATTAAAGTTATTTTAAATTTAATAAAATAGGGAAAAAATGTAACACATCTTACAAAAGATTGTCGGTATCTTCCATCAATGGGATGATATCCAACCATAGTCGTAGGTACCAGCGTCGGAGATACAAAAATATGAGAAATACGCCGGTACCAACTAATATACTCCAACGTGGTGTCAGGTGTACCAGGTATGAAAAATTCTCCGCCCATGACAAAATTATATCTATCAGTCCACATATCCACAAACTGTTTGTGAAATGCATCCCAATCGTAATTGGGTCGCCCTTGTCGTGTCAATTTATGAAATATGTCGTAGTTAGTGGCGGGTGGGGGAATACCCTGACGCATTCCAAATTGTCGAAGACATCTCTCTGGTCGGTGCATTTCAATAATATCAAAATTTATCAGAGGACATGCAGATCGACATAGGAGATTTCTATCTCCCTCAAGGTACATAGACAACTCTGGTGACTCCATATCATATACGGTCCATTTAAACTGTCGAAAAAGTAAAGTAGAAATATTAACATGTTTATCTTAAAACAATTTATAAAATATTTTTATAGTAATAGGTGTTGTCAAAAATTACATGTCCGTCTACCATCCAATCAAGCATATCTCTCATTACACGAACAGAATGACGCACAGTGTGCACCCATGAAAACCCACGCTTCCACCTATGATATGAATAAGCAGACAATATAGGACATTGATAATAAATAATAGAATCATATTAAAAATTAAGTGCCTATGAAGAATACTTTGCGCCATAAGGTGGGAACGGTAGTCCCTGAAGCACATCGACAACTTGCTCCGATGCCAGATGACTTTGTTGTACCCTATCCGGAGTTAAAAGTGTAATCCGTGACCACACCCAAATCTGCAACGATATAAAATATACACTTTCCATAACAACAATTTAACCAAAACATATATAAATTTTATATAAGTATAATTGTACCTGAAGTATTTGGAGAGGCCCACATAGATCGCTCTTTGACTCCATGGATGTGTTGCATAATTCTCGGTAAAGATAGGCCAATACAGCCGAGTCCCAGCTATATGTATTCACTCTATCGATGTCCTGAAGAAATGGTAAATACATAAGCTTTACAGCAGAACTTTCTGAGTCCGGAAACATACATACACCGATAATCAGTAATGCCACACAACGAGAATATTTTGCAACGTCGTCATCTGTGCTGTCATCCTGAATCATATGATCAAGACAGTGCTTTCGTATAGCGCCGAGGGAAAGGTGTCCACCTTTGATTTTATTATCCTCGGGCATGAAACCCAACCAATATAAACAGCGTTGCTGCAACTCATTTTTAGTGTACGCGGTATCTGCACCAGTGATGGGAATGCCATCGATGTTCAAACCCCAAATCATTGCCACGTCTTGTAGGGTTATCGTGGTCTCGCCTACGGGAAGGTGGAACGTGTGGGTTTCTCGATGCCATCTCTCTACCATGGCTGTAAGCAAGTGATGATCATAATATTTTATTGGTCCACACTGTAAGATACCATAAAAACCCATGCGCGCCAAACATAGGCGAACACGATGGTGAATTCCTTCACTATACAATGCCCATAGAGAACGATCGGAACGACGTGGAGGTATTAGTGAATCCATGTTCTCGGCATTGATATTATTCAAAATATGTCTATCTTGCAAGTACAACACATTATCTACATTTTCGGTCATCCTGCAATTAATAAAATCTGGATATAAATTAAATTACTTTTAATATCCAAATATAACTGATGACATATTCGATAAAAACTTTTACATTTATGCAATTTTTCATTAGCAGCAAATGATATTTTGTTGATGATGTTAATTAAAGGTTAATATAATATTTATTATTTGTGATTCGACTCATAATATGTTAACAAAATATTATACACTTAAATTACTAAAAAAATACACACACACATTCATGCCTACTAATGATTTTTGTCTAATATTATAAATTAATTTCAAATTTAAACGAGGTTAGAGAAGTAAGCAAAAAAAAAAAAATCTTGACAAATTTTTTTTTTCCAACAATACTCTTCAATTTTAAATATTTACAAATTCAAAAAATTATTTAATAATTAATTTAGATTTATAATATAATTAAGTTTGTAGTTACTGTAATTATTATCCAGCAACTATTTTTATTATTATTGATTATTATAATATATTTGTTTTTTTGACAATAATATTGTGATAGTTACTAACTTTATTTAACATTAAATATATAATTATTACAATAAATACATATTTCGTTATATTATTATCAAATTTAAAATTTTTATATATTTTAGTTATTCTTTGGGTTAGGAAATTAAAATTAGTAAAAATGTAATAAATAATATAATATTTAAATTTTTACTATAATTTAATAAATTTTAATTATTTTTAATAATTCTTTGTCGAAATAATTATTAACATTCAAAATTATTAATTGTATTATAATATATTTTATTCTTAAATTCAAACAATTAATTCGTATATATCTACTTAATTAATTGATATAATAATAATTAATCATTTTATTCTTTATAATTGAAAATATAATCTTTGAAAAAATCATTACGAAGTTAAATAACTAAAAAAAAAATAACACATACTATGATACTTACTAATGATTTTAATACATGAAGTTTTATTCACATACTATTTTTTTCTTAAATAGATTTAATTATGTATTTTTAGTTTACTATTAACAACTCACAAATGTATCTTATATCTTACATATAATATTGCAGAGATCACGCAAAACAAAAAACAATTATAGTCTATATAAAATAAAATCAAAAAATTGTGTCGCTATAATTTTAAAATAAATAAATTAATTACTCTATACTTAAGATAATTAAATAAAATTATAAATTCTATTTTAACTAAGCATAAAATACGTAAAGAAAACTTGTAACTAAATTAAATTCATTTTATATTTCACCAAAATTAACAAATAATAGAATCGTAAGAAAATAATTACAATAATTACCTGTTAACTGCTTACGAAGACAAATTCAACCGTCGAATTAAATTATAACCTGACAATATTTTTAAAAAATTAGAACAAAATATACAACTAAATAAATACATTATAACAAAATAAATTTATTACAATAAACTAAAAATTAAACATAAACATAAATGGTTACCTTTTAACAAAGACGGAGAAAGTATGAAAAAAATGATCGAGAAATTCGAATATATAAGCGAATAGAATGGAAAGGGAAGAGGATACACGGACAAAATATATGCATCAATAATTGGAATGTGAAGGGACTCACATGCATCAATAAGCCCGTGAAGTCCTATCAATGCATTCACGCGTCTCTGAATCCGGAGCAGGCTGCTCCGGATTCAGAGTGCTGTCTTATCGGTCATTGTGACCGATAAGACAGCTTATTCATTTTATTTAAAAAAAAATCGGCTAGACCAGCAGTTTCTTTCTAGCCGATTTTTTTTGGACTCGATTTAATCTGAGTTTTTTTTTTTTAATATTATAACTAAATCCGGGACAGACTGTCCCGGATTACACTAAATTGATAAAGTTTTTAAAAATGCAATATTTTTATTAATTTTTATTTATTATATATTAATTTAATAAAAAACCCCTTGATTGAAACATTTATCATGATTATTGACAGAATGGTTAAATCTAATGGGATCTTCCCTGCTTCTTTTCGTTTTTTTTTTTTTTTGGAGAAGATTATCGAATAATACTTGAATTTGAGGTTACCTTTGTCAATTGTTTAAATCAATATTCAAATTTTAGCTTTTTTTATGATTTTTTTTGTAACTTTACGAACTTTGAAGTCGTTAAATTTCAACATAGGAACCGAAAATTGCTGTCATAATTAATTCTCCGTGTTTACCCTGTGAATTACCCAGAAATCATGTTTCTTTTGTTCTTCTTTATATTGTTAATTAATATAAGTCTTTATTGTTGTCAAAGCTTATTACTTCATATTCCAAAAAAAAAATTATTATTTAAGTGATAAATTTTGTATCAAATTATTGTTTTCTATTTTTCATTTGCGAACTAACTATTCGATATAATGTATCAACAGAAAAGCCATTTATATATTTTTTATTTATGGATTTCAAGAGTAAATCTTTTTTTACATTGTTTGTGCCTTTGTAGATCCAAAATATATTCTGATATATAGGTAATGTATATGTTTATTTATCTCGAAATCCTTCTACGGCCTACTGTTAGTGGCTATCTAATTTTGCAAATTTTTTAAACCAATATTGGAACAATTTTATTAAAATTTAGGTCAATCATCCACGTAATTGAGTTGAGTTAATTTTATCTATGTTTTCTTTCTCCTTGATTGTATAAATAAAATATGTATTCTGTAAGATTTATATATAAATTAGTTTTTCTACTGGCTAATAGTTAAATTATGAACTATTGTATAATATCTCATTTATTTTAGTTTTTCTTTTGGCTAATAGTTAAAGTATGAACTATTGTATATATCATTTATTTTATGTTTTTACAAACTTATGATTCATTATATATCATTCATTTTGTAGATAATTATAACTAAATCAAGTAAATTTAAAAATAAAAAATATATAAAGTAAAACAAAATATGAAATTCATATAGCATATCACACGCAACGCGTGTGCTTTTTCTGCTAGTACATAATAAAGATGGGACGTTTGCCTACGCTACTCATGGCCAAGAAAACTGTAAAACTTTCCAATTAAAATGTAAATAATTGAATTGAAAACCACAAAGAAGTGAAAATAAATCATTTTAATCTCCTACATATGTTTGTCGTGATCGTCTCTTTCCCGGAAATAAGAGAAGATCTTCTTCATAAAACCCAAAGCTTGGTCAGTGCGACCATGTCGGCCATCAAGTTGGATACAACTTCAGAAAATTCAGTCAGTAATCCATATAAAGCTTTCAGTTTTCGCATTGTCTGGGGATCAATTTCTCTCCTTTGTCGCGGTCTAAAAATTTAGTCCCATTTTGCGGCATGTCCACTTCATCCTAGCAAAGATTCTTTTTTGATTGGGTTCTCGTCTATTTTTTGGCGGGAGGCTTGGAAGTACGGAGAGAAGGCATTTAGATATTGTAATCATGATGTTGGGCACGCTGCAGTTGTCGTTTATGTGGCCGCAGCGAGGCTTGGGTGGGATGCAAGGATTTTAGACGGATTAGGCTATGAAGAATTGAAGAAGTTGATGGGGCTAACAAACTTTGCGGATTTTAGTATTCTCAACATGCATGTTAGAGGGAAGATGCCAGTTATTGAGTTCGAGTATCCTGATTGCGTTATGTTGGTTTTTCTTAGGGTGGAGGTGAGTTTGAGGTGGATTATGAGAAGTTGAGCATTGCTTTGTCTAGATTTATGAATCTCGAGTAGAATGGGAAGCCGAATACTCTTAGTTGTTATGGATTATACCGAAGCGATCATGACGATAATAAAACTACGGAATAAAACAATCAATAAGAACACCAAAGATTTACGTGGTTCACTCAATATAGGCTATGTTCACGGACTTACTGCAAATATTTTCTTTATGGATAAATATTACAAGTGTATACAAAAGACTTTCTCTCATACTATCGCAACCCCCGAGTATAACCGAGAAATAATTTTTCTAACTCGCACAAGAAAATAAACACAGAGTATTTTCTTTGTTTTGATCTTAAAAAGAAGAGAAGAGCTTTGGAATGAGACGGTTTTCAAGGCAAATGACAACCTATTTATAGGCAAAATTGACTCATGAATTGAGGATGAAAATTAGTCACGTTCATTGAATGAGACACAATCATTCATACAGCCAACCATCAATCATTCATATTCCACTTGCTAACCACCATTCTTTCACCCAACATTTCTTTCACTTTAAGACTTGATTTCAATCATGTTTTCACACAGTCAATGCAGCAGCTCATGCCTCCTCTCTTATACTTGCAGCCCGACTGAAGTTGAACACAACTTCAGTTTGTCATTGGTTACCATCTTTCTGAGCATGTCAGCTGAATTTTTACTTCCAGGAATCTTTTCAAGCATTAAGATTACATCTTCCAAAACTGATCTGATGAAATGGTACCGAACCTGTATATGCTTTTGTCCTGGCATGATAAACATGATTTTTTGTTAAATGAATAGCACTCTGACTGTCACAGTGTAATGTTCTATCCTCAAGCTTCTGATCCATATCCTCTAGAAATGATCGCAACCAAATCATCTCTTTGCTTGCTTCCGTTATTGCAACGTACTCAATTTTAGTGTTCGAAAGTGCAACTATCTTTTGCAGTTTAGATACCCAACTTACTGTCGTACCACCTAATATGAACACACACTTAGTGGTATTTTTCCTTCTGTCTAGGTCACCACCCATATCGGCATCAACGAATCCTTGTAAGTCCTGATAAGTCTTCCTGAATCATAGAGATAAATTGTAGTAACCCGTATCCAAAATTAACAATTAATGCGTAATTAATCGTGTAATCATGTTTAGGTTAAGTAAAACATAATTAAGGAAATTTCAATTGGGTTAACGGAGTTCAGAAATGGATTCAGGACACTCAAAAATGGTGGGTAAGGTTCGGAAGGTTCGGACAATCCGAACTAGAGTTCGGAGGATCCGAACATGGACGGAGCCAGGCTTCGGAGGCTCTGAAGGCTTCGGACGATCCAAACTATAGCCCAGCCAGTTGTCCTAAATTAATATGTCATTGGTGACGTCATCCGGACAGGGTTCGGACGACCCGAAGGGCGAGATCGGACGGTCCGAACAGTGTTCGGGACAGGTGCATGATTGCATGCGATTGGATTGACACGTGGCGGAGATCAGACGATTCAATGAGACGATCGGACGGCCCGAAGCTGTAGTGACCCTTACCCGGATCGTCTACTAAACAGAACTTATGCATGCAATTAACTTAATTAAAACAGATATCAGAATAAACTGCGGAAACCATAAACGTTATACAATCTCAAGTAAAGGAATCTGTAATTTATCCAAATAATATACAACCAAATCGAATAGTTGTATAAACCCAAACAACAGTAATAAAACCTAGACGAAGCTCCAGCTGGCCAACCACTGACTAGCCCCTCCTGGATCCACCCTCCTCGTCCAATCGCAAACCTGCCCCATGGAATAGGGTGTCCAGAAAATACAGAGTACGAGACGTGAGCATAAAACGCTCAGTACGAGAGTATGAGTATACATGCATGCAAAGTGAACTCCCTATAACTCGAGGTCAAGGATCAGATAACAGAGATAGACCGGGCCCTGGTATGTAGCACGTTGTGCCGTCGCTTCAGGAGGTGGCTCCCATACCGAGATAACCGTGGATACGCCGGACCCAAATCGATGGAAGTCCATCCACTAACAGGATAGGGTACAACCCTACTAATAGACATCTCGAAGGAGATAACAGCAATATGCAAATGAATGCAGCATAATATCATGACATATCAATCATGCAGTCACATAATACATGCATACTCAGTCAGGATATCTCGAATAGTACTTTCGTACCTCAAAACAGTGCAAGCTCTACCAACTTTAGGTCCACGCCACTGCCAAATGATACTACTATCATTAAAGTGCTCTAAAGCCTTAACTAAGCTATTGCATACTCCTAAATATTTATAGGAAGCAAAAGCTATACCTTCGCCCGTCGTTAGCCCTTTGATGTAGATGCCTCCAGAACTTGGGCACAACTCCGCTACGACTATCGAACGCCTCGCCGACCGCTGGGTCAAGCCTAGGAAGGCTAGAACAACTCGAATATACTAGAAAGGAGAGGGAAACACTCGGAATTGGCAATTGGAAATGAATCCTCGGCCCTCTATTTATAGACAACGATTGGAACTTCCGATCCTTGATCGGAACGTCCGAACCTCGATCGGAACGTCCGATCCTGCCATCGGAGCTTCCGAAGATCCTGATCTGCCACGTGTCAAAATATCACTTGTTGATTCCGGATAGGGGTGATCGGAGCTTCCGATCCTGATCGGAGCTTCCGATCTAACCATACGTCATGGATGACGTAATATCATCGGTGCCTCCGATCGCTCATCGGAGATTCCGATCCTGATCGGAGCTTTCGATCGTGCCTTCGGAGCTTCCGATCCGTCCGATACCCAATTTATTTAATTAGCATTAATCCTTTAATTACTCAATTAGGGTACGGGTTACTACATTCTCCCCCACTTAAGATATTTCGTCCTCGAAATAAGATCTTAAGTACCGAATGCAATACAAAAATCAGAAACATTCTTTATTCAAATCCAACGTTTACAGAGTTTACAACTGAATACAACTTAAGAATAAAATCAAAAAAACTCAGGATGGTCTTTACGCATCCTGTCCTCAAGCTCCCAAGTAGCTTCCTCAGTGCCTCGGCGCTGCCACTGGACTAAAACCAAAGGAATGACTTTGTTCCGTAAAACCTTATCCTTATAATCCAGGATACGAAGAGGTTTCTCAACATAAGTCAAATTTTTGTCTACCTGAACCTCAGACCGCTGCAGAATATGAGATTCATCCGCCACATACCGTCGCAACAGAGATACGTGGAACACGTCGTGAATACTGGATTGATGCGGTGGTAAAAATCGCCAATGCTCTCCAAGATCTCAAACGGACCGATAAATTTGGGAGACAACTTGCCCTTAAGGCCAAATCTGAGAATCTTGCGGAAAGGTGACACTCTCATAAACACTTTCTCCCCGACCTCGAACTTCAAGGGCCTACGCTTGATATTAGCATAGCTGGCCTGACGATCCTGTGCAGTCTTAATCTGTTTCTTGATTTGATCAACAATGTCTATCGCCTGCTGGATAAACTCCGGTCCCTCAGCCTGTCTCTCCCCCACTTCTTCCCAAAAGAGTGGAGTACGACAACGTCGCCTGTACAACGCCTCAAAAGGTGCCATCCCAATACTAGTATGATAGCTATTGTTGTACGCGAACTCGATCAACGGCAAATGATCCTGCCAGGCTGAATCAAAGTCCATGACGCACGCTCTAAGCATATCCTCTAAAGTACGGATAGTGTGCTCTGACTGACCATCAGTCTCCGGATGATAGACAGTACTCAAACTGAGAGTAGTACCCATCGCACGCTGAACACTCCCCCAGAATCTAGAAGTAAACCTGGGGTCCCGATCGCTGATAATGCTCACAGGCACTCCATGAAGTCGAACGATCTCCTGAATGTACATCCGTGCCATGCGATCCACAGAGTACTCTCAGCTATAGGCAATGAAATGCGCTGACTTAGTGAGTCGGTCCACCACAACCCAGATAGCATCACAGTTCCTCGGGGATAACAGCAAATGGGTCACAAAGTCCATTGTGATAAACTCCCATTTTCATTCAGGAATAGGCAGACTGTGAAGCAATCCTCCAGGTCGTCGGTGCTCTGCCTTGACCTGTTGACACACCAAACATCTCAAAACAAACTGATAAACACTGTGTTTCATTCCCTTCCACCAGAAACGAGTACGTAGATCCTTGTATATCTTGTTGCTCCCAGGATGAATACTCAACTTAGTGCGATGCGCCTGAGACAAAATCTCCTCTCGCAACTCTTCATCCTGCGGAATCACAAGCCTACCAGACAAACACAGAAAGTCATCTGACTGATAATGAAATCTAGACGAGCTACCCTCGTTAGCTAGACGAGCTAAACGCTGGGTCTTCGTATCAGACATCTGAGCATCTCGGATCCGCGAATACAAGGCTGGCTCAGATAATATCGCAAACATCTGGATACTATGCATACCTTTCTTATGTTTGAAGGTATAACCTGAAGTACAACAGTCACTGATCGCACTAGACATCGAACAAATCTGAAGTGCGGATAGTCGCACCTTGCGACTCAAAGCATCAGTGGTGAGATTAGCAGCTTCCGGATGGTACTTAATCTCGCAATCATAGTCCTTAAGCAAGTCCATCCAACGTCTCTGTCTCATGTTCAACTCTGCCTGCGTGAACAAATACTTGAGACTCTTATGGTCGGTGAAGATCTCAAATTTCTCGCCATACAGATAATGACGCCAGATCTTCAAAGCGAACACAATGGCTGCCAATTCCAAATCATGGACTGGGTAGTTGTCCTCGTGAAGCTTCAGCTGTCTAGAAGCGTATGCGATCACATGCCCATTCTGAGTCAGGATACAACCTAACCCCTGAAGAGAAGCATCCGTGTAAACTACATACCCTTCAGATCCTGACGGTAATGCCAACACAGGCGCAGAAGTCAACCGCCGTCGAAGCTCACAGAAATTATTCTCACACTCGGAGGACCACTCAAAATCCACACCCTTGCGAGTAAGCTGCATCAACGGTCGAGCTAACTGAGAAAAGTTCAGAATAAAGCGACGATAATACCCTGCTAGACCCAGAAAACTACGGATCTCAGCAACTGTCGTCGGACGCGACCAATTAAGTACCGCTTCAATCTTGCTTGGATCAACAGAAATCCCCTCCCTGGATATGATATGGCCAAGAAAGACCACTATATCCATCCAGAACTCACACTTGCTCAGCTTGACGTACAACTGCTCATCCCGAAGAGTCTGCAGTACCAACAGCAAGTGAGAAACATGCTCTTCCGTATTACGCAAATACACCAAGATGTCGTCAATGAAGACCACGACAAACTTGTCCAAATACTCTCTGAAGACATGGTTCATCAGATCCATGAATATAGCCGGCGCATTAGTCAAACCAAATGGCATCACTAGGAACTCGTAATGCCCATAGCGAGTACGGAATGCAGTCTTGGCTACGTCCTGATCACGGACTCTCAACTGATGATACCCAGATCTCAAGTCAATCTTGGAGTAAACTGATGTGCCCTGCAGCTGATCGAACAAGTCATCAATATGAGGCAATGGATACTTGTTCTTCACAGTGACTCGATTCAGCTGCCGATAGTCAATGCACAGCCGCATCGACCCATCCTTCTTCTTCACGAAGAGAACAGGAGCTCCCCAAGGGGATACACTAGGACAAATGTACCCCTTGTCCAAAAGATCCTGTAGCTGATTCTTCAACTCACGCATCTCTGACGAAGCCAGACGATACGGTGCTCTAGAAATAGGCGAAGTACCCGGCATCAACTCTATGCCAAACTCGACTTTCCTAGCAGGAGAAAAATCCGGAATCTCATCAGGAAATATATCTGGAAATTCATCCACAACAGGAATGCTCTCTATCCCAATGCTCTCAGCGGACAAATCAACTGCATAGATAAGGTAGCCTTCCCCGCCAGACTCTAGAGCTCGACAGGCTCTCAAAGCTGATACCAAATGCATTGGAGGTCACGCTCCCTCACCATAGAAAAACCAGCTCTAACTCCCCTCCGGATGAAAGCGTACTAATCTCTGATAGCAATCCACTGAAGCTCGATAGGTAGTCAACATATCTATTCCCAAAATGCAATCAAAGTCGTCCATCGCCAGGACCATGAGATTCGCAATCAAAATATTACCCTCAAACTCTAAGGGGCAACCCATCACTAGACGATTAGCCAAAGCAGATTGGCCCGTCGGAGTAAAAACAGACATCACTACGTCTAGTGCAATGCATGGTAACTTATGCCTCTTAACAAAACGTGCAGAAATGAAGGAATGAGATGCACCAGTGTCAATAAGTACAAGAGCAGGTATACCATAAAGCAGAAATTTACCTGCGATGACTTTCTCATTCTCCTCCACTGCCTGATCATGTCTCAGGGCAAACACCTGGCTTGAAGCTTGTGGCCTCAAATGAGAACTCCCAGAAGATTGTCCCTGCGACCTCTGCTGTACGGTGGCCTGAGAACCAGATCCTGAACCAGATCCAGAACCGCCTCCCCCAGATAGTGGACAATATCTCCGGATATGACCAGTCTCTCCACAATGGAAACAAGCTCCAGAAGCTCTACGGCACTTATCGGATGGATGGTTCTTCCCACAGTGATCACACTTGTCCTTCTTACCATAACGGACAACACCTCCAGAACCAGAGGAAGAAGAAGATCCAGACTTCTTGAAAGTTTGGGCACGGGGACCCAAAGAACTAGCAGGCCTTGACTGAGGGAAAGACCTGTTCCGCCGAATGCTGTCCTCCGCCTGGTGACAACGGCTCACAAAACCCTCGTAGGACATGTCGTCGCCAACCGCCACACGGTCATGGATCTCAGGGTTAAGGCCCTGATGGAACAGATTATACTTCATCTCTGAGCTATCAGCAATCTCGGGGCAATAGGATAGCAGATCAAAGAACCTCTGCTGATACTCATCGATAGACATGGCTCCCTGTCGCAGACTCAGTAGCTCGCCTGCCTTCGACTGATGGAGTGCAGGAGGAAAATACCGCTTTTGGAAAGCTGTGCGGAACTCAGCCCAGGTGGCCACTCCTCTCGCCGCAACAAAAGGTGCAGAAGTAAACCTCCACCACCTGCGCGCACGCCCATCCAGAATATAGCCAAGGGTCTCCACCTTCTGCTCCTCGGTGTATTGAAAAGTCTGAAAAGTCATCTCCATGCGGTCTAACCAGTTCTCCGCATCCTCCGAAGACTCACCTCTAACTAAGGGCTTAGGACCCATAGCTAAGAATCGACGCACAGTGAAACGCTCATCGTCATGATGACGATGACGCCGTTTTCGACGAGGCTCCCGGTCGGCATCATCCCAACGCCCACCAACACTGCCATGAGAACTCCGGTCGTCACGATTTGTCATCTACAAAAATACCTCATGGTGAGACTAAATCCCAAGAATTCTTTTACATGCTCTGATACCATAAATGTAGTGACCCTTACCCGGATCGTCTACTAAACAGAACTTATGCATGCAATTAACTTAATTAAAACAGATATTAGAATAAACTGCGGAAACCATAAACGTTATACAATCCCAAGTAAAGGAATCTGTAATTTATCCAAATAATATACAACCAAATTGAATAGCTGTATAAACCCAAACAACAGTAATAAAACCTAGACGAAGCTCCAGCTGGCCAACCACTGACTAGCCCCTCCTGGATCCACCCTCCTCATCCAATCGCAAACCTGCCCCATGGAATAGGGTGTCCAAAAAATACAGAGTACGAGACGTGAGCATAAAACGCTCAGTACGAGAGTATGAGTATACATGCATGCAAAGTGAACTCCCTATAACTCGAGGTCAAGGATCAGATAACAGAGACAGACCGGGCCCTGGTATGTAGCACGTTGTGCCGTCGCTTCAGGAGGTGGCTCCCATACCGAGATAACCGTGGATACGCCGGACCCAAATCGATGGAAGTCGATCCACTAACAGGATAGGGTACAACCCTACTAATAGACATCTCGAAGGAGATAACAGCAATATGCAAATGAATGCAGCATAATATCATGACATATCAATCATGCAGTCACATAATACATGCATACTCAGTCAGGATATCTCGAACAGTACTTTCGTACCTCAAAACAGTGCAAGCTCTACCAACTCTAGGTCCACGCCACTGCCAAATGATACTACTATCATTAAAGTGCTCTAAAAGCCTTAACTAAGCTATTGCATACTCCTAAATATTTATAGGAAGCAAAAGTTATACCTTCGTCCATCGTTAGCCCTTTGATGTAGATGCCTCCAGAACTTGGGCACAACTCCGCTACGACTACCGAACGCCTCGCCGACCGCTGGGTCAAGCCTAGGAAGGCTAGAACAACTCGAATAGACTAGAAAGGAGAGGGAAACACTCGGAATTGGCAATTGGAAATGAAGCCTCGGCCCTCTATTTATAGACAACGATCGGAACGTCCGAACCTCGATCGGAACGTCCGATCCTGCCATCGGAGCTTCCGAAGATCCTGATCTGCCATGTGTCAAAATATCACTTGTTGATTCCGGATAGGGGTGATCGGAGCTTCCGATATAACCACGCGTCATCGGTGACGTAATATTATCGGTGCCTCCGATCGCTCATTGGAGCTTCCGATCCTGATCGGAGCTTTCGATCGTGCCTTCGGAGCTTCCGATCCGTCCGATACCCAATTTATTTAATTAGCATTAATCCTTTAATTACTCAATTAGGGTACGGGTTACTACAGAAGCAGTTCGGACGATCCGAACGTGTTCTATAAATATGAGGTCCGAGCTCCTCATTCGTGCAAATTCCAAAATCATCTCCTTCGCCCACGTGGCTCTATTTTAGGGCTTTGGGTACTCTTATTTTAGAGTTGGAGTAGGGAATATATTCTAGCATAGTCAGACAGTGTCTAACATAGTAGCGAAGCAGTGCTCGTGTAGTGGAGCCGTGCTCGAGGCTGTGGAGCTGCAGCAGGGATGTGCCCCTAGTTGCAGGATAGTCTCCATCAGAGGGCTGACGATGGACGCAGGTACAGCTATGGTCTCCTTAAATTATTTAGGAGTATGCAATAGCTTAGTTAAGGCTTTTAAAGCTTAATTAATGATGCATGGGTAATTGCATTGTAGAGTTGATGATATGCTTGGAACCTAGAGTGGGACTGCTAGGACTGCCTGTAATAAGGTACGTAAGTACTGACTGAGATGACCAGCATGATATATATTGTATGTGTTGCATGAGTATGTGCTACTTGTTTTACCATGTTTTATGGCTTTAGCACATGCATGTTTTTACGGTTGACTGCATCTGGTATGATGTGAGTCATTGACAGTTTCTATCAATGAGGCGTTACTTTCTGCGGATTCGTGTCTGGGGACACTTAGCCCTGGTTTTGCTATCACTAGGAGCGACCACGACGGTGGAGTAGACGCTAGAAGAGCGGCACCGCGGACTTGCTACCCGATATTTCCCTGTATATTCATGGCGCCTCTGAGTACTATTTTACTCTCGTTTTAAATATATTTATGTGTTGCATATATTTTATATATCATTGCTTTCGTATTGAGCTTAGAGCTCATGTCCAGTTTTTCTGTGTATCTGGACACCCCATTCGACGGGGCAGGTGTAGGTGCAGGATTGAGCACCAGGAGCTTGGAGTAGCTAGTGACCAGTGAAGACAGCAGGACTAGCTGTAGGTTTTGCCCTTTAGGCTTATTCATTCGATTGGGTTGTATAATCGAATTTTTTTTAACCGGTTGTATTCTGCCGGTCTGCTTTTATTTAAGTCTTTCGCAGCGATTTATTTTAATGCATGCTTAATTATGCTTTTAACTCTGATTAGGTAGTAGATCCGGGTTGGGTCGCTACATTTATTGGTATCAGAGCGCATGCATGCAAAGAGACTTGGGATATAGTAATGAGACTTTGGGTTATCCTTATAGGATTGATGAGACCTTCGAAGAGGTCATGATGCGATGATTGCCCGAAGATTATCATCATCGGCAGGAATTCTGAAGATTTGACTTATGGGATTCCAGCAAGTGCGGACAGGAGTGATGGATCGTGCCCGAGTTTTCAAGACTTCTACTCATGTGGATCTTAGCTTTGGATCGAGTACCAGATGCCAGAGGCAGTGGCAGAGGATTGGTGGGGACTTACTTGATGCTTGCATCTGTACAATCACTACCATGATGACACTACTCTGAAGATTCTCCAGTCGTAGTTGGAGAGATTGTCAGATAGACCTTTACCAGGAAATGCCTCGAGTGCCTAAGGCATGACAGGTTTCGAGCGTAAGGTCTTTAAACTCATGCACAACATAGTTTTGCCGGTATGCTTGTATCGATGCGTTCGGTAGGCAAACGGGAAACTTCATGTTCAAAAGCATGATTTGGTTACAAGAAGAAGGCTGACGGTAGATCGTGAGCAGAAGAGGTCGACTGATCACATGCACTGATGCAGAGCATAGCTGGTTAGCTATCACGTGCCATTTCTCCAAAGTTCTTTGTAGGAGGACAGTTAGAGAGACTTGGACGGGAGTACGCTTGCATTGATGCGTGTGTCGATTAGAAGCTTCATGCTCAAGAAACGAAGACTAGTACGATGATTTAAATACTGTATTGATGTAATTTGTAAACAGTATTTCAGTTGTAATGAATCATCATACTATGGTTGTATCATTTCAAGTTCGATTGTACATTTCATTGTATTTTGAATACTGTATGTATTACATGAGATTGTAATAAAGAGAATTGTACATAACTTGAAGCAATGATACATGTTTTATTTATCCAGCAATTCGTGGATGATTGCATGATTGTGCGAAATTTTGGCGTGGTTTTAGTTGATTAGTGTTCAACTATTGTAACTCATGGGAATTGAGTAGGATTGAGTAGGACGACTGTGACAGTGTGACTTGTGGTTAGTCTAGGCGTTTTCCTAGGATTGACCTAGTTAGTCAGTGAACTAAGATAGTGCCAGCAATGAGTGGACTCATCTAGAGGCATTAAGATTATTGTTCGGTTTAGAACATTGGGCTTTGTTCTAGGTTGTTTTCTTAGAACAGTAAGCTGTTTGACCTTCGTTAGGTTGAGACTTGTGATGATAGATTTTCCTCAAGATGCCAGGTCCAGTATATGCCGAGAGTTGTGGGCTATGACCATGACTAGACGTGATGGAGCGCGACCCTATGCCAGTGTTACTCTGAGAGTCCTTGTACTTCAGAGGGTACCTGGGAGCCTTCGTGCTTCAGGAGATGGCAGTGGGAAGGCTACTCAGTCTAGGGATTTGGTGACAGTCATGACGAGGTATGACCTTGGATTAGATATCAGGTTTGATATCGATGGTTCGATATCGTCTGGTGTGCCAGAGATATAGTTTGAGTGTTCTGCTATGGGAACCAGTCTTGGAGGATTTCCTTGACAAATGTGTACTCTGAGCAGATAGGTTTTAACCTTTGGGTTACTGCTGGACATGTAGATCTAGTAGGTGGACGGATTTCTACCAGCGATGACTAGAGGTTGTCATCAAAGTTGTGGTTAGAGTTTTCCTGTGATAGGAATCATCCGAGAACTTGGATGGGATGTTGTTTTAAGACTTCGACTCGAATACGAGGACTACTCTATGATGATTGGCTTCATCTGTGATGGATTATATCAGATGTTGAGGATTGTACAGGACTATTTAAGATGAGAGGAAAGCGTGGCCTATGATCGTGAAGCCTTGGTGGTTGTCCAGGTGGGTTATCATGGTAAGCTACCTTAGTCTTGAATTGTTGCACAATCTTAACGAGAGATATAATCAAGAGTGTGTTCGGATATTGTAAGAATCTTGGAGATTCGTTAGTTATGATTCTGAATTTGACGAATCGTGATATTCATCCTGGATGAACGAAGCAAGGATAGTTAGTGCAGTGTTTGCGCTAGGTACTGTCTGATATTTTCAGAGATTGAGCGTAGAATTTTCCATGGGATGGAAATGAGCTTAGTTTGTAACACCCGGTATTTAAATACGTGAATTCGCATGCATAATTAGGATATTTATTTATTTAAAATTTTAGATTATGGGTTAAATTATTATGTGAATTATTTGTGCATGATTTAAATTATTTTCAAGTATTTAACCCATAATTAGTGATTTTTATGAATTATTGATATTTGAATTATTTTATCGCGTAGACGGGACCGTGGACGGACGAAATGACAACTTTCTATCCAAATTATTTCATGAGCCTTTTAAGAGCCCAAAAATATTATTTTGAGTTTTATTTCCTCAAAATTATCAATATTTAATTTTATATATTTTTAGGGGTCCGTTTTTATTCAAATTAAGCCAAAATAATGACTTTTTATTATCTTTAAAAATTCCCTAATTTAATGTTTCGGGATTTGTGTTATATTATTTAAGTTATCTATATTTTAAAAACTTAGGAAACTTTTTTAATTATACTATTATCTCCTAGATTATATTTTTCCAAAATTAATATCCTAGACTACCCAATCCATCGGCCAAAACCCCCCTTACTCACGCTCAATCTCTCTCCCTTCAACCTAGCCGCCACACCCCCATCTCCATCATCTTCTTCATCGAGCCAACAGCCAAGGAGGAATCCATAGCCAACTTTTGAAGGTTTTGTCTAGTTTTCGTCCGATCGTTGTCCCGGATTCGTCCCGTCGATCCCTTCTATTATTTTATCAGTGAAAGGCATGTCTTCTTTCACTTTTCTTCACGATATCAGTATTGTAGGTGTGTGTTGCGTGTATATAGAAGATTTTTTAAGAATTTTCAGAAAAGAGGATCGGTTTTTGGTGGTTGAAGCTTGTTTACATGTTTATTCATTCATCTCACGATTTTTTTCTAGACATGGTTGGTTCTAGCTGCTTGTTACGGTTGGTAAGGGGTCTAAGATGGGTCTAGGCTCGAGTGGCTCGAGCCAAACGAGCCCAGACTTGGAGCCAAGAGGTGATCGGCCAAGGGGGGGACGCAGGTTAGGGCTTCGTGGAAGGGGGCTCGGGTTCGGTGGCTCAGGGTGCATGGGGTCTGGGCATGGGCTAGGTTCGAACCGCCCAGACGTGGGCTACGTCTGGGCGACGGGGCTCCGGCCAGGGGCGGCCGGATCAGGGCGGCAGCAGCCCTAGAAGGGCTGCTGCTCGCGACCGCGGGCTGCAGGGAAAGGGGGGGTTTGGGTTAAGGGTTAGGGTTGATTCCGGGTCGGGTCAAGGGCCTGGTTCGGGTCTGGATAGTAGTGGGTCAAGTCGGGTTGGTCCGGGTCCGGGTCAAGTTAGTCGGGCTCGGGTATTTTTATTTTTAAGTTTAAATTTAATTAAGTGTTTAATGGGCCTAATTAAATCTCAAAAATTTATTTGGGCTCCATTTAATTATTTTGGGTTGAGTTTAATTATTTTTGGGCTTGAATAATTAATTAAGTGAGTCCACTAATTTTTATGGGCCTTGGGGCCCATGGAAGTTATTGGGCCAGTCTTTGGGCTTTTGGGCCCATTGGGCCAGAATAAGTTGTTATTGGGCCAGGAATGTCTTAATGGGTTTTAACTAATTATTGGGCTTAGAATAAGCATTATTGGGCTTAAGTATGTTAATGAGTCAGTCTCAATGTTAATGGGTCAGAATTTAAGAAAATGGGCTTGAGTGTTAGGGCCAGCAGTTCAGTACAACCCATGAGAAATTGCATGTGTCCTGAATATATATTTAATTATTTTGAGTGTTGGCCTACCGTTTAGCTCTACCGCCAGGGCTTGCAGCAGTGCATAACGTCTTCCATGTATCCATGCTTCGGAGATATGTCTATAACCCGTCGCATGTGTTGGATTTCGAGCCCTTGCAGTTGCCACCTGATCTAGTTTATGAGGAGAGGCTAGTACGGATCTTGGCTGGGGAGGAGCGGAGACTTAGGATGCGAGTCATACCGATGGTCAGAGTCCAGTGGCTGAATCACTCGGAGGAGGAAGCTACTTGGGAGACCGAGGAAAACATGAGAACTCACTACCCGGAGTTGTTCGGGTAAGTACTTTAATTTCGAGGACGAAATCCAATTTAAGGGGGGGAGAATTGTAACACCCGGTATTTTAATATGTAAATTCGCATGCATAATTAGGGATTTTATTTATTTAGAATTTTAGATTATGGGTTAAATAATTATGTGAAATTATGTGTGCATGTTTTAAGTTATTTTTAAGCATTTAACCCATAATTAGTGATTTTTCATGATTTATGGAAATTAATTGTTTTGATCGCGTAGACGGGACCGTGGACGGACGAGATACCAAAATCTTTAGCCAAAAATATTTTATGAGTTTTATGAGCTTAAAATAATATTTTAAGCTATTAAATCTCTTTTCATCAGAATCACCACGATTTTTACGTTAAAAAATCTGGAAATTTGAAGCATGCATGTTTAGTCATGTTTTTATTCATGTTTTGCTTGTTTTTCATGCTAAAGCTCACGTTTTTGCCATGGGAGACGGGCTGGTTGCTGGTCCGAGGTTCAGAGGGGTGTGTTAGGATCCTTAGACTTGGGTTGGCTCGGTGTTTAAGGTTGGAAAGGGATGGAACCGAAGCCAGTCCTTCTGATGCGCAGCAGATCGCGCAGATTGAGCGGGGTTGGGAGATTGGCTCGTTCTCGGTTCACAGAGCGTGTTTTAAGGTGATTCCAGTTGGGTTAGAACCTAAAGACATTGGCAAAGGTATTCCAGGTAGTTCTCTATCCAGTGGTGGCCGGAGATTGCCGGCCGATCGGCCGGAAGTCCGTGCTTGCGTTCTGCGCGCGAGCAGAAACAAGGCCTGTAGTGTTTTTGTTCGTTCTCCTACTACAAGAATTGGTTTGAGGTCAAATTTGTTGGGTTAGAACCGTCTTGATGTTGTCTAAGTTTGGGCGGTGGTTTCAAGGCCATAGGTGGTTGGAGTAGGCAGCACGAACGGTTTTGGTGAAGCGCTCAGCTGGGCGCAGGTTTAGAGAAGAAGGAAGATAGAATTCACGGTTAGGGTTACGGATATGGGTTTTCTGGCGGGCCGGGTCGGGTCAGGTTCGTCGGGTCATGGGTCAAGTTAGTTGGGTCCGGGTTTGGGTTAAGTGAGTCGGGCTCGGGTATTTTTATTTTTTAAGTTTTAAGTTTAATTAAGTGTTAAATGGGCCTAATTAAATCCAAAAATTTAATTGGATTCCATTTAATTATTTGGGTTAAATTTAATTATTATTGGGCTTAAATAAATTTAATTAAGTTAGTCCAATAATTTTTATGGGCTTGGGGGCCCATGGAAGTTATTGGGCCAGTCTTTGGGCTTTCGGGCCCATTGGGCCAGATTAAGTTGTTATTGGGCCAAGTATGTGCTAATGGGCTTTAATTGATTTATTGGGCTTAGAAATGTGTTAATGGGCTTAAGAATGTTAATGGGTCAGTCTCAGTGTTAATGGGCCAGAATTTAAGAAAATGGGCTTGAGTGTTAGGGCCAGCAGTACAGCACAAACCATTAGAAATTGCATGTGTCCTAAATATATAATTAATTATTTTATGCATGAATGTTATTTTAGTATTTATATGTTAGTATAAAAAATTAAATTAAATATATAGTAAGGACACACATTTTATTTAAATACATGTATTCATGAAATAATTTTATGGCATGATTTAATGTTTAAGGTTGAGCTAGAAAATAATTTTATGTTGGAAGTTGAAGTAGTGTGACAATTTAAGGGGGACCAGTCCCCACATGTTAAGGGCAGTTTACTGTCAATTTAAGGGTAGTTTTACTACCAGTAAGAGGTGATTCGTCACCGCCACGTACGTTGGTTCTAAGAGACTGATCAGTCAAACTTTTAAGTTTAAGGTTACACTACGGATATGACCATGCGATGTTAGAAAAAAAAATGTTATGCTCAACAATGTTTATGTATGTAATATATGATTATATTTAAGTTCAAGTTCAAGTAAGATTTTAAGTTATAATTCATAATTTTTTTTTAAGCATGCTCATTTATATATATGTTATTTATTAGTATTCCAGTGATTTAAATTATTTTAAACCCTTGTTATGTTAGCATGTTGGGCCTCTAGGCTCACTACACTTATATGGTGCAGGTGAGTACGTAGAGAAAGATGTAGTTCCTACCGGTGGTGAGGACGTATGAGCGGACATGCAGTGATCCCCCGTGACCGCCGGTTGAGTCTTGAGAACATTTTTAAGAATTTTTAAACTCTGTTTCTTATTTATTTCTTTTATGTCTTTCCAGTGGTGAATTTTAGAATTATTTTTATTAAATAATTTTTATTGCATGCAAACTTTTAAGTGGATGGTTTGACAGTATTCTATTTAAGTTTGACTCAGTTATTTAAGTAAGAATGTTGCATTTTATTTATGTTATTTTTAAATCTGTTTATTTTGTGCATATATGTATGGGCATGTATGTACATCTATTTTACTAAGTATAATTTTAAAAAAAAAATTCCGCATTTATTAGTAGTAGATGTTTCACTTACAGCTTTAGCTTCATCTATATTAAATCCGCTAACCACATTTTTCACGTACTCTTCTTGAGATAACTTCAAGATTCTATTCACCCGGTCTCTTGAGATCCTCATTCCAAGAATTTGCTTTGTAGCACCCAGATCCTTCATAGCAAATTATTTTGATAACTATTTCTTGATTTTATCAATCTCCTCCAGACAAGATCTTTCTATCAACATATAACAATAGTATGATATAAGAATCGTCAAACTTTTTCACATAATAGCAGTGATTGCCTTGGCACCTTAGCAGTGACGTATCCAGAATTTTTGATCAGAGGGGGCGAAATAGATTTAAAAAATGTACAATAAATATCATATATTAATTCTATATTTGTTTTTACAATAACACTCTTCCAAATTCATGCTTTGAAAATACTGAATAACATTTATTATCAATTGTATCAAACACATATGGTACCAAACAATTATTTAATCATCTTTCAGTTGATTACGAAGTGATGTTTTAATAATTTTCATTACTGAAAAAACGCTCTCTGCAGTTGCAGTTATAACAGATATATAACATTGCTAATTTCAAAAGTAAATAAATCAAATGAAATCATTGATTTTTTTTATATTAAACGATTCTTTTAGCAATCTCGTTAATTTTTGCAACATAAAAAAATTGATTGCTACTTCACATATCAAATAAAGGTATGATGTTGGTGCTCAAGATGCGCTAACTCTATTAAAGAAAAATCAGATGATAAAATTGATCAAATTGAAGTAATTTTTCTTATCATAAGTTAAACAAATGAATTTGATGGATCAAAATATGTTATGCATAACAACAAATCTGTGTTCACCCAGTTAAAGCGATTGTTAAATCTCTGAAAATCTGTCACTTCATAAAATGTTTCAAAACGATAATAGTTAAAATGATCTTTTTTTCATTATTTCGTCGTGATCTCCAAATCTGTTTTTACTGTTATTTATTCAAAATTTATCACGGTAGTCAAAATGGATGTGATTATTTTGTTATTGAGGAGGAGGTTGCATAATTAAAATTTGTATTTAAAAAAGGTATATATTATATATATATACTAATTTTTTTTTAAAATTTCAGGGGGACGGTTGCACCTTTTCGGGACCATGTAGGTCTGTCACTGCACCTTAGGAAACCATTGTTGCTCATGAATCCATTAAACTTCTGAAATTTAATAAAAGCATGCAAGTAATTTTTAATGAGTAAAATTTAATTTGGTACACGAACTATTGGTTAAATGTCAAATTGGTACATGAAATTTTGTTAATGACTTAATTGGTACATGTCCGTCGGATTCCGGTCAATTTTCGTTGATATTTATGTAAAATGTTCAATTTGTCTTTTATCACAAGAAATGCACATTTTATTTAGATTATATTTCATACTTAAAAATTGATTTGATTAAAAAAATTTATTTGTACATGATATTTATTATACTATATAAATTAAATAGATTATATATTTCAATGAGAAGGATTAGATAAATTATATTAAAGCATACAATATTTAAATAATTGTAAATAAATAAATTGATACCATAGAAAATAAATAAATATTTTTTTAGCTAAAATTCTTATTTTTGTATACATAATTTTCTCAATAATATCTTGAAAAATAATATTAAATGAATAGTGATAAAATATTTTTTAATATTTTAATTATGTAAAAATTTATTGAATATATTAGTTTAATAAAAATATTATCTAAGTTCTACTAAAAATTAATTTAAATTTTCAAATTATATTTATACGAAAAACTCAACAATACACCAATTAAACTCCGTCAAAACGTGTCATATGTTTTTTAATCAATAAATACAAAAATTAAAAGTTTATTTAAACACAATAATTTATAAGAGAACATGACTAATAAAAAAAATTGAAAGTCGTTCTCGGTTTTTCTGACGGACAAAAATGATGAAGCTGGTTTGAAACTAAAATAATATTATTGTTTTAATTAATTTGTATTATCAAAAAACTATTATACTCTTTTTTCTTCATCATAATTTAATCAAAATCAAGTGGACATGTACCAATTAAGTCATTAACAAAAGTTTGTGTATCAAATTGACTTTTAATCAATAGTTCATGTACAAAATTAATTTTTACTCATTTTTTAATACGAAATTGTAAGAGTTCTTTTTTTAATTATTATTTATATGTATGGATCAAAATTACAAATACTAAAAATCGGTTCTCTCTAGCAGTGAGCCATGGTTTTTATTTTTATTATTTTTTAAAACGTAAAATACATGTACATGATTATACATTATCTTTAAAATTATAAGATTATTTCAATAAAATGTTATCTTAAAAATTACAAAATTATTTCAATAAAAAATGGTTATTAGTGCATGCAATATAATTTTCTTGTTAATCATATTTATTTTTTTACGAGTAAAAATCTTGTAATTTATCGGGAAAAAACAAGAACTTCGTTTACAAATTACAATATTAATAAGTCAAAAAAATTTCACTTTCCCAACACAAGACTGGAAGAAGTAGTAAAAGCGGCATCCAATGTGCAACTACGCCGATCAAAGTACATGATGACTTTAAAAAAATGTGAATCGGGGAGGTTAGTATCTTTTGCAAGGACACCAGCGTAACCGAGGTTCTCTTCCATACCTATGGCTCCTTGCATGACTAGGAGAGAGTCGAGGTGACATGTTGGATCCAAATATTAATATGAGAGTATTTTGGAGAGCATTTACTTATTTAAAAGTGATTGTAGTAGAGATTATTTTGAAGTTGGTGAGAAGCTAAAGAAGGAAGTGTTTGAAAATATAAATTAAAAGTTAACATAAGCTAAAGTAAAGTATTTGGGAAATAATTGCTTTCAAACTTAATTTTTTAATTAAATAAAAATCATACTTTTATTTGATTTATTTAATTTTTTGATACTCATACTATAAAAAATGAGTTTATATATTATTATTACATTATGAATTTTGTATTAAAAATATTTTATTTTTTTATAACATGAATACTTAAAAAATAATATATAAGATTAATAAAAAAAATTATGAAAATGAAACATATATATATATATATATATATATATAAATGATTGTAATAATATTGTAAAATTTTAAAAAAAATGCTTGTAATAATAACGTAAAATTTAAAAAATATATTTTTAAAAAAATGTTTGTAATAATAATGTAAAATTTAAAAATATTTTTTAAAAAAATAAAAGCATATGTAATATAATAAGTTTATTAAGGATATATATGTCAACTTGTAACTTTATACCTTAAAAAAAGCAGAAGAAAAAAAACGTCAAATTTTAGCTTCTTGATTTGGATAAAAGTTGTAAAAGCTAAAGCAAAATTTAACATTCTCAAACACTCAAAAACACTTTTATACAACTACAAGCTAAGAAGCACATTGTGAAAGCTCTACCAAGCACTCCCTATTAGCAATATAAATCTGAAATCCATCTTCAAAAATGGATTTTCAATCTATTCGGTTCGGTTTTGATTTTTGAAATAGAAATCCTTAGACCGAAATAAATGGGTCAAATAAAAAGTCTAATTTTAAAATTGGGCCAATATTTGTACAGTGTAGGGCTTTATTTTTAGCCCAATTTGCATCTTTTTTTTTAAAAAAAAAAAAAAAAATTCCACTTCCCCTCCTTTCCCCTTCTCTGTTCCAGACTTCCAGTCGGCCATTTTTATACATTTTCCCGATTCCTCAGTTTCCTTTTATTTATTGTGAAAATGAGCATGTGGGTGTTTTAGGAAGTATCTCCAACAGGTGAGTGGCTTTATGAAGATATATAAATATGTACTGTTGTGCTTCTTTTATGCTTATTATATATGTTTTTTTTGCCTATGCAGAAATTTGTCCAAAATTCGATTTGATCATACCTTCTTTTACAGTAGAATGTTAAAATGCAGTGCGTTATTTGTTTAAATGTTTTGTGTTTTCATTTCTTCAAGGGGATCAGTTCGTTTGGTTTTAACTGAATGTTCACTCGGCCGCCCGATGTTGTGAATTCTCGGTTTTTCATTCTTTTTCTTAAAAAAAATATATATTTTTTCACTTTCTTAGGTTCAATTGATTAAGCGCACGTAAAAGATGGAATCGATTGTTAAAAAATATCAGCAGAAATTCAGGAAAATCAAGTCCGAACTGAGCCGGTGGGACGAGCTTCAAACTCGGGTGACTTCACAATTTTCTAATGCCGCTTCCATTATTCAGAGGGTGCAGGTTCAGTTCTTTCACTCTAAATTTCTGTGATCGAATCTACTTTCTTTGTATTTAGGTGAATGCATCCAAGCAGATGATCTTCTGACAAAAAGTATTTAGGCGAATGCATTAAAGCAAATGATCTTCTAATAAGCTTGTTAAATGCATGTATCTTTGTTCGGTTTGTATTACTTTGTAGTTTTCCTTTTCAATCGTCTTTCTTGAACTCTGTTACTCTAATGCTTAGGTAATCCAAGATTCAGGAAACTATGGAATCTTGAAATGTGTTGAGGGCATTGAAGATGCTGTGTTGGGGAAGCAAATGGAGTCCCTGCACACCATCATGCTCTCGATGAACAACACCTTGTAAGTATTGTTCTGGTGTTGGAACTATATTCATGTGACAGCATATTGAAGATTGCCATTCATGTTAGTTTTTGTAAAAATTTTGGGACACAGGCTGTTCGATGCATACCTTGACCTTTGGAATTTAAAATTAATGGCAGTTCTGTTTTTATTTTCTTTGCTGGAAATTGAAATCAAGGGAAGAATTTCGCGGCGTTGTATCGTCGCTCGAGAAGATAGTTCGTGATAGTCGGCAACTGGCAGGAACGGGCTCTTCCCAGCCAACGGCAAAGCAGCTGAGGCAACGGATCGGCATTAAGCCAAGTCTTCAAGATTGTTTAGATGGACTTAGGCGTCTTGAAGAGATGTATCAATCTGAGTATGTGGGCTTGAAATTCTGCACTTTTAAAAAAAATAATAATTGAAATTAGTGGTTTTTAGATTATATGTTAAAATTTTCAATTTTTTTTATCATGTCTGTCCTTACTTCTAAAATAAGTAATGGGAGGTTTTAAACTTACTTTGCGTATTTGAGTTCTGTAACATACTAACATGGTATTTCTCTAACTGAAATTTAGATATATTCTCCTGCAGGTATCTTCTTAAACTATCAGTGTTATCTGCACTTCCGGCTATTGCACTGAAACCAAGGTATATTGATTTTAAGATCTGTCAGGTACCATCTGGCTCAAAATAATGTAATTTCATATGGAAATAAGGTTGTTAAAACCTCAAGTTGAGCTTAGAAACATATTGTTTTAACGTGATTGTGATTTTCTATCAAACTTGAGCTTATATCAACTACTTGAGTGTCTAACAAGTCAATCTCGAACAAGTTTGATAGCATGAAAACTGGAGCTATGCATGAGTTGGGCTCAATTTACTTCGATGTATTTCTCTATTCCTATGGGCCATGCTCAAGTTGAGCTTTAAAAATCCGCAAATTACATGAAGTTGTCAAACAAAGCTCGAATAAGAATTTAATGGTGAATCTCAATTAAGAATTTTAAATTGTTAAGAATCATTCACTTTTTTCATTTTCACATTTGCTTATCTGATTTATATTCATACATTGTTGTCTGTCTCCAATTCAGTGCAAGTGCTGATTTAGGAGCCCTTCAGCAACTCCTGGTGGATCAACCAAATATTCCTCAAGAAGAAGGTAAATTCAAGTTGCCTTCCAAATCCAATGGTGGAATGTACCATAATGTTCGTAAATTGAAATTTGATTGTAGTTAGTGGTTATCACATGATTCAAAGTATATGATTTGCATCAGATATTAAAGAAAGCAGAGGCTTTTAAACTTAAAGAAGACGAAAAAAAGCATACAAGGCGTCTCTAGTCACACTCGGTAACAATTGCATTCAATGGAATTTGCGTGTCTTACGGGTTTTTCTGCATCATAACTTCTTCTTTTTTGGCGTGCAAGTTTCTCATGAAAATGCTCAGTGGTTAACCTTTTACCAAGTGTATTATTGTTACAATGTGTAATACTATGTGTTCATTCAGTGTTCTAATATCCCAGTGGTCATGAAAACTTTTATCTCCAGTCACACTTGTTTATTTATTCATCCTACATATTTGCACGGTTTAAAGCGATCTTTAGGTAAATCGCATGCATACTGATGTCTACACTTTGCTGTTTCAGTGCAATACATATACGACATCATATTTGCTGAAGAAATCTCTTGAGAATTGAGACGAGCGATGACCGTGGTCTCTGCGTGCCGAGTGTGTCTTCTTCATATTCAAGGTAATGTAAGAGGGCTTAGTTAGTCATGATTCATTGCTGTTGAAAGATCATTTCCTAGGCTTTTATGAAGTTTTGATGTCCTACTATAAAGAGATGGTGAAGTTCATACAAAGATTTTGGGTCCTAATGTAACCGGTTGATTATCAGTATATTTTCGTTTAAAAAATTTAGTCCCCGGCTGCTAAAAATAGTTATATATACTATATAGAACTTGGATGCATACATTTTCATTTAGCACTTAAATCCCAATAGAGAACATTGTTTTGTGCACCACCCAAAAAAGAAATCCAAGATACAAGAATCTTCAAATCAACCAGATGCTTTGCTCTATATGTCAACCTGCGTTTTGAAATCACCAAATCATCGTATAGATTAATTAAAGAGGGGGGTGATTGCTATTTATCAGGTAAATGAGCTATGTTTTAAAGGGTGGAAAAGGAATTTAGTTGTTTACCAAAGGCCTTTTTGCAAAATGACAGAAGAATAACGAAGACCGCAACACCAGCCGATACTCCTACAATTATCGCCACTGTTTTCCCCACATCATCCTCATTGGAAGAATCTTCTTACGTATAACATATTGTCACCAAAAAAAAAAAGGGAAAATTTAGCTAAATTGTATGAAGGAAGCATAATTTAATTATAATTTTGAAAATGATTCAATTAACCATCATTTTGAGGTATGGTTTGAGAGGGTACAAAATTAAGGATTTTTAAAGAAATGTTACAATAAATAGATTCATAATGATGGAACAGTTACAATTGCAATTGTTCAGTGCTACTTTATTTTCTTACTTTATAAAAGGATTGGCTGTGGATCCTTTAGGATCTTAGAATAATTTTTCTAGTGGGTTCTCTACTTTCCAAGAGAGGATTTGGACCAAGTTTAATTCATTTCCAGCCTCCAATCAGTTTGCTAACTTTAGCCTTGAAGAATATATATAATGCGTACACCACCTCTCCAAATTTTTAAACTCTTAGACTGATTTTTTTATAATTAGGAGACTGTTTGCAAGAGTCATGCTACATGTACATATTACATTTTAAATTATAAAATTATCATAGATACACTAATGGAAAGATCTATTCGTAGGAATAGTTTTATAACTTCAAAGGTAACATATCGAATATAGAACTGAATGTGTTCATACAACATTGTTTATGTTTGTAAGATCTAAAAACGGTGATTACACTTGTTTATAAGTAAACAAACCTGAAGGGTTATTATAATAACCAGACTCCCAATATCGGACATAACACTGCGCCAAGAACACATCGGCCGCCGCCGCCGATCCACAGAGGCTCCTCACTTGCTCCACCGCATCCCCCAAGCAGGAACTACAATCTCCGCCGGTCACATCCCCGAAACACTGCGTGTAACCTTCAACAGAACCCGCAGAACTCACCCTAAACCCCACTGCCCCCCTCAGATCATCAAGAACAGCATCCCTCCTACGTAAAAACTCGGCATCATTGAGTAACCTGTCACTACACTTCTTGTGCACGAGGGTCGTGTCTGGTTTTCCCAAGAAATCGACATGCTCGTACCGAACGAAGCAGCCGTCGAGCTGGAGTGTTGCTCCATACGAATGCGGACAGAGCAAGACTATCTGGTTAATCGAACTAGCTATGCATGCAGAGCAGTCCTTCGTGTTCAAGTCACCTCTGCATTGGTACAGGCCATAAACCGCGCCCTCCGGGGGCGACACGGCCGAGGGGTCCGTCCCGAGAGTGAAGGAGTTGTAGAGGGTGGTGTAAGAGGAGCTGGTTATAGAGGAGAGCATGGAGTTGAGGTTCGTTTGGTACGGTGAGTCGGGTTGAAACTTTTCTTGGGAGCAGCCGGAGTAGACGAACGCGTGGGATTTGGTCGAACGGATGTTATTTGTGAGGAAGATGATGAAGAAGAACAATATGGTGATGGAGAAGAGATTCAGAGGTGGAATTTGTGTTTTAATGGAGTGCCTTTGAAGGGTTTGATCAAGCATTGTTTGGGTTTTCTTTCTTATTTTGTCTGTGTGGCAAGTAGCATAAGGGTGGAAGCAAGTGTACAATAAGGATTTATCACTTTATCTCTCGCTTTATAAATTCTATATTTTACCCATAAATTTTAAATACTTTTTTCAAAAAGACCAACTAAATTTATTTATTTGACATTTTTTTATTAATTTTAAGATTCCTTCTAATTTGGGATATTGGCTGAGAATTAGGTTAGGTTCTCTTGCTTTTTAGTGACCCAATTGGTGGTGTTCTCAAGTCTACTTGCTTTGTTAATACCCTTTTATCTTTGTGTAAATTATGCTCATTATTATTCCACCTAAAATTGAATAGTCTTTTTTAGTTGTTTTCTATCTATGAGAAGTTTAGTAACTTTAGTTGTAGATATTTAGTATGGATTGCTTTGCAATATCTAATATAGGCAACATGGTCATGGTATCCTATTTTAGATGTTTTAGTTGATCGACGGGGTGATATGTTGGGTCGATCAATCTAAAGATGTAATTATTGATTTTATGCTTCAGTAATTTCAATTAAATTAAGAGTGCAATCTTGTTCTTTTAGTGGAGTAGAATAAGATTAATAAATTATCTTGATTAATCATGAGTTGATTAGATCAAATTAATTTATTGGGGCTTATTTTAATTGGGTCCGATCAGGTCCCTTTGGTGGCTCAAATATAAACTCAAATAAATTATATGAGTTATAATTTATGGAACTCGTATGAATAAATTAATATGATTATAGTATCTTTATCTATGAAAAGTTTGAATTAAAACTTTACCGATACGATAAGATTTGATACGATTGATAATCTTTTAATTTATGAAAAAAAGATAATTTCATTCTTGAGATTATCTTATCTTTCTAGACTACTTGATATAACGTAGTCTGGCAGAAAGTTGTATACCATGTACAATTTTTCTACGATTGAGTTTGAGAGAACACCGGAGAAGGCCTGGAGGTTTGAAGCGTTGAATTGCAGTTTTGTTGCAGACAAGACAACGTAAAGCACGCTTCAAGGGTAATCTCAATTCCTTTGTGTGTAAATTAATTAATTCGTGTTTAATACGTGAAACAATCATGATCCTGTTTTATGAGATTATTGGAATCACATAAAATTAATTTTTGTGATTCGATTTTCTCAGTTTTGGCTAACATATGGTATCAGAGCCACGGGTTTTGATAGTGTTTTGCGTATTTCAAATTAATTAATTTTGTATGCATATTTTAGTTTAAAGCGGTGTTAGATTTATGTGATTATGGTTTGGATGAATAAATATAATTTTTTGAACAGTTTATGGCCCTAGAATTT
Organism: Henckelia pumila; assembly: GCF_033568475.1. Taxonomy (NCBI): domain Eukaryota; kingdom Viridiplantae; phylum Streptophyta; class Magnoliopsida; order Lamiales; family Gesneriaceae; genus Henckelia; species Henckelia pumila. The sequence continues at coordinate 46,820,010 of NC_133122.1, read as the reverse complement.
GGTGAAATTGTATTTCGTAATTATCGAGTATGTAACCAAGGGGGTGGATTACGACTCCATGTTTCCCCTTGTTTATTTTATTGCAATTTTTATTGTAATTTTCAAAAACTGGAGTTTTCTACCACTATTCAAACTTCTGGAGGGTCAATCTGCAATTTCGTCCAAAGTAACCAGGGACCAGGCTGCATCTTCTTCAACAATTCGAGGGCCTGTTCTGCAATTTCAGAATTCCTCCATGGAAGCTCCAGATTTGATCGAAGAATCAAGCCAAGCCATTGCTAAGCCTCGGGAAGTCTTCGACCGGTGTCCGGCGGTTTCTTCCCATGCGTTGAACATCGATGCGCAGGCAGGAAGAAGCAGGCGCGACCATGGCTGCGCTGCATCCGGAAAATCGTGACTCATTGCTTCGAATTCGAAGCAATGGAGATGTCACGGTGGAATTTTCGGAGAGTGGCGTACCAGCAATCCAGGCATCTTCTCATGGTGTTTTTCCGGCGAAGGCGGCGGCGGCTAGTCGGACATGGCGGCGGCATGGCTAGGGCTCAAGCAAGGAATATGGGTCGTGGGTCACGGGTTCGGTCCATGGGTCTTTCGGGTCGTGGACATGAACCGGGTCGTGGTTCATGGTTTTTCTGTTGGGCCTTGAGTCATTGTCTTGGGTCAAATAAAGACTGGGCTGGACACAAAAATATTTAAATTGAAAGATTGGGCCAGTTTGTGGTTCAATTAATTTATTTGTATTTTTTTTGTGTCTAGGATGGGCCATAAATTTGTTCTTGTTTAATTATTGCTTATTGCTTTAATTATTATATGCATTATATATCATTCATCTATCATGCCATGTAGATTGCATAAACACCGTTTTAGGTACTACATTGTCATGCATAAAATAAGATTTTATTTATTTTCAATTTATATAGAAAATAAATTTTGATTAATAATTGAACTATTTTATGAGTTAAAATAGTTAGGATATTATTAATCAAACAAAACTCAAAATTTTATTTATTTTCTATTTTTATGTATAGAAAATGAATTTTTGATTAATAATTGAACTATTTTATGAGTTAAAATAGTTAGGATATTATTAATCGGATAAAACCCAAAATTATTTTTCAAAAATATTAAGTGTGAGGGGTATATTTTATATGAGCCCATGGTCTCCCTTATTAGTCTATTAGTAAGAATTTGTGTATGCTTCGTGCCAATTTTCATTGGTCTCCCTATAGGAGGGCTGCACTGTTTCGGTTACTTGATTGGACCCGACATGGTGATAATTTTTTAAAAGTAAAATTAATTTTGATCACCCTATAGGTGACATAATTAATTAAGTACTTGAAAAATAATCAATATAAGGGTATACACTTAAGTCAATAACATTGTGAGATATTCCTATATAATAGTCAAACAATGTATTTTTGATGGCCAAAAAATCAAGCAATACAAAATTAATATTGCATGAGATGCTAGATATATTGAATTTAGTGGGAGGGTCCCAGCCTAGCTATAAATCGTGTTTACTTTTCCTAAAGAAGAGTATAATTTGATTTTGGAGTTTTAGGTCATTGCTGTGTTGTAAGTAGTTTTTGGGTCTACTAATGCATTTTTTTTGCATAACACATGTCATTTTATTTATTGTATGTGTTGCTCATTTAATTTATTTTAATTTCAAAAAAATGTCTTCAAACTTACTATCACTGTCCATGCTTTTAACAAACAACCAACTAGTTGGGAAAAAGTATATTGATTGTAAACGCAATTTGATGATTGTCTTAACTGCGGAGAAACATAAATATGTGCTTACTGAACAAAGTCCCTCGGTGCCTACGGCGGAGTCCACTGCTGCACAAATGCAGGCTTATGATAAGTGGGTCCGTTCTGATGAGATGGCTCGTTGCTACATTTTGGGATCCATCTCAAATGTGTTGCAACAAAAACATCAGAATATGGAAACCGCGGTAAAAATCATGAAAAGCCTTCAGGAAATGTTTGAGCATCAAGGACGCCAGGCACGTCAAGCAGCCATTAGGAGCATTATGAACATGCGCATGAAACCTGGGATGCTCGTGAGAGATCATATGCTTGCATTGATCGGTCAATTCAATGTGGCTGAGGTTTTAGGGGCTAAAATCAAATCAGAGACTCAGGTTGACATGGCACTTGAGACTCTCCCTGAGATGTTCTCACAATTCAAGGTTAGCTATAATATGAACAAGCTAAACATGTCCCTGACTGAGTTGATGAAGGAACTTCAAAATGCTGAAATTGTTCTTAAAACTCAAAGTGGTGATGCACTTGCTGTTGCTTCTGTTGGACCATCCTATTCCAAACCGAAAGGTAAATTTGGAAATAATAAGAGGAAGAAGCCCAACAAGAAGGGTCCACAGCAAAAAGCAAAGAAAGTCAAAATAGATGGCAAACCCAAAGGAAAATGTTTCCATTGTGGAGAGAAGGGTCATTGGAAGAGGAACTGCCAAGGATACCTAGCTTCCAAAAAGCAAGGAGGTGGTGAGTTATCATTTATTGAGTCTTGTTTAGTGGTTGATTCTACTGATACTTGGATTGTAGATTCTGGAGCCACAAATCATATATGCAATTCATTGCAGGGGTTCCAAGTAACCAAGGAGCTCAATGAAGGGGAACATACTCTTAGAGTTGGCATAGGAGCTGTGGTATCTGCAAGAGCTGTTGGAGTCGTTTATCTTTATTTTCAGAATAATAAACATTTGGTTTTGAGAAATTGTTATTATGTTCCTGACATTACTAGAAATTTGATTTCTGTTGCTTTATTGTTTAGACAAGGATATTTTGTCCATTTTTCACAAATGGTGGTTGATATTTCCTTGAATAAAGCTCCTATATGCAAAGGACATTTGAATAATGATTTGTATGTCTTAAAACCCGTTGACAGCTCTTTGTATCACACACAATCCAACAAACGAATAAAATTATCTCCCACTAATGAAACTTATTTGTGGCATTTGAGGCTTGGTCATATCAACCTTAATAGGATTCAAAAGTTGGTAAAGGATGGTCCTTTAAGTGATTTAAAGGTGGAATCCTTGCCTGTATGCGAATCTTGTTTGGAGGGTAAAATGACTAAGAGGTCCTTTAAATCTAAAGGACATAGAGCCAATGAAGTTTTGGAATTAGTGCACACTGATGTATGTGGACCAATTAGTGTTCAAGCTAGAGGCGGATTTCAGTACTTCATCACCTTCACTGATGACTACTCTAGATACGGTTATGTTTACCTAATGTCCCACAAATCTGAAGCTTTTGAAAAGTTCAAAGAATTCAGAAATGAAGTGAAAAAACAATTAGGTAAGAGCATAAAAACACTTCGATCAGATCGAGGTGGTGAGTATCTATCCAGTGGCTTTAGAGCATACTTATCAGATAATGGGATTTTATCCCAATTGAGCGCACCATATATTCCTCAACAAAATGGTGTCTCGGAAAGGAGAAATAGGACTTTGTTGGACATGGTTAGATCCATGTTAGGTTTCTCTACGCTCAGTACATCTTTTTGGGGATATGCTATTCAAACTGCAATATACTTATTGAACATGGTTCCTTCTAAGTTTGTCTCTAAGACACCCCTAGAAATGTGGAATGGGCGTATACCCAATCTAAGACATATTCGGATATGGGGATGTCCTGCGTATGTGCTCAAGAGAAAGATGGATAAAATGGAATCTAGATCAGAAGCATGTGTGTTTGTTGGATATCCTAAGGGAACGAGAGGATACTACTTCTATAGTCCTCAGGATAAGAAGGTATTTGTGAGTACAAATGCAACCTTCTTAGAGGACAGATACATAGAAGATCGTGAATCAAAGAGTAAGGTTCTTTTGGAAGAGATTGTTGAAACATCATCTACTCCAGAGATCCGCACTGAACCTACTCAGTTTGATTTCACATCTATACCACCATTAATCACTGTTTTTCGAACAACTGATATGGTGGAAGATAATGTTCCTAATGTTAATTCACCTCACCGTACCGACATGGAGAATGAGGCACATGGTGAAGAAGAAAACTCAAGGAACCAACAATCAAATCCAATCAACCAAGAACCTCCACGACTTAGACGTAGTGAGAGGGTCATCCGACCACCTTCTAGATACTTGCTCTATGGAGAGTCCTTAGAGGCAGTCTTTATAGAACAAGAGGAGGATCCCATTACGTACAAAGAAACTATGGAGGATATAGACGCTGACCAATGGAGGAGTGCTATGGACTCAGAAATGAGATCCATGTACACTAAATCTGTCTGGGATCTTGTAGATATGCCTGAAGGGGTAAAACCTATTGGGTGTAAGTGGGTCTACAAGAAAAAGAGAGGAATAGATGGAAAAGTAGAAACCTTTAAGGCTAGATTAGTAGCTAAAGGTTTTAGCCAACGAGAAGGAATCGATTATGAAGAAACCTTCTCACCTGTGGCTATGGTAAAGTCTATTCAGATTCTCTTATCCATTGCAGCTCATTTTGATTATGAGGTGTGGCAAATGGACGTCAAGACAGCATTTTTAAATGGAAATCTTGAGGAAAGCATTTATATGATGCAACCAGATGGTTTTATCCAAAACGGTCAAGAGCATAAAGTATGCAAACTTAAAAGGTCTATTTATGGACTTAAGCAAGCGTCTAGATCTTGGAATATCAGATTTGATCAAACTGTGAAGGATTATGGTTTCGATCAAAATCTTGATGAGCCTTGTGTCTATAAGAAAGTTTTAGATGACAAGGTGATTTTTCTCATGTTATATGTGGATGACATCCTACTGATTGGAAATGATGTGGGGGTGATGACATCTGCTAAGAGATGGTTGGCTCAACATTTTGATATGAAAGACTTGGGAGAAGAAAATTTTGTTCTAGGTATCCAGATCCTTCGGGATAGGAAGAACAGGCGGATTGCCTTATCTCAAGCTTCATACATTGATAAAATATTAGTGAGATATGCAATGGAAAATTCCAAGAAAGGTCAAACACCTTTTAGACATGGAATTCACTTGTCCAAGGACCACAATCCTAAGACTCAAAGTGAAATAGAATACATGAAAAGAGTTCCATATGCTTCGGCTGTAGGAAGTCTTATGTATGCTATGCTATGCACTCGACCAGATATTTGTTATGCTGTTGGGATTGTTAGTAGATATCAGTCAAACCCAAGACCAGAGCATTGGACTGCTGTAAAGCATATTCTCAAGTATCTTCGTCGAACTAGAGGGAATATGCTTGTTTATACAGCTTCTGAGCTGGCACCTGTGGGATATACTGATTCTGACTTTCAAGCTGACAGAGACTCTCGTAAGTCTACATCAGGATCTGTGTTCACATTGGGTGGTGGTGCCGTTATTTGGAGGAGTATCAAGCAATCTTGCATTGCTGATTCCACTATGGAAGCGGAGTATGTGGCGGCTTGTGAAGCAGCAAAAGAAGCCGTTTGGCTGAAAAAGTTTTTGCTCAGTCTCGAGGTTGTTCCTTCTGCATCAAATGTCATTACTTTATACTGTGATAACAGTGGTGCAGTGGCAAATGCAAAAGAACCCAGAAACCATCAACGTGGAAAACACATTGAACGAAAGTATCACTTAGTGAGAGATATCATTCAACGAGGGGATGTGACAGTGTGCAAGATAGCATCTGCTGAAAATCTTGCTGATCCGTTTACTAAAAGCTTACCTGCTGGAGCTTTTGAGAAACATATTCAAAATATGGGAGTGTTGGACATGTCTCATTTACTCTAGGGCAAGTGGGAGAAGAATGTTTAACAGTATTTGCCCATCGAGTAATTTCTCATGTATTATGACATTTTGAAATTATAATAATGTTTTATTTATTTATTCTTAAATAAATTATTTTGAGCAATGCATATGTCTATTGAATTGTTGTATTATTATAAATTGAGTGTTTATGTTGTTAAACACAGAAAGATTCAATTTATAATTCAATTCATATTTTTAATGTCCACGATCGGAAAATAAATAGGGACAAATTATTTTGACAAGATCGTTTTAATTTTATTGAAGTTTATCTTTGGCTTGGTAATAAAATTGGAGATACATTTTGATGTATTGGACTGGACCACGTGAGATTTGAATTTGAATTGACCATACTAATTCAAATCCACTAGGTTATCGTACATAGAACCTTAATCCTGAGTGGGTAATGAACTTTGATTACTAACTTGAAGTTCTTTGAGACATCAATGAGTGAGATCAGACCATTGATCAATATCTCGATATTTTGGGAACCAAAGTGAAATAACAAATAACATATATTCGCAAGATGGAATCCGCCACCTACATGATCATGAACTCACGAGTTCTTCTAAAAGACAGTAAAATTTGAGCTCAGTAATTCAATATTATTTGTTGAATTAATTATGTGATGCGATCACATGTGACTGTCAAATAGAAGATGAGGGTGAGTGGTTATGAATATCTAATATAGGCAACATGGTCATGGTATCCTATTTTAGATGTTTTAGTTGATCGACGGGGGTGATATGTTGGGTCGATCAATCTAAGGATGTAATTATTGATTTTATGCTTCAGTAATTTCAATTAAATTAAGAGTGCAATCTTGTTCTTTTAGTGGAGTAGAATAAGATTAATAAATTATCTTGATTAATCATGAGTTGATTAGATCAAATTAATTTATTGAAGCTTATTTTAATTGGGTCCGATCAGGTCCCTTTGGTGGCTCAAATATAAACTCAAATAAATTATATGAGTTATAATTTATGGAACTCGTAGGAATAAATTAATATGATTATAGTATCTTTATCTATGGAAAAGTTTGAATTAAAACTTTACTGATACGATAAGATTTGATACGATTGATAATCTTTTAATTTATGAAAAAAAGATAATTTCATTCTTGAGATTATCTTATCTTTCTAGACTACTTGATATAACGCAGTCTGGCAGAAAGTTGTATACCACGTATAATTTTTCTACGATTGAGTTTGAGAGAACACCGGAAAAGGGCTGGAGGTTTGAAGCGTTGAGTTGCAGTTTTGTTGCAGACAAGACAACGTAAAGCACGCTTCAAGGGTAATCTCAATTCCTTTGTGTGTAAATTAATTAATTCGTATTTAATACGTGAAACAATCATGATCCTGTTTTATGAGATTATTGGAATCACATAAAATTAATTTTTGTTTCTCAGTTTTGACTAACAGATATTTAATATGGATTGCTTTGCAATATTTAAAGAATATATTACAATTGACATTGTGGTGGAATTCATACGACGGTGTCCACTATGATTCTTTCTTGAGAAAAGACACGATTTTTATTATAAAATGTCCATAAAAGAATACCAAAATTTATTTATTGATTGATGCATTCGAAATTTTTTATAATGGATATAATCACGCAAAAGTAAAGCAAAAACAATTTAATTCGCAACAATTATGCATCGAAAGTTAGAATTATTTTAATTTGAGAAGGAAAAAAAACATAACTTTTGGGGACTATATATATATAGATCTCATGTATATATGTTTTGAGTACGAAGGTTGAATACATTCCCAAATGATTAGGTAATTTTAAATGAATTTGTTCTTTGTCAAATTCCCTAACCAATTCAAATATTGCACACCAACTAGAGTATTTTCCTTTTGATAACCCTCTTTCAAGTATTTGTTCACCTTACAAAATTAAAAAGAATTTTTTTTTTAAAAAAAAAGGAGGGATCATAATGTGCAAGTAGTGTGACGGGCCTTAGACCAATCAAGCCCATGAGGTGAATTTTGAATCCAGACCATTTGATGAAATGAGAACAATAAAATGGGCTTCAATTAAGGATCTAATTAGTTGGGTGCCCTGTATTTGGAGAAGCCCACTTGTTAACCCTTTGCTTTAGCTTTTTTGCAATCAAAAGTCAAGTCACGCCAAAATATCGCGAAGGGCATCCAGTCGAAATCTAATGGTGAGCTTTTCAAACAATATATTGACTTTTAGCAACCTTCGTCATTTTTCTACACTCGTGACATTATTTTCAAATTCAGTCTGATTTAAAAAGGATTTGATTGCTTAAGGTACCATTTAGTGCAAATATAAAACTTTATATTATTGTTTCATCCAACATTTATCTCGAGTTATAAATCATTGAAGGTAAAAATGATTATATATACACATTCCATTTTATTATTTTTGATGTTATATTGTGAATCGTTTATTATTTTATTTTATTTTTTTTATGTGAGAACCCGCAGCCGCTATTTTTCGGTGTACTCTGGATAAACCCCGGACTAACGCAATAGCCTGCAAACTACGTCAGTCAGATAAACCACACTAGGCAATCCCAGTGTGACAGGCTGGTCCAAGAAAGTGTTGGCAGTGAAAATCGAACTCCTGAGTCCTGACCTATGACCAAGAGTTCACCTACTTTATCAAATTGGACACCTCTTGGATGCTCGTTTATTATTTTATTTCACAAGTCAAGTGATGTCGAGTACATAAACTTATTCCAAACGCACTAGTTTCACAAAATAAATAGAAAGACTTTTGAAATAATAATACTCATGATAATGTATATTTTTTTTAAAAAAAAAAAAAAGTAAACAGAAGGACCACGCCCTTCTTTTTCTTTCGAGTTTCAACTTCAACTAATGCATCGAGGGAAAATAATAAATAAAAAAAATCAGATGATGAAATTCTAAGTTTAATGCCAAGCACATTCCATCACTTTTGTAAAGGGATAAACATGGGGCTACATCGATTGTCGACTGCGATTAGAATTCAATCCCAAAATTTAATATCTTTTCAATGGAAATAACACCTTTTTTTTCATTTGAGATTATTATATTTTAAAATCGAATATATCATGGGAAGTTAAGAATTTAACCTTGACCCGTGGTATAATGAATTAGATCTTAACTTGATTTAAAGTTTTTTTTTTTAAGTTTTATTAGTCTTTCACAAGTAATTAGCCCTATTGGACCTAGCAGGCTACCAAATACCAACCCCTAATGTAGGGCAAATTGTACGTACTTACCATGTAACACACATAACATGAGCATCGGGTACATCGACATGATTCAACTCTTGCTACGTCGATTCTCTAGAAGATCATTGATCTTTCGTTACAATTCCGATAAAAGAAAAGAAAAGAAGGCAAAATAAATAAATCCGAATTCCCGAACGGTAATAGATTAAATATTTGTACAGTACTGTACCGAAGACTAAGTTCAAAATACAAAAATTACAAAATCCCTAAAAACTAAACACAAAAATTTTTAAAAAAGTATAGTAATAGTAATATATTACAAGAAGCTAAAATATTGTTTATCGGATCTTCTTGCGGGTACAGTGAACCGTCTTGATTCGGGTCTGAATCTGCTCAAACTCCGAAATCCGACAGGGTATGGTGATCCCACCCGGATGATCGAATCCGTATTCTTTCTCGGATTCTTTCAACAAATCGCCGAATAGAGGGTGATTGAAGTACACAACAGGCACCAGAATCCTCTGAAAATCCCCGTCTTTATGGCCCACGTACACCGCCAGATGCCCTTTCGGGACGGGTGCGGGTTTTTCGAGAGCAACCGGGTCATGTTCGACCCGGGAGTAACCTCGACCTTTATCCAGTTTCTTGGATACCGTGGCTTTGGCTAATCTGCTCCCAAGGCGATGCGTCCAGCTGATGAGCTTGGATATGGGTTTTTTGACCCGGCAGACTGCCTTCGGGTCAACCCGAAAACGGTGATGCCGGGAAACTTTCCGGATCATGGTGACAACCCGGTGCTTGAACAAGAAACCTCGAGTCCTGCTCATATATATGTTGATATTTTCCAACCACGGAGGTACCTCCAAGCCCAATATTTCGTGGCGGCGGCGGCGGAAGAGGAGGTGGTTGGTGGCGGAGGATGGGGAAGAAGTGAGTAGGAGGAAGCAACTCAAAATGGAGGAGGATTCGATAAAGGGGTCAGATATTTAAACAAGAGAGAGCCGTGAAAAAGTCAAACGGACCGGACCGGTTCTGGAATGAAAATGGAGTGGAAGGTATAGAGAAGTTTCTTGCATTAAAACAAAAATCTTCATGAATTTATTGTTTTTGACACATATTATCGGGAGTAAATTATATTATGAATTTTCTAAAAGGTTATACGAATCGTTTTTGTTTTTCGGGAACGCAATTGCTACATTCGAATGTATATTGATTAAATTCTCGTGTTTGTAAATTATATTAATCGAGATAAATCTCACTACACAAACTTTGTAATACATACTCGATCGAGAGATTATTGACAGAGAAATAAACTCACGATCATTTGATTTTAGTCTTCATATTGACACATTTCACCAACTTGAATACCATATAATATTAATACGCGAGCATCTTAGTTCTATTTATTGAGTTTCATGTTGTTTTGATAATTAATTAACAAAAAACATTATTTATTTTGCTTTATTTACTTATATTCTATTCGATTCGTCCATAAAATATAGCAGACAAGCATTGCTAACGAACTAGTAATGGTATATGTTTGAAATATTTAAGGAGAAAAAAAATATACATTAAGCCCATAAGCATAGTAATAGTATATGTTTGAAATATTTAAGGAGAGAAAATACATTAACCCATAAGCATATTTTACAAGCGAGACGATTTTTATTGGAGCAATTGGAGTTTTTTTGTTTTTTTTTTTTAAAAAAACAATTGGAGAATTTTGTTGATCTTTATCGACAAAGTAATAAAGATGATGTATAATATTGAAAAATAAATAAATTTCTGTCAAAAAAAAATAAAGTTTTTTTTAAAAAAAAAACAATTGGAGTATTTTGTTGATCTTTATCGACAAAGTAATAAAGATGATGTATAATATTGAAAAATAAATAAATTTCTGTCAAAAAAAATATAAATAAATAAATAAATAATATTTATTTGGCTATTTGCGTCTTGTATTCAACATCGGGGGCTGAATGGTCAGCTTGAGAACGGCCACGTATCCTTATTTATTATTACTTTATATATATCCAACTCCCAACGCTTAGTATTATTAATTAATTTTTGAATCCATTAACTATATGTTTTGAGAAATTAAAGGCCACATCTTTCCCAACCAAGTGTGTTTCCCACCCAAATAATAAAATAAATAACATCTGTGCATGCATGCTCGAGTATAATTATAAATTTAAATGAGTTTAATATGTTTTAAAATTTTGTATTGTTAACATAATACGTATGATCCACGTCTATCATATATTAATTTCGACAACTCTGTAAATAAAAAAATTAAGTTTAAACTCATTTGACACTAAAATTTAATTGGAGTTTGAGATATGATCTTGAGTTTGAGATCTGCATCATTAGTAAATGATTGGATAGATGAATGATGTCTGAATTAAAAAAAATGTCACTAAAAGTATTGTTAAAAATATCGTTTTATACTCTCAAAAAAAATATCGTTTTATAATTCACAATAATTTTCAATTTGATACTAATGTATTTTTCCCCCTATTTTCATCAACGTTTTTTATTTTGAAAAATGATGATGATGAGAGAGGATTATATAGTTGAAAAATCAACGAAATTAATGTGTATATTTAATGAGATAATAATAATAATTGTTGGTGTCTTTGTGTCCTATATCGGTTGTAATAATAACCTGGGAGTCCTTTATATAAACAAGAGCAATCCTCACTTCTTGAGCTAGCTTTTGAGGTGAGTTAGGTTCAAATCATTCTTGAACGTGCAAGAGATGTGTTGGTATAATAATTTGTGTCTCATATTAGTTGGCTAAAAAACTTGACGAGTTCCATCATTATGTATTGGACGACCCATAATTGGTCGGTTAAATAACTTGTAAGCCTTTTATAAACAAAATCAAACATCGCCTCATAATAATAATAATAATAATAATAAGTCAAGGCGAGCGTGCAATCATATGGTGTTAAATTGCAAAAATGCCACGGTTTTCGAGCCGTCCGATGTACAAGTTGCATGATCATCCGTACACGATTGTACAAACCTAATTTTTTCGTGTGCAAGTACTGGGCCCGATTTCGGGCTACCTCAATGTGGATGGATAAAGATGAGAAAAAATCACGTGGGCCCGATATGTTTTGGTCGTATTGGGCCAATATATTTTATTTTGTCTTCACATGTAAATTTTTTAGTCCACAAAGCAAAAGCAATTATTGGAGCAATGGGGGTTTCGCTTCCCACGATTTTTTGTCTCTTTGAAAATGAAACATTAATTTTGCCCTTTCGGCCATTAAAAATCAATTAATTAATTAAGACGGCTAACGTACGGAGACTGTGTACGACTTCAACAGTCGAATGAATGAATGTAAGCTAGTTTTTAAAAGTATTTTTTAACTTTTTCAATATTTTGTGAAAAAAAACTGAAAAAAAATTAAATATTTTGTGAACGAAAAGTTGAGAAGTGCTAGCAGCTCTCCCAAATACTAGCTAAGTAAGGTTTGTATCGCTGATAGTGACAGATTTTTTTTTATGGACGAACTTCTCGCGTGCGACAAATCTAAGCTAAATGCACTTTGGGGCACTACTCCATTGGCGTAGCATCGACAAATCCCTAAGTAGAACTTCTTCTTATAATCACTCTGCTCTAAATTCATAAATTAATATCGTACGTACGTTTTTTTAAAAAAATACACATCGTGTATTTATGGGTATAGGTCGTCAACTCATTTTGTTTCACAACGTAGTGAAAAAAATATTGTTGGTTGTTGAATCAGTACATATCATTCTCTAGAAAATGTAAAATAAAAATCTATAGTCCGAATTTCGAGATGTTCAAAATTTATTGCCTCTAATTATGTAATTTTGTATCCTCACAATCGCTAGCTTCATGATATCATCACTTAATATGATGGATGGAGATATGAGTGCCTACTCGCCGCCATCGTTAGGTATTTTTCCCCTTCAAGTAAGTTGGTTAGAAAAAGTTATGGTTGGCCCTATTTCTGGATTAAAGCATGAGGCTACAAGAAAATTAAGAAATTATAATATATGTTATTAATGTTGAGATGTCTAACGTAATTAGTCCTGATATCAGTTTTTCAAATACCTACGATGCACTGCTACAACAAAAAATGAATAAACAAACATTGCAATTACAAAAAATATTGAATTTTAGAATACACTCAGATTATATATAATAATGAGTTGATAATTCATGACTTTGTTGATTAATTTAACTAAAACAATAATTGTAAGACACAGAAAAAGAATGCAGAGAATCGCCGATCATCATATATTTTTCTTGTAGCAAATTTAAATATAAAGTTACTTGAAATCTTTTTTAATAAGATGATCTTATGGATATATATATATGTGTGACGAGTTTATCTAATTTATATTTATATTGAAAAATAATATTTTTGACATAAAAATATTTATTTTAAAAAATTCAAACAAAATATCCATATAAAAAAATTTAACCATAAAAATGTCTCATATAAGTATTTACATTGCTACTATAGCTCGAACGGATTCGATATTAGCTCCATATTAATATAATAATTGCTAGTTGCCAGTTGCTAACAGTCCCTAGCAACCATGAGCCACCTAGTTCAATATGTTTAATATTATTTTTTAAAACTTAACATGTGTAATTTTCATGTCTCACACACTAGCATTGTACAAGAAATCTGTGAACGATCACTTAAACAAAACAATCTATTTTAGCAGTTTCTATATTTTTTTAAAAAAATTGTGTTTTAGTAATCGTTTACAGACATCCTATACATTAAGGACGGGTAATCAAAACTATATACATATATAATTCTATCCGAAGAGACAAACCCCTTTAAATTAAACTTGAAACTTTCATAAAATGCTTTGTATTGTAAAAAACAGGAAAAAAATGATCAATGTATATGAGATACTGATTTGATAGTATAAAATCTTCAAATTAAAATGAGTTTGTATTCGATGATATCAAAGTTAAAATGAATGATAGAATATACCAAACGAGATTATAAAAAAAATTTAATGCATGCGGTATAAATTTATTGTGTTTATGCATTGTTTAATATATTTATTTGTTCGAGATAATCAAAATTATGATAAAAATGTTTAAAAAAATTCAATATTTAAGTGTGTATTAACCTTGCTTTAAGTTTAAAATTATTGAAATTTAACTTTTGCACTTCAACCAACTCTGCTTTTTTTTCTTTCTTTTTTTTTAATCCCCTAGAAACAAAGACGGAGGGAACCTTCCGCTGGTGGGGGGCAGGGGCCATATTTTTTTATTCTTAAATAAAGATTAAAAAGTTAAAATAAATAAAAATAAAAATTGTGCATTGAAATTATTATTTTTTTATCTAAGTAATTTATTTTTTATTTGACGATTTTTTATTTTTTTGAAGTAATATTTTGTCCTATAATTATCTTTTTCTTGAAATATATGTGTTGTTCATTTAGCCCATGGTTCGCAAAAACGGTCACGGAACGGGTGGAACGGTCGTTCTGAAACGGCAACGGCAGCTGTCGCGACAAAGTTACGGGAAAAATGGTTGATTAATATAACACTGTTTTTCTTTAAAATATCGACGATTTCGCGGACGTCGCGGAACAAAACAGCAATTTCATAGATTTTTCGGACGTCGCGAAACGTTTTAGTTAATTTTTTCAATTAAAATTTTAGCAAATTATATAATTATTACTATTTTTATTATAAAAATATCCCGCGACCGTTCCGTGAAATTCCAATAAAATCGGAGTGATAGCCTTCACGATTGCAACTACGAACCATGATTTCGCCCCCTATTTGATTTTTCTGGCTCCGTCCCTGTCTAAAACCTGAATCACAAGTAAATGGACAGTTGAATTACATGTTGAATAGTCAAATGAATATATTGAGTTGACTTTTCCAAGGTAGGACCAAGTGATTAAATTAGACCGGGCATCGATTTCCCCACAATGAAAATAGGCTACGCCAAGTCGCCACTCTTGGTGCGGTGATATGGTCTTTTTCTTTTTCTATTTTTATTTTTTTGGTCCTTTTCTATTAGTAGTAGAGTCTGTAAAGACATCTCACTTTTTTTTTTTCCCATGATATGAGTTCCTTCCATCATTACTTTTTATTGTACTGATAAACATGATATGAGTTCCTTTCATCATTACTTTTTATTGTACTGATAAACCATTGAAATAATTGATAGCCTGCAAACCACGCTAGTTAAATAATCACATTAGACAAGTTTGTACAACAAGTTAGTCCAAAAAATTGTTGGTAGAAAATCAAATATCTGACCACTGGTCAAGTGCTTACCTACTCTACTAACTTGAACACCCCTAAAACAGAAAGTGCCTCACTTTGATCCCAAGTGCCGAAGTGGTGGTGGAAGAAGTGAAGAACCTCACCCCATATAGTAGTGATAAATACTGTATAAAATTTTTTGGTAATTCATTTTTCAGACCATTGGCAACAAAAATTATACATGTGCATTCATGTATTGGATCGGGAATTTTGTATATTTCCGCGAAGTTAACCGTATGAAACTTTTCAAATTTTAAATGGAAAATCATATTTTGTAAAAATATGCTATGTTTAAAAAATGCACGTAAAATATAATATAAAATTTTTATGAGACGATCTCACGAGTCAATTTTATAAGACAGGTCTCTAATATGACTTTACTGAAAAAAATATAGTTTATATGTTAAAAATATTATTTTTCGCTATAGATATTGATCGATACATCGAATTTCCGTTTCAGGAATTTGATACATGAGACTGTGCAAAAGATTTACGCCATGGACTAGGATCCTCTACTGTTGCCCTTGCCACAGTAGAGGGTGATGTGCTTCGTTTCACATCACATCACATATTTCTTTTCTTTTTTTTTTTATATAAATTTTTAATTCATTTTTGTTATCTCCTTTCCCATTTGTTTCATTTTTACCTTTTTTTATACACTCTAAAAAATTTTTATATTGTCAAATTTTTTTCATTTTAACTTTTTGTTATCATTTTTATTTATATCATATTTTTTTATTTTTTAAAAATATAAATTAGTTTTTTTTAATCTTTTCAAAATTTCTTGTGTAATTTTATTATTGTAATTTATAATGACAATTTTTAGAATTTTTAGCATAACTACACATGTTTTTTGTAAAAATTTTTTATGGTATTTTTTACATATATTTATTTTAATTTAATTTTTTCAGTTTTTTGGGCTTTGGTTTCCTTCTATCTTTAATTTCCTTTCAAAATTTTCATTTTTAAAAATTTTTATACTATTTTTTTATATATTTTATATTCTTCCATTTTTTGAAATTTTTTTTTTCCCTTTTTGGGATTTTGTTTCGCTCTTTCGTTTCAAAATTTTCTTTTTTTTTCTTCCATTCATTTTAAAAAAATTATAACAATGGATATAAGATTTTTATTTAAAAAATATGATTTTCTTGATCATTTAAATTTCATTTTTTTTAATTTTTTGGATCCGAACATATTTATTTTGGAGTAAAATATATAATTATTCATTTTTGTTTTCATATCGACATATTTAATAAGTTGATGCATTATCTATTTTATTTTATAATAGATAATGATATCATAGATACTGCTTTTATATGTAAAGAACACACGAAAATATTCTTCCACAATTACCTTCTTCACATTGAATTTTTTTTTTAATTTCTCTTTTTAAGTCTACAAATTTAAAATACAAAAATCAAATTTTACTCCATGATAATTAATTTTTCAGAACATACACAAAATATGTGCTTCAATTACTACTTATATATATTATAGGACAAATTAGAACAAAAAAAATTGACAATATAAAAAAAAAAATTAGTGTGTATAAAAACTAAAAGAAAACAAAATACAAAGGAGATAAAAAAATGAATTAAAAATTTATATAAAACAAAAAAAAAAAGAAAAGAAATATGTGCTGTGGGGTGAAACGGCCACAACACGTAGAGGATCCTATTCCAAATATATAAGGGTAAGTCTCTTGTGAGACAATCTCACAAAAATTTACTAATGAGATGCATTAAACCGATTCATATATAGAGCGAAAAGTAACATTTTTTACATAAAAAATAATTTTTATTGATTGAACTAATAATAGATACACCTCATAAAATCAATCCGTAAGCAGTCTCTCAAGAGTTTTAGTAAATATATGAACAATTTTAAAAAAAAATGAATGGGCTGTCGGAACTATTGTAACTCTAGTTAGTCTAATTTATCGTATGTGGATAATTTTGAGGGGAGAAAAAGATTTAATAATTGGAGAAAGAAGGTAAATGGAAAATCCAATATGCGGCCCATCATGTAATGGGAATATTATATTCAAATGAGAAATATGCTAACCGGACAATATTTTTAGCCCGAGTTTTTTCCTGGGCTTAACCCGTTTCCGCCTCTCCCACCAAAGACTTCCATTCCGGAGACGGGGAAAAAGCTACAGCCTACGCTCTTCTCCAGTGTACAAGTGATTGCCCATTGTGGAGTGGTTGGATCTCGCAACCCGCCCCATTTCAACCGCACAGTCGGAGCTCAATCCGATTCGGGACTAACTGGAAACGGGTCGGATCTCTGTGGGCCAGACGCCGGGGAACCGCGAATGGATGCGTTGCAGGAGTCGGGATGGGAGGAACTCCGGAAAGAGGCTCGTAGAATTGAAAGCGATCTCGATGTAAAGCTCTCCTCGTATGCGAAGCTCGGTGCTCGCTTCACCCAGGGAGGTATGCTGTTAATTTGCATCCTAGCTCTTGGATTGTCGTATAATCTCTGTGACATTAATATACGTGAAATTTCATGGTTTTCGTGGTGGAGAGGCTTGAGTGGAGTTGATTTGAAATACGGAGCTTCCTGTTGCTTGCTACAAGTGTGAGGTGATTATTGATCAAGGGAAACTGGCCTTGGTGCTTAGTTGCATGGTCTTGGGTCCTCCCCGGTGCTGGGGCTGCGAGAAATGCAGAATCTGAGCCACATACAGTGTGCAGCGAGCCAGCGAGGGCAAATTGGCCCCTGTTTAGAAATTCTTGATTTTTTTTTATTACTGCCCAATTTTAGCTTGACATCATATACCTGCACTCAGGTAAAAAATTATTGAAGTGATTAATTATAAAGTTTGTAATTTAGTATCCCAACTCCGATGCAAGAGAAATGTACCGTGACAAGGTAGGGTCGTGGGAACAAAAGAGCATAAACTTGAGCTATTTTTTAAATATGTTTGGAAATTATTGTTTACTGGTCTGAAGCATGTTAGTGGTAATCGATGCTTATTGAATATGAGAAAAGAAATGATGTGCCAGAAACTTCATGTTCCCTTTCTTGTTGTGACTAGATTTTTAGAAAGTTCTACTCCTGGAATGTCTTTGACTTGCCAAAGACGTGGTTGATTCCTATTTAATCAATCTAATGTTTTTTTCCTGTTTTCTTTCCGTTATCCTAATCAAATTAGAACGCACGAGTTCTAAATATTTCAGTGTAATGCATAGGGAGTTATGAGGCTTAGGTTTTGAATCTAAACGTCATAAATTTACATCTTCTCTGTTTAGCTCGGTGCTTGTGTTTCTGATGTTTGGTTCGGTTTGCAGGTTATGTAGGTGCTAGTTCACCTACTCCTGGGTCTAGCAGGTCTTGGAAGTCCACAGAAATGGAGATTCAATCACTGCTTGAGAAGCTGTTTGATATAAATGACTCCATGAGTAGATGTGCAGCATCAGCTGCTCCTACCACTTCAGCCACTCAAAAGCTTGCCAGACATAGGGACATACTGCATGAGTTTACCCAGGTTATTTGCTCTCACGGGTCATCTATTGACCATCGTATGATACTTAAGCTTTTAATCTATATGCTAAGATAAAATTTTAGGAAAAGGAAAATGGTTTTAATTTTGTTCGGTTGTTTTGCCTTTTGAAGTTGATACTATGGTAGGCGAGATGTCACATGTTATCCTAAATTCTGTTAAGTTATTTTTTAAATCTGTGTGTGTTAGTTTGATAATATATTTGCACTATTTTCCTTCGTTAGATACTTAGAAAGTATTATTTATTTCAAGATAATTATTTATAACGACCCAAATATGGTCATATCATGTGAATTGACTTAAGATATTATGTAGGAATTCAGGCGTATCAAGGGAAACATTACCTCAATGAGTGAACACGCGGAGCTGCTTAGTTCTGTAAGAGATGACATTAGTGAGTACAAGGTGAGAAATGTTAGTTTTATGACCATTAGTAATAAATGGTTGAGATGCTAAGCTGTAAGGTGTGTTCTATGCAGACTTCTGGGAGTGGGTCACCAAGAATGCAGTTGCTCCGGGAGAGAGCTGCCATTCATGGGAGCATATCTCATGTAAGACATTTAAAGCAGCTTATTATTGTTTGGATAAATTTCCACAGCAATACTTCTGCTTTGCTACGGTGAACTTATGTGGAAGGATTGGAATTTGTTCACAATCATTTGCATGATTTTTGTGCCTAGACTGAATTCTGTTATAGATTATCCAGTCATATTGTGGCTAATTGAAACAGAAAAAGAAATTCACCGTTTGTTCAATGGCCGTAGAGTTGTTTAATATGGTTCCAAGGGTGCAATTTCGACATGCTTGAGCTTTCCTAAATTTTGAAGTACATTTGAATGTTTGTCTCTGCAATTGTTCGTTTAAGGAAAACGAGTTATTTTACTTGGACATAAAATTTTTTGGTATTTGTGTGATGGAAGTAAAAAAAAATAATCCAGCAACCGTATTGTTGTATTTTCCCTTGGATGAATGCAGTTAAAGTTTATTCTTTCTGATTGTAATGGCCTATCAGAGAATAATATCTCCATCTCTGGATTTATCAAATATCGTCTAAATGAACTCTTATTGGCTAGTTGTTGTAATCAAGCGTAACTCTTGCATGGTGGAATGGTGCATCAACATTAATAACTGAGAGCTATAAATGTTGATCTTTAGTATCTCTTTATCAAAAAACAATTGGTGGTGTTGAAATTTCTCAAAATTGATATTGTTCTGGATGATGGATAATATCTCATTATGCGCTTGAGGTATACATCTTCAGTCGAGATAGGGAGATAGAAGGATTAGGATGCAGGGATGAGTCAGTTTTGTGAAATAATTGTCTCAGGTGATAACATCACAACTGTAACAGCCAGGTTCGTATGCTGGTTTTGGAGTCTGTTATTAAATGTTAGGATGAATTTGTTGCGTCCATTATTCGTCAAGTGGAATTTCTTTGATAGATGAAGACATCATACAATTTATTTTCCACAAGGCGCTGCTCATAGATCTACCCGTTTAACACATGCTTTTGTCATAGTTTTTCACTCAGTCACTAATGATGGCTACGTCTCTGAATCACTGCCACTATTCCTGTTCAGGTTCTTATTTTTGCTCATCTTCTTTGACAACAATGAATTTCACTGCTCGTTCTTTTGGCCATTTTTGTTGTCCTTGTTTTTGTTCTTTTTATCCCCACAGTTGTTTTATATAAGAGGTTTAGGTTTGTTAAGATCAGGCATGCTATTATCCCTTCAGGCATTTTTGTCATATTCTTGCAGATCGATGATGTGATAAGTCAAGCTCAAGCAACTAGGACCGCGTTGGGTTCTCAAAGGACCTTGTTCGGTGATGTTCAAGGAAAAGTCAAACTACTCGGTGACAAATTCCCCGTCATTCGTGGCCTACTTGGTATACATATATATATATGTATATATATTTTTGAACGGGAAATTATATATAATTTCTTGTTTTTTTAATTTTTGGTGCTTTTGAATATGCATCCATTCTTGATTTTCTATTACACCATCTCAGGTTCAATCAGGAGGAAACGATCGAGGGACACTCTCATCCTTTCTGCAGTTATTGCTGCGTGTACACTGTTTCTTATCATTTATTGGCTTTCCAAGTAAAGATCTATTTATCTTTTTTGCCAAATAAGATGGGCTTTTTGAAGGAAATTTCAATGTGCTATTTTCTACAGAGTAATTGGTCTACTGTTTCCCAGCCATTTTTCCTTATGTCTTACCCATTAAACTTGCATCGACACCGTCTGCAGAAATAGCGACTTAAGAGACTCCATTTAGATTCTCTTTTTATGTGGTAGAGAAGAGAATTGATATCCTAGTTTTCGAAAACTCGAGTTCATATGATCAGGCGATCCGAGATAGTTGATTACACTTTAATAGTTACCATGGAGTAGATCTTGATCAGAAGATATTTTATGGAAAAAGTTCAATATCTCCTCAATATCCTCTTTTTTTTTTATTTTTTTTTTTATTTTGTGGGGGTCAGTTGGGCATGGTAGGCTGATAGCTGAATCATGGATGTAAAGGAGCTTTAAGGTCAATTAAGTTTGACATTTATTTTTCTGTAAAAAAGCTAAGCACTACACAGTCCTTGTCTAAAATTACCCTAAAACATGGGCTTTTTCTGTTTTTTCAACTTGGCAAATCAACTGTATGGTATGGTAACGCACGTAGCGCTGCGTAGCTATGACTTTTGTCGGGGAATATGCCGTAACATAGATTACTGAACCCGTGCCATACAAATTCTCATTTCCTTTGTTAAATGTAAGTTCTAATTTTAATTCTGAAAGAATTGCTTATATTTAAACTTGTTCCAGTTAAAAGATTGTGTACACATATATTTGAGGGAAACTTGAAATTTTGGTGGAATTCAAAATTCCTTGTATGTTCCTCTGGTAATATTGTCAACGTAAGTTACACGTTATATTATATTATATTATAAAAAGGGATTAAAGAGACCTGGGAAATTTAAAAATTATGTTTTCTTGTTTTTTTCTTAAAAAAAAAAATTAAGGTTGACCTACTAAGTCGATAGAATCATAGAACCTGACATGTTCTTTGCTTGTCGCTATAACATTATGCCACGAAAAGAGTTACATCTTTATTTTATTTTTGTAATTGTTTAATATTGTTTACGCGTTTGTTTAACATAATTTATGTATGTATGTGTGTGTATTTAATATCTGCGATATTTTCTTTTTTAGTCCCTCCTTTTTACCGTACTTTTTCGATTTGGTCCCTCGTTTTTCAATTCTCTCCACTTAGAACTTTATTTTGTATGCTTTTTCCCTGATTAAGCCTCCTGTTATTGTTAGTTGTATAGTTAAAAATACATTATATAAAGTAAGCAAATGTCTCGTTGATAATTTCCTGTTTAGTCCTCCATTTTATTGTTTTTTTTTCTTTCAATTTGATCTTTCGTTTCTTCAAGTGTCCTGAGTTAGTTTTTCATTTTACATTATTTCCCCTCATTTTCGTTTCATGCTTATTGTACAGTTAAAAATTAAGTTCTTAGCTCATGATAATCATTTCAGCCCATCAAAAGCCGTTAACTCATTATAACTAAAATCAAAATATACATTTCTAGATAAATATAAATCAAGTAAATAAGAAAACCACCGACTCTAAGGTAGTGTTTGCAACCTCTAAAAATAAGTGATTATGGAGATTCAATACTTAAATGTAGTCACTCGAGCTTTCATTTTCTGCCTTTGTCAGTAGTTCATCCCTCAAATTTATTTTTTTTGTATATATCAATACAATCGAGAATACGACATAAACAAGGGACTGATTAGATAATTATCCATGAAAATAATTGGCGACATAAAACATGCCACCTACAATTCGCAATTCAAAAACTTGAAGGTTTTTCTACATAATACCTGCAGTGTCTATCTCTATAGCTCTGTGGCTACTTCCTATATATATATATATAACTACATACACGTACACACACAGAGAGAGAAGAGTGTGTGTGTGTGTATTTATGTATGTATTTGTATGTATAGGGAGGCATAGGTAGGTATAGTAGGGGTTGAAGATGCCAAAAACATGATTCAGAGTCCACAGATCATTCATTGCGACCATTACCTTTCCATCTTTATCGATTTTCACACTCTCATGTGTGTGTTGATTGTGCCTATATAAATATATCTTTGAAAGCGATGCCTCATTTTTACTACACAACAAATCTCAACCCTCAAATTTCCCATTTCATCAAGGATAATTCAAATCATACAATATTTTAGGTGCAAAGTAACTCACAAAGGATGCTACGAAGCTCAATCACGATACGTGAGTCGTGAAATGGCTCGATCGTAGCCTTGCAAACATGAATGGCGCCGCGTCGCCCGAGCTTGTATGAAGGCTCGGTTGGTAGTCATGTTAATAATCTTGAAGTAAATGGAGTCGATCGCCATTAGTGAGGTGAATATATATAACATCACATATAATAATGATGATGATGCATGTTTAATATCAATTGATTAAATTAAAATTACATATATATTTGATTATATTTAGAAAACAAAATGTTAAATTAGGAGGTGGATGGCAATCTCAGAGCTCTACCTAGGAAATAGCAAGTGTCTAGGTAGCAGTAGTAGTACTAGGTCTTTTATTTTTTTCTTTAATATTGTACATGATCAGTACAATGTACTATATATGTTGGCTTAATTAATAAAATGTGAAGAGTGTTGTGATTCGAGCATGAGATTTTGCGAACCCCAAAAACTAAAAACAAAATAGTTTGGTGTCAGCTGACACATAATTAATCTAAACCCAAAATAATTGAAAGATATGCAACACGCGAATCGACAAAAATAATGGTATGATTAGTTAATGAGTACTGCCCTTTTTTTATTTTATTTTTATTTTTCTTGCTTTTTCCTGATAATTAACATGGTTAGGGAAAAATGAAAATAGTTCATTTTGATCAGTTAATTTGTTCGATTTAATTTTGGATTTCTTTTCGCTATGTTTTCGACGTTTTTTTTTATATTAACTTTTTCATTTCAATTATTTTTTTATCTAATTACTTACGTTATACCGAAAAATACTTATATGACATCGAAAAATATTAAAATAACATTAAATATTGTTGATTTATCATATAATCAACATGTCAATTGTCGATTAGACTAAAATAGTTGAAAATTGGAAAAAAAAAATATATATATATGCTAAAAGGTCCAAATTAAACCCAAAATTTGAACTTTATGAACAGAAACTCAAAATCGAACGAATTAATAGAAAAAAAAATAAAAAAATCATTTTCCCGGTGGAATATCTATACATGGATTTTTCTCTATTTAAAAAAAAATACTTTAATGCTTGACATGCTCAACTCGTCAATTTAATTAGTATGCGACTACGTAGTCGCGTGACTTTGATTAAGAAAATGTATATAATATCAAAATCGTTCACTAAATTGTGTTTTATGCTTTTTGTTATCGTTTATAATAATTGGTTTAAAAAAAGTTATCGTTTATAATAATTCGTTAACTGAAGTTCGATTAAAATCTTTTTAGGAATAATATAATCACACATTTTCAAAATTGAACCATTTCTATATTGAATAATTATTTTTTCTTATAGCGAAATATTGGGACAAAAAAAGTGTAGCTAAGTTGACTATATAGTATTTGTTACACTGATATATCAAGTCACATTCATGTAAGGTTCCACTAGTACACACCCTTTTCCATTATGTCCACAAGTCAATAACTTTTTTGAAGCGACAAATACAAAGCACCATCAAATATCCATTGGATAATTTCCTCCTCCCATATTTGATTTTTTTTTTTTTTACATTTTGTTAAATTTTTTTTCTTGAAAGAAAATATGTAATCGACGTTTCCATGCACGTATGCTACCGTATATTTTGCAAGTTGATTGTATAAAAACTAAGAAAAACGTGCACGTAAATTAAAATTTAATTTCATGTGGAAATTTTGTTATAATTGTATATGTTACATATATATCATCTATATCATTTGAAATTGGACCACTGAGAATCAAAAATCCAAATATTTGGTTCAATATGACATGGATCTCTCGTGATATTAACGTACACAATCGAAGCATCCTAAAAATTCTCGAACTAAATTACTCAAGAAAAATACTAGAATAAAACCGTGCCAAGTAATTATATTTTTCTATGAGACGATGGCCGGTGGAACTGATCTATAGTATTCTATACTAATTTTGACATAAAAAAAAGATATTTTTTCATGGATTGAGTTCATTAGTAAGAAATTCATCTCACGAGAATTTTTATAATGCATCGACTACACATTTTGGCAAACAAATCAAATTAGATCGATTGAAACCTCTTTTTTCCCAGGGTTTGAATTTGATTTGATGGTTTCGGTTGAATATATATGTTAGTAAGAAATGACAGATTATGCCCATCTTTTTCACCCAACTAGCTCTAGGGTTTGTGTCTTTCCTCTAATGCTAAAATGGCAAAAGCAAAAAATATATCAAGAAAATTAATAATAACTACTCTCTCCATTTTCTCTCCGGGATCGCATCTTCGAAAATTTTTATTTTTTCAAGATTTTTGGGAATTAATTAATTTCAAATGACGAAGTTTGGAAGATATCGATCGAGGAAACATGTTGTAAGGAATATTTATTGCTAGTTAGGTTTATGTTTTCTGAAGATATTTCCGTAGGAAATCCAATTGTGACACAATCTCATTGGTTAATCACCAACACTTGTGTAACACGATCTCACAAGTTAATTTTATAAGATGGATCTCTTACTCACCCAACTAATGAAATATATTAGTTTTTATGTCAAAATATTGATTTTCATTCTATATATGGATCGGTCCACCGTTTTTTAAAAAGTCATGAAAAATTTGGTTTAAACCAAGTGATTAAATATTTGATTTCATTTAGCTGTACAAATAATTCACACTATTTAACTTTTTAGTCGGTAAATATATATATATATATATATATATATATATATATATATAAATATATATATTCGAATCTGATGATAATGGTTCCCACCTATAAAATTTGAAGGGCTAAGTGGTCCAGTGCTTAGCTAAAAATGTAAAATAGACAGTCATCTACTTTTGGGGAACATGTCATGGAAGACATAATAAATGTGGATTTCAAATTCATTTGAGTTTGTTATTTTTCTTCCCCACAAATCAAGAAATACATTGACTCCCATCACTTACTTTCTTTGACCCTGTAAATAATACTTTTTCACTCAAAAGAATAAAGGAAATTAAATAGCATTTTTTCTTCATTAATTTGTATAATTTTTTGCTTTTGCTCAATTTCCTTAAGTTTGGCCGTGAGTAATGGCGGACCTAGGATTTTTAATCCATCCGGGCTAAAATTTTAAGCTCTCGTATCTTTTAATATTTTGAATTGGACTACCCGGGCTAACACCAAATTAAACAAAAATTATTCAAAATTTTATATACAAAATTTAAAAAAAAATTCAAGCCCACCCGGGCTAAAGCCCGGTTGGGCTTCTACTTGGTTCCGTCGGCCATTGGCTGTGAGCCTGTGACACGCATTAACCTTTAGTTTTCGAATATTTTTCCAGTTGCTGATATGACCTTAAAAAATGATGACGTGACATTGAAAAATAGTTACATGTCGAGCTGTCACATCAGCAATTGAACCAAAAGATCCAAAAATTAAAAATTAATGTAAAAAAACAAAATATTGAAAAGTTAATGAACAAACGTCAAAAAGTGGACAAAATAATGGAAAAAGAAATCATTTTCCATTAAAATATTTAGTTATAAAAGCTTTATATTACCAATATAAAAAATGAAATGAATTAGCACTTTCAAATAGTGGTACAATTAAATTAAGAGCATGTCTCTTGTAATACCTCTATCCTTGAGATAGTCTCATGAATTTTTATCAGTGAGACGAGTCAAGTTAACTCTACCCATATTTACAATAAAAGTAATACTTCTTCATAGGTGACTCAAATATAACATCCGTCTCACAAAATTGACTCGTGAGATCGTCTCACATAAGTTTTTTTTTTTTATGTTAAATTAATCAAACTCGAGTAGATCGATATCTTAGAAATAATCCTCACAATTTAGACTTTAGAGGTAGAGCAAGCTTCGACGACCCATAAAATTGAGCTAGTGCTCGCGATCGAGCAAGTTCATTCATATGCTTAATCTGCGATCCCAAATGTATTATTTTCCCCTCAGAATTTCGAATTATATATACGCACATAGAAATTGTGTTAAAAGTAAAAAGTGATGGGTGTTTTGGGAACATGATGAATGGCCACGGTAGTTAGCTAGGTGTTTAAAAGCTTCAAATCCTATATATTATATGGTACATTATATTTATATATAGCCTATAATTTCACTATTTCAAATGCTTTATGACCCACAATTAATATATTTTAGGCAATACGATCTGTTTTCATTCGTGAAAATGAAAGGAGGTTCCATTTTATTTTGTTTTTTTTTTCAAAATACATTTTTATAATCATATTTTCCTATTCAATAATTAGTTTAATGAGAAATTATATTTTTGGATGGATAACGTGTACGTTTTTCATATTCGATGATCATATTATTGACCATTCGTGGTCTTATAGTCCACTTTATATCTTTTTGCCAATTTATTCTAATTTTAACGGAGTCTTGACATTGCATTAATGTAAAATGATAATATCGAGTCAAACATTACTTGCATGTATGATGTCACGCGGACTCACGCCAATAATCATCTGAAAAATGACTAATAATACACATGCAAATTAAATGACTAAATTAGAGAAAGTTAAAGTGATTTAGACTATGTATACACAAAAACAAGATGAAACATTATGAAGAAGAGGAAATATATATTATATAAATATAAAATATGAAAAAGGAGTAATAATGTAATATATGTAATATATATATATATATATATATATATATATATATATATAATAAAGTTTGAAAACAACAGATGAATGGGAAAAATTAATAAGCCCCTCCATGCACACGTCCTTTTCTAAGAGTCGCCCCGATCCCCCACCTCTGCCGCCTCTCTCATCTCACACACACTCACTCGCATTCCATTGGGAATGCCAACCCAAAACCTTACATTTCCCCATTCTCTTTCCCCAACTACTCCAAAGTACCTTCACCTATACACATTAAATACCACTCACCATACATGCATTCTAATTCCCATTCATTCATGCATGTCAATTATTCTCACGGTCAAGTCTCGACTCGACTCGGCTCGAATAAAATTTCGCTTCATGAGTGTACCTATCTTGCATTCCTAGCTTGACTATGCAAGTATATATACATATATATATATATGTGTGTGTGTGTGCATGTGTGTGTGTGTGTGTGAAGAAAACTCTCTATGTATTGGTATTGCGGTCACAGAGTTTAGCATAATACATAGTCGTTGCAGGACGGTGAAATCATATGATCGAAATGACGTTAGTTTGTTGATATATTGATACGTAAATATAATTCTTGTTTAGGCACCGCTTGATGCGTCAGATAGAATATTTGATTGATCACTCGATATCATTGATTTGTTTAATTTTTGACTCAAGTTCTATAAACGATTAATAAAATACATCATTATCTTATTCAAGTTTATTGATAAATCATCCTTATATTATGTATCTCATCTACGAGCGAATTGTCCAAAAGCATAGGAAATAGATGCACTAATTAATTTATTTATATAATTTCATGCATTATAGTAAATGTCTAAGTTTACACTTAATCATATAAGAAAAATGTACATGAACACATTACATTTGAAATTAAAAATTATTCCTTCATTTTATTTGAAAAAATTCTTTCAAAACTACATTTAGAATAGTTATGTAAGTTCAAGTACAATGTGTATCAATGTGTAAATACTATATGTGTACATGTAACATAACTTATTCTTTAAACAACTGATCGTTGAGACTGATAAACTTAATCAAATGTTTATAAGACACAAATTAAACCTTCGCAAACAAGGTGACCATCATTGATCAACAATCATTAAGGTGCGATCGAAGCAATCGAACGATCCCCATATATCGTCAAACACACATAAAATCGCTCACAAGATTTCGTGTCGATGGAATTCGGAATAGACAGATGACCAAAATGATCAGACTCACTCATAGGATATACCATAGATAGGTTTACAAACATTTAGTTTCCCACACATGATGATGTATCAATTAGTCAATAATTAGTTTGTTACATAACTAATATATCAGTGATTGTAAAATGTAGACTTGTATAGGCCCACACATACATGCATACCCCTCACTCATTTCACTTCAATCCCTTTTGACAACTCAAACCTACATTCCACAAATAATCTAAAACATTTAAAAAAAAAAAAAAAAAAAAAGAAACAATGGAGAAGGATCAGATCCGAGGCTGATAATGTGTCAAGGCCCAAAAAACCCTCATATCAAATCATATATACACACTCACACACACAGAAACCTCGAACTATCCAATCAATCAATCAAATCATCTCTGCGGATCATCAGAGAGCTGGCTTGGGAAGCTAACTACTGCTCAAGAAAAAGCAAGAATAATTAGGAGGGGAAAACCATGTCCTCTTCGTCTTCTTTCTCACCACCGGACCACCACCACAACCACCACCACCACCTCTCCCCCTCCGACCAGCTCTGCTATGTCCACTGCAACTATTGTGACACTGTACTTGCGGTATACACATTTTTTAATCTTCATTTTCAACTTAATTCTTGTTCTTTGTGCAAGAATTCTCTCGCAAACCCTTCAATCTCTTGACGAGTTTTCTTGGAAAAAAGTGATCTTTTCTTTAACCTAGTAGTAGTTGTCTGAGTTCTTGAAAAATGGTTCCTTTTTTTTTTTGGGATTTTGGGTTCATGAAATAATAACTTGAGTTTCTTGTTTAGATCCACGCTTGATAAGCTAATAATTAAAGGGAAATCCTGAGTTTTTCTTCAGAAAGATTTGATATATGTTCTTTAATTAATTTCTTGAATGAAATTCAGGTGAGTGTTCCTTGCTCAAGCTTGTTCAAGACTGTTACTGTGCGATGCGGGCATTGCACCAATCTGCTCTCAGTCAACATGCGTGGATTGCTACTTCCAGCTTCCAATCAGCTTCATCTCGGCCATTCTTTCTTCTCCCCTCAGAATCTTTTGGTATTATACATAATATATGATCTGATATATGACTGTTTTAGGGTTTCTAAAAAGGAATGTGACAGCAAGATTTGATATTTATGATGTAAATCGTTTGATCTAACCAAATATACCATGTTTCTTGATTTTTCTTCCAGATTTCATATTTAAGATGTTGGAATGAGGAAAAGTTTGCCTTTCCTCTGTGTGTTTTTTTGTTTTTTTGGCTTCTGAACATATTAATCAAGTATCATGAGTTGCTTTTACTCTCAGGACGAGATTCGGAATTCGCCATCAAGCTTACTCATGAATCAGCCAAATCCGAACGAGTCATTGTTACCGGTTCGTCGGGGGCTCGAAGATCTTCCTACGCCTCCAATAGCTAACAGACGTGAGATTTTTGCTAGCTCAGCTAATTTTAATCTGCATTCTTAATTTTGCAAATGACCATATGCATGTTCCTTTTAAATATAATGTAGTTTTTTAAAATTTAGTTGAAATTTCTTCACTTGAATTTGCGGCTAATTTAAGGGCTTGGAATGGTTTCACTTGCTATTATAATTAAAACATCAACCTTTTTCATGTACAGCAGTTTGTTAAACCAGATAAGAGAACATGTTACAGCATAATTAATATAGTGAATGAACTTTATTTTATACATTCATTTATCACATTTCTACCAGTTTCCTACATATTTTTCTATGTTTTCTGCTATTACTTACTCACGTTCACCATGTATATATCGTCGATTTACGGTATCTGTTGGATATGTGATGAAGACACAGACAGTAAGATATGCTAACATGGTATTTATAAACAAAATGTACATTTCTTCTTCCGGCGGAACCCTATCTTCCTTTTTTTTTCCCCTTGAAATCTTTTTTGGTTGTCTGATTCTTTGCAATCTTATCTGGGTTTTTGTTATTTATTTTTCTGGACTCACTATTTTTTTTGTTTTATTTTTTATGGTTGGTTTTTTTTTATATGTTTTGTGCCAGTGTACAATATATGTATAAAAAGTCTAGAAATTAAGAATATATATGTTTCTCCCCCGGGAATCTTGAGAATGTGAGAATTGTATAGTCCCAAAAAAATATATATACTTGAAATCAAAGTCATAATTAGATAATGATAAAAGTGGTGATGAAAAGAAAGAAAGTGACAGTGAAGAAAGTGAACAAATATTGGTGCAGAAAAATTAAAATAAAGTCAGCCAAACAGTGACCACTTTTTGTGAGCGTTGTGTTTGTTTGTATTTTCAGCTCCGGAGAAAAGACAGAGAGTGCCTTCTGCTTACAATCGCTTCATCAAGTAAGTATATATATGTATATATATATTACCAGAAAATTATTTAAATTATTTCATTTTTTCACATGCATTAATTCCATTGAAACTATTTGCAAATCATATGCATATTTGCCACATTTTTTAAAAAAAAAAATTTAATAATGGGATATTATGTATGTGAGTAGATATTTAGATAGTGTCAACAAATATTTTCCTTTTTTTAAAAGAAAAAAAAAAGTGATTAGGGACTTTTCTTTTTTGCATCCTATATTTACCAAACCTTCCTGTGTTCGCCCTCTTTTCAGGCGCATGTGTTTACATAGATGTGCGTTCTTGACTTCTTTCGGCTTTTTGGTTTGCTTTTTTGCTGCAGCTTCTTGAATTGCAAATACTAATTCATTTAATGTAGTTTTCAGACCCTTTAACTCAAATTATATAAATTAATACATATTTTGAAACATATTTATGAACTAATTAGTTAAACAAGATTATTATGTGTAGTGTAGAACACACACATATGTATTTAAAAATTTAAGAAACATGTAATAATTAAGATTGAAAATGACACATGCTCTCGCCAAATATTCAGGGACGAGATCCAACGTATTAAAGCTGGAAACCCTGATATAAGTCACAGGGAAGCCTTCAGTGCTGCTGCAAAAAATGTAAGATCCAAGAAAATTATATTAATTTTATTAATATATATATTTATAAAATATGTGTTATTTTTTTTAATTAATTAATGTTTGTTTGCAATGTTATATTTTCTACAGTGGGCTCATTTCCCACACATTCACTTCGGGCTGATGCCTGATCAACCAGTGAAGAAACCAAATGTTTGCCAACAGGTACGTCGAAAACCCTAATATTTCCGCGATCGTTCTTCACAAGTACGCGCGAGTTGAGATTTAATTTGGCGGGTTTCTTTTCTCCATGTTTGTTCTTGTAGGAAGGAGATGATGTTCTAATGAAGGATGGATTTCTTGCTCATGCTAATGTTGGCCTTTCTCCCTATTAATAAGTTAATTAATTAAGTAGCGTCAAAATTATCGATCGGTGTTTAATTTGTATGTGAATTTGTACGTGTTGCAATGTCCTTAATCTGAGAAATATTTCTCCATTTTATGTTATGTGATGTTCTAAACTGATATTTGCTTGATTAATTAATTAATTTAGTTTTACTACGATTTGCTAATTAATTAATGCTAATCACTGATGTAGCTTTACTTGAAATTATTATGTTAAGTATCATGTGACATTCATTTTATATATTAATTAATTTGAAGCTGATTTAAAATTATTATGTTAACTATTTATAAGTTAATTAATTATTTTCTTTGGATTAATTATTTTCTCTCCTTTCTTTTGTATATTACTTTTTCATTGGGTCCTTAAGCTTGTAAGCGAATAATTCTGAAATTAAATATTTTTTATTATTTTAAGGTGAATTAATAGTCGAAAGACATTCTATTATTAAGTACATATTATATCTTGCATTTAGTGAAGCAGGCCCATGTAGTCGAAAGACATTCCATTATTATTATTATCATCATGTCTTCTCTTGTGAGTGTACTTTATAGTTATATAATCATTTTAATTTAATTTTTTATAAGTCTCGTTTTAATATATACTTATCAAGCAATTTATGGTACATAAATATATATGCTTCGACATTTTCCCATGCCCTCGGTATAACTAGCTTACCCACTTAAATTGAAAATTAAACTAACTTTATTTAAATTATATATGTTGCATGTTGTGTATGTGTAAGTATTTCCCTAATCGATTGAATATGGCGGGAAAAAAAAAATCGAATTCAAGTGCATATAATTTACTTAACCCTCAATCCAACCACGCTCAAGATTTCGAACCATGATCGAGGTTAGAACTCGAAAATTCAGTAACTTAAATGGTCTAATTATATAGGAGTAGTCAAAATAAAGTTATTTGTAAGAACTAGATTAATTATGTCGAGTTGACCTTGACCAATCAACAAATTGGCTGTTATTTTTTTGAAGGACAAATAATTGGCTATCTTAATTTTATTTGAATGTCTATTTTGAATTATTATTATTATTATTATTATTATTATTATTATTATTATTTTGTAATAAATTCAAAAAAAAAAACAGGTAATCGATTCGAGCTCTTTCCTATGCAACACAATGTTCCCCTACATGGGCCAGTACATTGAGCCTCCATAGTCCTTGTCAAACTCATGGTTTACATAATGGGCCGGTAAATTAGGCCTATGTAGTCCTTATTAAACTCACAGTTTGACCCAAATGTGTATGGGTTATACCATGGGTTATTTGATTTATCTTGGGCCCAAACTGAATGCCATACTGGAAACCATTTGGGCTTCGATAAACAAGCTTAGAGAGGCCCAATTGATTTTCCCAATTCTGTATTGGAATTTTTTTTGTTCTTTTATTTCGTTTGTACAATATCATAAAGAACTTTTTATGTACAGTACTTGTTTACTTTCCCACACCCTTTCAATTATGGGACGGGTGACCCAATTATATTCAGTAACACATACGACGGGTCTGGGTCTGGGCCAGGATCGGAATCTGGACTCTGATACCATGTTGAGAAACGAGACTTGGACCTAACTAACCTAAAAAACTAGTTCAAGAGGAGATGGTTGTTCTTGTCTATCACACTTTAACACACAAACTTAACCCTCAATCCTATCACACTTGAGATTTCGAACCATGATCGAGCTTAGAACTTGAAAATTCAGTAACGTAAATGGTCTAATTATATAGTAGTCGTCAAAATAAAGTTATTTATCAGAACTAAATTATCTCAAGAGTTGACCTTGACCAATCAACAAATTAACTATTATCTTTTACTATTAATTAAGTCTAAGCCCCTTATAAAAACTAACTACGGTATCTTGGTCTGTTTTAACTATACCCAAAAATGCCCCTTCACCCGTTCTCCTTTTAATTGAAGCCACGTTCTTCATCTTTTAATTGCGTTCTTCTTTCACACGACAAAATAGTTTCTCAAAAACTAACAACCCGCAAAATCTGATCTTATCGCCCACAAAATCGATTATTTCATACAGAAGCATATTCTTTGAAACAGAACGCTACAAAATCAGGCATTGTTGTTGTTGCTGCTTCTGTTCCGATCATCACGCACGGGCGTCAACTTCATGTATTTTTTTCTAAGTATTTGTTTGTTATTTGATCTCATTAATTGTGTTGGTTTCAATTTTCATTCCCTCTGTTTTTTCTGATTTCATTTAGGTTTGTAAACAACCTCTGCACGTGAAGCAATTATTTATTTGGAGGAAGAACACCACCTGCTCGACAAATTGCCAGAGAGAACTTCCCATACAATCGTACTACTTCAAGCATCTTTCTATTGGAGAAATCAAAGAGCGTACTTTAGGAGAAAAAAGCTTCAGGTTCAATTTTTCATTCCTTAATTTCATCGATATTCATTAATGATTTATTAGTAGCCCAATTGTAATAAAATAAGAAAACCCCTGGACCTTTTTTTTAATGACCTTAGTATTGCAAATTTGATTAATGCCAAAATTTCCCATGTATTTTCGTGGAAATCTCAATCAAACACCATACAATAACCAGTACTTTTGCAATATGGGAAAAAGGCTAAGTACTTTGTTCAACCTTTCTATGAGATATATATAGACATTGGGACTTTTAGTTTTCTGCACATGTGCAACTAGAACAGCACAACTCCTCATGGGTGGGTTTATGAGTTATCCCATTGCATCACGAAATAGATTATGCCCAAAAGGTATCAGGTTCGAGACTAAAAACATGTAATATTTGACTTCTAGATTTTATCTATTCCAATTCAACAAACCAAGCTTGAATTGCCTTGGAGAACAAGAGAATGGCTGGCAAAACCCACCATTTGTCATCTTTCATGGAATCACAACAAAGTTGAAAAACACATCAGTATACAAATCTCACATACTGAAAAGCTTGGATCATATAATCTTAGTTTTATTGACAACAATATCATGCTTTTGATGTTTGTGTGACAATGTCATGTAAGGATCTTACACTTTGGGTGGACAAAATCGGGTGCTACATTATTAAATATACATATCATCTATTCGTTTATTTATTTTATTTTGTTTCAGTTCTTTATTCTCCTATGAATATTTTTGTTTTGTGTTCAACAGATTTGAAGAAATAAAATCGAAAAATCAAAGATTCTTATCCATGGCAGTGTTGGGTAAGCCAATGTTAATCATACAACCATCAGTTTAAATTCCTAATTTTATGGTTTATATTTTATTATTTTATGATATTTTAAATTAATCCATTAAAACAAAAAATAACAGTAAAAACTTTATATACTTTGTAAAGCTATATGTTTATATGTTGAGGTTATAAATTATATTTCTTTTAAATTCTTTGTTACTTGCATTAATCTTCGATACGTTTTCCAAATATTTAAATGTCGATAATCACTCATTTGAAATATCACGTGTTGCTTGGATTTCTCGAAGGTCAGTAAAACGTAAATTATTTTTGGCCTTTTCCTATTGCTCATAGTTTATGATTACCATGAACAATTTTCATATTCAAGTTCCTGAAAATTGTAGTTTACATGCTAATTTTTGGATCTTCATATTCCAAATCTTCTTTGTGTTACATAAGATTCCGGTTTTTAAGGAAACGATCCCCTTTTTGGTTGACTTGCATTAGATTTTTTTTAATCTACTATCTTTTCAAAATATATGAGATTTACAACACATGTTTGCTGTTGCTTCTTCTGCTTCGAAAAATCCTCACGCAATTCATCAACTTAATGTATTGTTTTGTGAGTATATATTTGTTGTTTGATCTCAGGATTTTGTGTTCAATTACTATTTTCCTTACCTCTGTGTTTTTTGAGTTCAGTTGCGTTTGTACACGGTTTCTGCACATGAAGCAAATATTTCTTTGGATTAATAACGCCACCTGCTCGAAAAATTGTCACAGAGAACTTCCAGAGAATCGTAGCAATTCAACCTCTTTATGTTGCCAAACCTAGTTAATTCTCACCTTACCTCCTTCTCATTGCAACGTTGTAAGTGATATTTTTCTGATTTAACTCTCTTATTTCACATGCCACTGAATTTTCTTCACAATTAAAATTAAAACACTCGAACATATTTCTGTATAAAACAAAAAAGTCAGCATATCATATTAATTAGTGTTCTTTTTGTCATGAAATTATGCCAAATTGTTTTCATTGACACATCTCTTTAAAAAAACACAGATCTCTTCTAATCTTATTAATTACTCTTCTTTTTAAAAACCACAGATCTCTACTAATCTTTACTTTAGTGCGTAGGATTTAAGAACAAGCACAATCAGTCCATCCACCATCGACTCTGGCGTGAAATTTATTTCGATTCCTGTTCGTAACCTCAGGTAACACATACTATCTCCTCCTGTGATGATTTCTTTTATTCATTAATTTTTAAGTTTCAAAATTGATTTAAGCATATTATAAATTATCAATATCGGTTTACCCACGACCTTGTGTTAGCTTTGTTGGGATATTAATACAACTCTCTTCCAGATGTTTTTTCAATATTTCTTATTAACAGCAACAATGCATTAAATTTTACACATTTTCCTTATCTGTTTTATTTCTCTTCACAATGTTTAGAAATACATTCTATATTTCTCAATGCCAAGTTATGTTTGAGCGTGATTTATGTCGGATTTCATAGTTTATTTAAAAAATTTTTTTTTTAATAATTCTGTTCAGTTCAATCGTTTTTTTAAATCTGTTTCTCACACTGAAGTTGGATTCAGGGAACCACATTAGAAGATCAAAGGTGCTTGAACTTAATTTGAGCAGTTTAATCCCTACTCCAAGTGCTGGGTAAATATTGTCGGATACACTTTCCCATCAAACTTCAAGATATTGAAGATGCTTCTCACTCCATCTATGGATAATAAATTTATTTTTGGACTGCACTAATACTCACTAAAAAAATTTCAGAGCAGACACATACAAAGAAATGGCTTCAGTTATCAAAAACTAATACTTGAAGTATAACTATCAGTCTTGAAAAAAAATATATATTTTGTGAAATTGTGATGGAGTTACTTTGTACAATTCTTCTTGGTGATGATGAATGGATCTACTTGGATCAAGTGGATGTAGGATCGCATTGATCCGAACCACTATACGTCTTTTTGTCGTTTTTATATTTGCACATTACTTGCTCGATAAAATACCAACACTCAAACAAGAACATAGACATTTAATACACTTATTATTGCACTACAAATAATATATTCAATTTGTAAAATATACATGACTCAATCACGTTTTTTTACAATAAAAATTATATACAAATATATACATCTAATATTCATATATTTCGTTATACACATGCAACACATGTGCCTCGGTTGCTAGTTGTTATTATTTTTTAGAAGGACAAATAATTTGCTATCTTAATTTTATTTGAATGTCTCTTATGAATTATTATTATTATTTTGTAATAAATTCAAATCCAAAAAAAAAAAACGGGTAATCGATTCGAGTTCTTTCCTATGCAACACAATGTTCCCCAACGTGGGCCAGTACATTGGGCCTCCATAGTCCTTGTCAAAGTCATGGGTTACATCATGGGCCGATAAATTAGTCCTCCGTAGTCCTTATTAAAACTCATAATTTGACCCAAATGTATATGGGTTACATCATGGGTTTTTAGATTTAGCTTGGGCCCAAACTGAATGCCATACTGGAAACCATTTGGGCTTCGATAAACAAGCTTAGAGAGGCCCAATTGATTTTCCCAATTCTGTATTGGAATTTTTTTGTTCTTTTATTTCGTTTGTACAATATTATAAAGAACTTTATATACAGTACTTGTTTACTTTAACCCTTTCAACTAAAAAAGATATGTAGGATTAAAACTATAAAGTAATACCGAGCCAAAATTGGATGAAAATCTTATTATTTCCAAAATCCAATGCTAATTTATCTTAATTGTTACGCTCCTATGACATGTTGTATCACTAAATCCATCAAAATGCAATTAGATTTTAGCTAGTCACATTGATTGTTTTTATCTGTACACAATTGCTTCGATTAACTATTTTGCCCTTGATCGAAAGAACGTAATACGACGTTTTTATTCGGATCGAATTAAGTATAATCGGGTATTTACAATTATCATATCTAATCTTTATAAAGTATATATAATATGGATGTGCATATGTGTGGCTAGGAATAGGGAAAGGAGAAAGCGACTCAATGCATACAATGTGTTGTACCATCTTGCCAAACTCCAATTTGACTCCTCCTCAAATTTTATGCTAAATATTTTTAAAAAATAAATGGTACACAAATTCTGCTGTCCCTCTGTGTTCCTTATTTGTGAAACAATTGTATTTTCTTGCCTTTTTCTATCTCTGTACAAAGCTTAATTTCATTATATTTTTTTCGCACAAAGACAAAAGCCCATTAATGGTCCTGTGCATATTCATTAGTTTTGGTCTGCTCAGACTGTGTGGAGGAAAAAGAAGTGGAAGTTTAGGTGTTAAGTTAAGTACCCAAAAAAAAAAAATCAATACAGAAAACAAAAAATAAATAAGGAAACTTCAGTGGAAGAAATTAAATACATTTGCAAAAAATTAATTGAGTTCGAGTTAATTAAATTTCTAAAAATTGTGGACTCAGTTCATTTAATCACATAAAATATTTTCTTTTTCTTTTTCTCTTTTTTTTTTTTTTTCCTATTTGCCATTTATCTGGTCTGACAATATTTTCATTTTCTGAAAACCAAACTAAAACATAATAACATTTCTTGGATATCGGACCTAAGAGATTTGGGATCAACATTGAACTTGTGTGTGGGAATTGACCTTTGTA
The DNA here is from genome assembly GCF_033568475.1 of Henckelia pumila. Taxonomy (NCBI): domain Eukaryota; kingdom Viridiplantae; phylum Streptophyta; class Magnoliopsida; order Lamiales; family Gesneriaceae; genus Henckelia; species Henckelia pumila. The sequence goes on along the minus strand of NC_133122.1, from coordinate 46,780,937 downwards.
TATTGGTTCACTTGCCATTTTCGTCTCTCATGCACAAAACAGTAATTAATGTACAGTGTTAAACAAAAAGGAAATCAAAATATTTAATTTAAAAAAAAAAAAAAAGCAAAAGTACGTACACTCGCTTCATCTTTAAAATATTTATATTTGTGCAAGTTTATGAGAAATAACTTAAGTTACCATTTTTGTTTTATAATTTCGAAGTTCGAAGAGAACAAAAGGAAAAAGAAAAAAAAAAAACAAAGATAAAACAACAAATCTTTCATCTAAGAGGGGATCTATAACAAATTTTCTTCTCATTAAAATCTCCCCAACAATTAATATTTTAAATTGTGTTCTTTTTCCAAAATATCAATTCCCAAACCAAGCATTACTGTTTGGTTTGGCTCAAATAAACTCACCAAAACAATAAAAATGAATATCAAATCAATGATTTTGAATGCCTTAATCTAAACTCACCCTTAGAAAATTCATATATGCAAAATAAATCCTCACACGTATTGGTGGAATAAGCTGTTTCTTCTGATCAATAACAATGAGTTTAATTTCTTTAAAAGAAGTTTGGCGTAGATCATAGAGTGTTAATATGGCTAAAAACATACAGATTATTGGAATATGAAAAATGTTTGAAAAAAATGTAACAGAAAAAAAAAAGTACAGAAAAATACTAAAATGACACAAAGCAGCAGCACAAAGAACACACGCCACTAGCTGCAGGCATACCCCAAATAATAACAGCAACTTTAAATGAAGCCAACTCCTCCACTCCTGTTCCTCCATCGGTAACACCAACAACGCCCACTACCAATTTCCCTTTCATTTGGCAGGAGGCGCCGTTCTATTTTCTTGCTTCCCAAATCTCTCTATTTATTTATACTTTACATACTGCTTGCTTGCTCAGATTTCAAATCAGAACAGAAATCAACTCATTAAACATGGTGGGGTCTCTCTCTCCTTTTTCTTTTCTTTATTATTGTTACTTTTCAATCCACTGCATATCAACTTATTACTTCATGTATATTGGAGAATTGATACGTTTTCTTTCTTTTTGTTTTGTTTTGTTTTGACTGGTTCTTGAATTTTGATATGATTTGATTCTTTGCAGCTGGATACTTGGGAAGTTCCTCAGTGGCTTTCGACCCTTTTGACGGAGAAGTTCTTCAATGCCTGCATAATTCACGAGGAAGATAAGAGGAACGAAAAGAATGTGTTTTGTTTGGATTGCTGTGATGGGATTTGCCCTCATTGTTTCATCCATCATCGCTCTCACAGGCTGTTACAGGTTATCTCTTCATTTCACATCCTCAATTGTTGTCATTTTGTACGTCTTTTTTTGTGTTTTTTGGTTCTCATGATGATCATCAAGTGGAACTGAGTTGAAACTTGTTGTCTCGACGTATATGAATTATACAGATTAATTGAATCCGATTTTTTCTACTATATTGATTTTGTTTTGATCATGTATGTTGGTTTGAAGTTTGAACCCTATTTTTGCGTTGTTGAAGCCATCATTGAAATCTTCAAAATATTTGAGTTTTCTGGTCAATTTTGATTACATGTGTTTGAATTGTTTCAGATTAGAAGGTATGTGTATCACAATGTTGTAAGGCTAGCGGATGCAGATAAACTCATGGACTGTGGAAAAGTTCAGGTAATTGGTTGATCAAAAGGAGCTTTAAATACCTGTTACGCTGTATAACCAAAATGGAAATTTTTTGTCCCATTTCCTTTTTGAAACTGAAATTCTTCATCTTTTACATGCAATTTTCACGATATCGGTCGATTTCTTGAAACGGGTATTCGTTTAACTTTTTTTTTTTTTTTTATTTTTTTCATGGCTTTTTTCCCACTGCAGTCTTACACTACAAACAGTGCAAAAGTGGTGTTTTTAAATCAGAGGCCACAGACAAGACCATGCAGGGGTTCGGGCAGCCTCTGCATCACCTGCGACAGAAATCTGCAAGAATCATATCTCTTCTGCTCCGTCTCTTGCAAGGTTTTTTGATTAATTTCTTCCCTTTTTTTTCCTGTAGAATTTGCTCAGGGTTCCTCGAAATTCGCAATACCTGGTTAAGTTTTTTTTCGATTTTCAAGAACTTGATATCTCGATCAACCATTCGTTGGCTTACTTTAATTTATCCTTTTATTTATATACACAATTTTGCTTGGTTCTTGTTTTGGTTCAGCTGAGACATGTGCTGGAATCTGGTGGCAAGCTTTCCATGTATCTTCGAAAATGTGAGTTTCTTACTTTGCCTGAAATGGGTTTAGACGAGGGCCGAATGACGCCCGACTCGGTCCTGGAACCGGACGGCTCGGTGAAGACGGAGTCCGGTTCCAGCAGCGGCGCGCTTGTGGGGTGCCTGAATCTCTCCAGCACAGCAACTACAGAAATCGTGAGGAAGAAACGGAGCAACCTGTCCAGAATCCGGTCCGGTTTGAGAGCGGCTTGCGGTCCGGTTTCGGAGATGTCGGATTCCATGATGAACCGTAGTAGGAAGGGTACCCCCCACAGGTCTCCACTTTACTGATGTTTGGCGAGGGCAATTTGGGAAAGAAAAATGGCCACCCAAACTTTTTGAATCTCTTTGTCCTTTTGTAGGCCTGTGATCCATTAAATACACAGTTTTTGAAAGGGCTTTCTACTCTCTCTTTCTTTTTCTTGGCAGTGGGTGGATAGGGACAAATGGAGTACCCTTTCGCCAATTACCATTTAACCCTTGTTCAAAAAATATGAATATTTCACAGGAGATTTCATTGCCCTTTGGTTGCTTTGTCTACGTTTGTTTTGTTTTTTGTGCGCCTATACAAACGCTTCAAGTGATACATATAAATATATAATTTTTTTCTAGAAAAAATGATTATGAACTTTTCTTTCATACGATTTTACAAACTTTAAGTATTTTTTAATCATTCGCAAACACTGTCTTACCGTCGTCGACTCTTGCTATTTGTATATATTTAAGATACATCTCGAAACTTCAAGAGGGACATCTCCATCTCCATTGCTATTTAAGATTACATCTCGAAACTTCAAAATCCCATTTTCCAAAGACACCTCCCGTTTAAATTAAATTAATCATAACATAAAAGACAAAAAACACACACATATATATACACACACATACGTTTTGCCACGTGTCTTAACTAAGCTGGGGAAACAGCAACGGCGGGGGTGTACGTACGTTTTATGGGCATAGTACGATACTAGTATTGCCTACAAGGATTTTGTTGATTGCTACCACCTAATTTAACTATACGTCCACCGAGATATTTAAAAAAAAAAAGAAAAAAGAAAAATAAAAGGAAACAATAAAAAAAGAGAGCAAAATTGAATCTTTCCCACAATATTTATTATCTAAGTAGGTGAAAATGCTTAATTTTATGCATTAGATACCAAATCACTCTAGGAAAATCGAATATCATCATCCACCTAAACAAACATAGAAGATGAGACACTACTAGCAAAAATAAGCCGATTACTTAAGAGTATTTACTAGTAAATTACAAATAAATGCCGAAAAAGTGGTATGACAAATCCACGTCTCAAAACTTATTGTAAGAATTTGATTTAAAATTAATATAAACGATTTAAAATCTTTTGTGTTATTCAAGTACGTTTTTTTTAGATGAATAAAACTGAAGTGAATTTTATACTCACTATATATTGGCTCAGTTTGGTACCGTTATTAATAATCTATGTATAAAATTATCATGTCTAATCACACGTTCTTTTCATCATATTATTTATTCATCTATTAATTATAATTTTACATCAATCAAATCATTAATTATTTATCTTACATCAATCAAATCATTGAACTCAAATGACAATATTATCCCTTATAAATAATATTATTTATATTTTTTTTATTATTAAAAGGATAATATGGTAATTTACCATTTTTATATAAAATTTAATCAATCAAATCAAATAAACTATAATATATCAATCAAATCAAATCAAATATCCATTGTCCTTTCTTACTTATTTTTATTACATTACATTACTTATCTATATATTATTTATCCCATCACCCGTACCAAACTGAGCCATTAAGTTATACAGTCAATAATAACCACGGTGGATTTCAAATATATATACTCTAAACGTATGTTACTTTTGAAATTCATAACTCGAATAATCTCTCAGACTCATTACCAAACTATGCAGTTAATAATACTTGATAGTGGTGAATTTCAAAGGCAACTCGGGCGTAAGTTGATGGACATGTAATAATATAGCTCATAAAGAAGTTAATTAGTATTTATTCCAAAATTTATATATATTTTTTGATATTGTTGTTAAAAGATTCAACGCCGATCAATAATAAAATTATTAGAATATATGAATAAAAAATAATTATTAAAATATATAGTTTTAGCAACTAAAAATATATAGTTTTAGAAATATAATTCTTTCCAATAAACAGAGAGTGTGGTGATATGTCGGATAACGTATATGAGAATTGGTGACCTAAAATCAAACAGTGTGTTTCACTTGATGAATAGTTTTAGCACCTAGAAAAAACTTTTAAAAATTATAAAATAAGTGAGTTTTTAAAATTTTGCATTTTAAAAGACTCACGAAAAATGAGATAATTATGTATGATTTTAAAAACAAGAGTTCTAAAATACCAATTATTTTATTATGAGGATTTGTGATTTGTTTCTGTTTTTACAATTATGATATAAATGTCACATCTAGCATTTCCGGCATTATATATTTTATTCTAAAAAAATTAAAATTATGCTTTATTACTCGTACATTAGTATAATAATATGTCACTGTGACAGGGTACGCACGTATATTTTGTCCGCTCAATAAAAAATTGACTATATTTAAAATTTTGTTTTTTTCTAAAGGAATATATTTTTGTTCAAATTTTATGTTAGTCAACAAACACATTTTACATAATATATATTAGCGTTTTTGTACACCCGTTGTGTTTGACGAAAAATTTGATAAAATCTAAAAAAATTTTGGGAACAAAAAATGAATTAAAAAATAATTAAAAAATGCCACATTTAATTCGAGGAGGTGAGATTTGAAACTCTATTCGAGAACCTCGCCCCCTTCGGATACCTGGCTTTGTAATAGATTTTGTTTTTTTCACTAAAAAAAATAGATTTTTTTTAAAAATATTTTGTTAATTTTTTTATAGTTTAAAAAAAAAACTTAAATTTATATTATGAAAAACATTAAACATAATTTTAAAAAAAATAAATAAACCTCATTTTTAGCAGGAGTTCGATTCTTGGTGATAATGTAAAATCCACGCATGTAATAAATAAAAAAAACTTGGTAATAATTAAAATCAGCATCGATATTCCAAATTCACCTTTAATTAATTAAATAATAATAATAATAATAATAATAATAATAATAATTCAGGTTCATTATCTCGAGTCGACAAATTCAGTTTTAACAGAAACTCTCAATATCTTACTATCTTATAATGGTTCCACCGCTTAGAATAACTACGTTTAGTCATAAATGTGTGTGGACATAAATACCCTTGATATTAATTAACATATTTAATATTTAAATATTAATATTTTATTTTACACTTCTTAAAAACTAACATAACTATTTTTTAACATCAAAACACACGTTCAATATCACGAATCAACAAACTCACATAATTTTAAACATGTTTAAAATTTTGAATTATATATATTTTTAACCAAAAAAATATAAATTTTACACACATGCAATGCATGTGCTCGGATGGCTAGTATATATAATAATTCAATGTTTTACAATTCAAACTAAATACCAGAACTAAATTGACGAAAAATATCAGTATCTTGCGTATGTTTTAATTTTAAAAAAAAAAAATCAAAATATGTGTTGTTTAAACTTTAAATCATTCACAAGACAACCCGTAATACTTTTTTCTTTAAACTTAGGGATGACAATATGTCGGATTTAAACTCGATTTCGTGTTAAACCCACCTCGGACAGGACGAGTTCAAACCCGAACAAACAGGTTTTGGGACGAAACAGAGCAGGTCCAGGTCAACGGGTCCGGGGCGGGTCTCGGGTTTGGGTTGACCCACCCTGTATATATATTTATACAATATATTATATTATATATATAGTATATATATTGAATGTATATATATATGCGTGTATATATATTTATATATATTATAAATATAAATTATAGTTTTTTTTTAAAAAAAAATAAATATTAACGGGTTCGCGGATCCAAGCCCGGGTTGGACTCGCCGGGTTTTGAGGCGGGGTTGGGCGGACGGGTCCAAAAAAGAGGCGGGGAGGGTCTGGGTCCGAGCCCTGGTTTTCTTGGCGGGATAGGTCTTGGATTTGGCAAAATTCGTCCCGAACCCACCCTGTTGTCGTCCCTATTTAAATTAACATTGGAAATTTAAAATGAGTGTAGAATCTTTCGGAAAAAAAGGTAAGAAAAAAATCACCACAACAAACTTTTTCTGGCTTGTAATATATTAAAAGTAAGAGGTGATGTTGTAAGAAATGAGGGAATTCGAGTGATCAATTAATTTGGATGAACATGTCAGTTTTAGGAGAACAAATGTTCCTTCTGCTTCTATGTTAATGACTTTTCGAGTTGTCATGTGTTAAAAAAAAAGAAGTTAGAGACGCCAAAATATCCCACGGAACCCTCCAACACTCAATTAAAAGACCACATCAAAAATATACTCACAAAAACTAGAGAATTTCGGAACATAAATTGATAACATATACCTTCAAGATAGATATTAGTATATTAGTAAATAATCATATGGGTTTCCCCTTGTTAACATCGATAAAAGTTGGGTAGACGTAACAACTTTTTCCAGCTAGATCTCCTTCATGTTCACCTCGATATGCACTCCAACCAGCCTTCTGCACAGACTAAATGACTCGTGAATGGGCGTCGGAAGAGAACCAGCCTTCTGCACAGACTAAATGACTCGTGAATGGGCGTCGGAAGAGTTTTTTGGGGTTATCACTTCGATGCCTAAGTCAGAATAGGGCTTAATGGATAAGAAAACTCAAATGAATATAAGAGCTTATAATGTATATGAGAGAATCATCCGAAATTATGAGGCAAACCTAGTATTTATAGAGGATTCTCGAAACTTTAGGAGAGTTCCGCCAATAAAAAACATTATCTTTTCCTAAAATACAAATCTTATTTCCTTCTTATCACAAATTATTTCATATCTCATAAGACATCAAATCTTAAATAAAGGGCACCAGACTTTATAAATCATCCCACCTCTTCCTCCACCCCTGTCCTCAAACAGCCACTGACCCCTGTCTCAAGACTGAGCTATAATTTAGCTCTTCCCGAACACTTGTTTATCTTTTTGAAATGACCTGGTTCAGACCTTTTTTTGATCCGATGTAACCCTCCTCCTAAGCCGACCTAAACCCCATCCTGTTCCCAAGTAACCCTCTACCTGGGCGGCTGGACCAACCTGGACTTCATCCTGGTCCGAGGTGGCCCTCCACCTGGGCCGATCTAGACCCCATCCTAGTCCAAGATGGACTACTATATATCACCCCTCAAACTATATTAATTTCGACTCTCATAATCCTAATCTTAATTGAATCGAATTGTTTAAACTATAAATAGACTACTCATCAAGATGGATTAATAATTTATATATAGATATAGCAAGATATGACTAAAATCATATTTATGAAATAATAATTTTCAGTTTTTAATTATGTAAAAATAAGCGAAACACCCATTAAATATATTTTTTTGAAAAAAAGCTGTCATAAAATATGATACGAATAACATGCATCTATTGATCGTACAAAAATACAATCGATAATGTCAATATTGGGTTGTTAACCCATAAAAGAGAATCAAATTAATTGGGTATGTAAAATTCGATATCAAAGTTTCAAGTTCAGTGTTCAATTTTACAAGTTTCTCATGTAATTATCCTTATTCAACTTCCTACAATATACAACTAAAAAATAAACCAAGCAAACATCAACTATTTAGTTTCTAAAACGTGTGATTGTCCATGAAGTGTTGTTCATCTGTCAACAACTCTTAAATATGGAACATGACCCCAAATTGAAGAACTAATTATAACAATTTTTTCTCCAAACTTGGGGAAAAAAACGTGGTGGTCAGGTTTTTCACTAAAGTGTAAGTCAAATAAAATCCTAATCCTAATAATTCAAGTGAGTAACAACCATCATAACATAAGTTGCGTTTTGCCAAAGAAAGAAGCTCTTGCAAGAAAACTATGTCTATCGGGCAACCCACATAAATAAATAAATAATTCAAAAAAAAAATCCTTGTGAGATTATGATGTCCGTAAATTTTATGAATAAATCATCTATATCAGTTTTTTTTAAAAAATATTTGGCTTCAACCACAATAATAAAAAATATTAATCATAGCTGCATTTAAAGAACGTGTTGATCCATATTTAAATTCGTGAAACCAATATATAAAAGACGGAATCTTAAATAAATCAAGAAACAGGGGAAAGAAAATTAAATATCACAAAAAAATGAAAAACATATATAAAATTGAAAGACAAAAAAAAAAAAAAAGAAGAAAAAACAGAGGGAGAGAGATGAATGAAGGGGTGGCCCTCTCCTACTTTTTTATGTTGCACGCATCTATGGCAGAAACACAGAGGGTACTGCATTTAGAGGGGAGAAACGATACAAAAATACTTCAGAATCTCCACAACCAAAGTCCTAGGATGTGGATAAATGTCATGTTATTTGATTAGTTTTTGCAATTAACGAGTGGCTAGCCTGTAAAAATCTTGCTTTTACATGCACTGATGCAGGTATATACTCCTATTTTTGAGTTTCCTGCATTTGGGAAGGTTATGTTTCGTGGGTTTCATTTTGGATTTTCTTTGATTTCTTTTGCTGGTTTCTTCTCTAAACTTTTACTGGTTTCTTGAGGTGGAGAAAGCTGGGGACTTGGGATTTCGTTATAGATGAAGGGCTCGCCTTTGCCCTTTGATTTAGAGGGGATGCATAATTGGATTTGGATCTGGTTGTGAAAGAAGATACAGTTTTTGGTCGTAATTCTGCAATTCTATCTTCTTGGTGTGAGGTAATTTTCAAGAAAGATTGTTTCTTGAACTGTTCATGTGAGCCCAAATCTGTCCTGGATTCTTCTCGAATTCCTAGCCAGCATACGTCGACTTCGACCCTGTCCACATCCCTCGGCGGCGGCAGAAGTGGTGGTGGTGGTGGGGTGGCGGCGGTTTCAGATACAGACCTATCTCACAAATGGCGGCAAGACTCCACTACTGCCACAAGCTCTAGTGCAGGAGCTGATTCTGGGCTCCTTCTAGTTCCACCGCCTATTGAGATCGCTGGCGGCGGAGGCGCCGCAGATGAATGTACTATGGAGGATTGGGAGAGTGTGTTGTCGGAACCCCTGCCCATGTCTTCCGGCCAAGAACTGTCCATGCTCCGCTTGATCATGGGGGACATTGCTGACCATTCAGTGGGCGGCGTGAATAAGGTTCTTCAAATCGGCGGGTGTCCTCCTCCGTCGGATGTCGAGTTCAGCGGCGCTTTTGAGGCTGCCGAGCAAGCTTCTGGCGGAGACTCCGTGGCGCAGTTTGGTACGAGTTTTATGCCCCTAAATCCTGCTTTTATTCACTGTTCAAGCTTCCCCGATAACAAATTTACTGCCGAAAAGATTGGTACTTCAACTTCAAATGCATCTTTAAATTTACTCAGTGATATCAAACCTTCAAATCCTCACAATATTACGAACAGCTCAATTTCTAACAATCTTGGAGTCATTTCCAACCCGCAATTTCTAGTAAATCAGCACGTAGCTCATAACTCACAGAACCCTTGGTTTTTCTTACCCGCACAACAGCAAGAACAGAACCCTTTAGTGCCACCTCATGCGAAAAGGCACGACTCGAGCCAGGCCACTGGTGGTGTATCCTTCCAAATTGGTGGTCAAATCCCGAAAGGCTTGTTTCTGGATACCGGGCAAGAGCTGTTTTTGGGGAGGCAACAGCTAACTTTCCAGCATCCCCATGTTCTTACACATCACCTTCACCAGAGGCCATTGGCAAGGATGGGGCTGGATCCTAATCCGAACATGGGCGGGGATGAATTAGGACAATGTGATCAGCAACAGCAGGCCATCATCGACCAGCTTTACGAGGCGGCAGAGCTGGTCCAGACGGGGAATTTAGTACTCGCGCAGGCGATATTGGCGCGGCTCAATCACCAGCTCTCTGGTTTTAATAAACCTTTTCAAAGGGCTGCTTTGTATTTCAAGGAGGCATTGGAGTTAGCCCTCCATGGTAACTCTTCAGCGGCTACACCATTGCCCTTTAGTCTCATTTTCCAAATTGGTGCGTATAAGTCGTTTTCTGAGATCTCACCTCTCACACAATTCATCAATTTTACTTGCAATCAAGTGGTTCTCGAAGTTTTTGAAGGTTTTGATAGAGTTCATATAGTTGATTTTGATATCGGGTATGGTGTACAATGGGCATCGCTTATGCAAGAGCTTTCATTTAGAAGTGGAGGCACACTGTCCCTTAAAATCACTGCCCTTGCGTCTCCATTGACCCATGGTCGGCTAGAACTCTGCCTCATTCAAGAAAACCTTTACCTTTTTGCTAATGAAACCAATATTGAATTCGAGTTTGAGGTTCTGAACATTGATTCGTTGAATTCTTCGTCGTGGAGTATACCTTTTGACATATCCAAGAGCGAGGCATTTGCTGTGAACCTCCCGGTTGGTTCATTTGCCACTTTCAAGCTACGAGTGCCATCCGTTCTTCATTTTGTAAAGCAACTGTCCCCAAAAATTGTGGTGTCTATGGACAGAGGTTGTGATAGAACTGATCTTACACTTCCCAATCATATAATCCACGCTCTCCAATCATACTCGAACCTTCTCGAGTCTCTTGATGCCATTAACATGAAATCGGATGCTAGACAGAAGATTGAAAAGTTCTTGTTCCAACCGGGAATCAAGCAGATTGTAACTGGTCGTTTCCGTTCTCCTGAAAAGACTCCGCATTGGAGGTCTCTCTTTTATTCATCCGGATTCACCCCAGTACCATTTAGCAATTTCACTGAATCACAAGCTGAGTGTGTGGTGAAAAGGACTTCTCTTCGTGGATTTCAGGTGGAGAAGAGGCAGTTGTCGCTTGTTCTATGCTGGCAACGCAAGGAGCTGGCTTCTGTATCAGCTTGGAGATGCTGACATATCCAAGGTGCCACTGAAACATCTCAACTTCATGCTCAATTGAATTTTATGTAATTTCCTGCTGAAGTTATGTATCTAAGGCAGATTGTTAGTTTCCATATTAGGAAGAATCAGGCGAATTTTAGTATTTTGTTTGTTTATGCGGCCTATAATGAACAAGGGTCGTGGCTCAGTTTCTGCTGAGAATTGTGGGTTCTTATTTTAACTGCCTTTGTAATCGCGACATTCAGTAGCATCTCCAGTCAAGTATCGGAAACGGAAGAATTTAATGGGTCAGAACCTGATTTCGAGTTCTTGCTAAGCATTAATATCTTGATCATGTGTGCAGTTTGATCCTTTGCGACAGCCCGTTTTTCGTAATATTTTGTAAATGTTGCCATGTACTTCATGAAGTTTCACACAGATCCGTCTATTTGTCACTTCTGTGTTGTCTCCACTAAATTGTCAACGTATACACTTACCTTTTGTTCTTTGTATACCTTCCTACAGGGAATTATGATGCTAGGATGAGTTATGTCTAAAATTTTAGGGAAAATAAACGAGTTAGTCCTGTTGAGTTTTTGTCCTAAGACTTGTCAAAAGTAGGCTCTTAATCCCATAACCTTGCTTTATGTTGGTTTGTAGTCCTATTTTGGAGACCAGTCCCAAGCCGTGAGACGATCTTTTAAGAGTTTTTGTATGACACAAGATTCCTCGGACGAGGAGGTGGATGCCTCAATCTATTTCATTTTAAAATTACGACCATCTTCACCTACCTCTAGTATGTTATCACAATCCCCCTTTGTACATGCATTCAAAGGGGGACTAGTCGTTCCCTTTCAATTTGTTTTGGTGATTAATCAATTTATGGGTTATTATAGTATCAATATTTTTGTTGGTTAATAATTCGGTTATGTTTTTTGTGAAGTCTTTTTCGTGACATCAGTTTGTAGAATACCAATACATTGAACTTGGAGCTTGTTTAATAATTTTTAATGTTGCGTCCAAATCAAATCACATGCCACTAATGCCATTGGACAATACCATCATTATTTTATGACTCCAATCTTTTATTTACTTGGAAGTCTTTCGTTCATTATTAGATAAAAGACTTTAATGCATTCTTTAAACCTAAAGATTTTTAGATATTTGTGCTGCCTCTAGGTTAACTTTGAATGTAGTGACAAATCTATATATCGAGGCATATTTGAAACAAATATTCAAATATGTTTTTAAATTTGGTATACCATTAGTGGATTCTGGATTGAATTATGTATTGTATGTCATGACAATAAGGAACAAATGTAATCCACTTGTTTAGATTTAAGAGTGAGGATGCATAGTCACATTTATTAAGTAACAGCGGAACATAGTTAAAAATTTAAAATTGCTATTGCTTTAATTAAAGCTCCAGCTGCTATAATTAATAATTATGCAGGCTGCCCGCGGATAGTTGAATATTTTATTTTATTTTTTAAAACAGTTCCTTTTTCCTTAGTTGAAATATATATTGCCCAACACCAAACTCAAAATTTGTTTTATAAAATGTAAAATTGGAATGGCTAATTATATATATTCATTGAATGGGTCTGGAGAATCCAAGGATGTCGTTGATTATGATTGATTCAATCAAAAGGTACAACTAAGTAACTAACCTATATTCTCGGAAAAATTAATTTGTTTTAGTTTAAGGGACTAATCAGTTAGAAAATGTTTGATTCATATTAAATTTGTTCGTTATATATTATTCATCGACCACTAAGCTACTGGTCATGAGGGTCTTGTCTGAACATCTCAAGTGCAACAAAAAGGGAGCCGTTGGATCTCCATTCTGACACTGGCAGCATAAACAAAACCGAGTCATGAGATCCAACGTTACCACATCGATCTTAGCTAGTAGAAAAAACACAAATAATTTTTCCTCGAGTTCGATGATCACTACCCGATCAACAGCTCTGTCACAATGGATAACTTGCCAGCAAACAGGGCAAATGGTTTCCAAATTAAAGAGAAGAAGATTTGTTAATTATATAGCTAATGTAAAAGTGTTAGTTTTTTTAATATAAAATAAAATATGTTCTTACAATTATCCAAATTGTTGAGTCCATATTTTGATCACCTTAGTAATGCTTGAGGAAAAGAAGATTCTTATTAAAAGCACCAAACGTAAGATATGCGGAGACTGGAGAGGCCATATAAAAAGTAGAACACCTTTTAGCAAGTTCTTGAAAGATGACCATTCCTTGGGAAATATAATGATACGCAACTTTTTCATCAAGGGAACTTTTCATTTAAAAAAAAGAAGAAAAAAAAGGGGAACTTTTCATCAAGCACAAGCCTCTGACATGTGGGTTTTAGTTGATTTTGACAAAAGAATGTGGTTTGGAATAAAAAAGTTGTAGAAAATACAAATTTAAGGTTTTGTGTTTGGTTGGTTCTAAAAATAGCATAAGGATATGGTCAATTGAAATCAAGAAAGAGACAATAAATCGCATTTTGTGCGAATGTTTCAATTCTTGATTGGCGCTTTCATGTCAGATATAATTAATTGATTTAAGGAAATTCTTTAAATTGATCTCAAATCAGCTAATGACAAATGTCTTTTCGTATGGATTGTATTTTTGTGGTATATAATAACAAATCACGGCGGCAGTGCACAAAGAGGCGAAGGTAATTTTTATATCATATCAGCAACTTGATCAATTTTCTTGCTCAATTGAATAAATATAACATCATTTCCAGAAAATGCACTAACTTGTGTATATGCCATACTAGCAAGATTTATTTTTCAATTGGAAAGAAAAATTAAAACTAACTTAAGTAAACCTGGAGGTGTTGCGAAGGTTTTCTGCGCCTCCTACTACGGATGTTCCAGCTCCGTGACGCGGAGTGCACCTGCCTTGTGATGTGATGTCCCCGGCTGTGTTAGGAATAATTGTGTGGGAGCAGCTTCCCCGAGTTCCCGTATTCATATTGCAGCATGAAATTCATTAGACCCCATAGAGTGGTAGAAAGGTTTTCACAAATGAGTGAGCCAACGCTCCTGTGAAGATGTAGCTGTCACATCTATCCAGAATCCCACCTGAGGATGAACCCGTGAAAAGAACTGAAACTTGGCGCGCACAGCACAAATGCTTGAATAATATGTCTACCCTAGGAAAGAACGTTAACAGCATAACAAACAAACTCAATCCCAATGTTGCCACTTAATTCCAATCCCGGGTAAAGATTCAAACCACCTCCAGTGGTTAGTATAACAGTGCCAATAGAAAACATCTCATTGTTACCAACTATAACTTCCTACACTTACAAAGTTAACATTAACTGCATTAGCAAGTGGAGAACAAATTGATGGTGAGCAAGAAATAGAGCAACTAATGGATTGTGAATTAGATTTTGATGGCCAAGTCGCCATTTGGACCTGATGAAGTCCACCCACGTGTTTTTGACAAATAAAACTGTAGCTGAAGTACTGGAATTGTTTAAATATAACTGAAATTTGGATGGGAGTATTTCTAGTTGTAAGGCTTCACCTCTGTGACACTAAACAGTATATAACAATACTCCAATGAACAACATTGACAACTTGGAAATTGAGTCATGCAACCAGGAAAAAGTAGACAAGTTGAGAACACGGAGGTGAAGCCAAGAAAACAAGCCAAAATAATTATCAAGAGTAGTTATTACCATGCCCAGGTATGAGCGATCCTGAATCCTTGACACCCGCATCACGCTTGATCATTGACTCCGTCAAGTCACCAAAAATAGACCCAAAGAAGATCAGAATGCCAAAAGCTGTCGCGCTGAATTTAATCCACAAAATAAATCAAAATTATAGAATTTCCAAGAATTATATCCTCAAATTTAACAGCAAGATATATAAAAGGAACTGCCTTCTCTTTTTTCTTTTCCATGAATTTTCTGTGCCCACTACCTTTTCATTTTTATTTTTGATATGAACGCATATCATAGATGGTAAATATTGAAAATATTGAAACTGGACTTCCGCAAAGAAAGAATTACAGGATCGTGGATGAGAATGCAAAAGTACCAGACAGAAAATACACTCAAAAGAAGAGTACCTCAGAGTAGATTTAGGCCAACATAAAATCTTTGCCAATAATACAGAAGTTGCAATACAACCACCAAGACCTACCAAAGCTCCCTCCCATGTCTTTTTTGGACTAATGGCAGTAAGTGGCGTCCGACCAAAAGCCTGCACTCAAATTCTGATAGGTTTATATGAATTTAATTTAATAATTAAAAAGAAGTAGAAAAGAGACAGTCAAATGAACTTTGTTGACCGAACCTAAGACATGCTGATATAATTTTATGCACCAACTGGGGTTAGAGTTTGAGTTGTGACTTGTGAGAGAACCAATTTCTTACTTCAAAAACTGCCAACCAAATATGCATCTCATTCATTAAAAATGAAGGAACATGGAGACAATCTTATGCAAAAAAAAAAGCGCAAAGGAGACAAGCTTCTCGAATATATGTTTAGATGAGAAAATTCAAATGAATGTGGTAGACATACTGTTAAAAATAACTAATTTCTTTTTTTGTAAAGATAAATGCCCTAATTCCGTTTCCATTTAAGAATGCTGTACCAGACCAAAAATACTAAGCAAGTTCAAACTAAAAATGTCACAGCTCTCTACTGCTCCAAAGAAAGAAAATGCTAAAGAGTAGCAGAAAACATTACCTTTCCTCCAAAGAAAGCACACGTGTCTGCTGCAATAACACTACTAATTGAAATTAACGTAGCAACAAGGCCTACTGTCCACTGAGCTTGGCCACCAAGTAAAAGTGGCCAAGATGCCCCAACTCCTGCCAAACATACAAGTATTTCAAACCTATCTTAAAGTAAACATGAATATCCAAAAGATACTTTAAAAAGTTATCTTTCAAAACTTGGCGGAGAAAGAGGACTTGAAACATTGTTACCCAAACTAATTCAGCAACACGTGATTCCAAGTTAAGCAAGCCATACAAATTAGCCATCAATACCCATGGACACCTTCCCAGCAAACATAATCCACATAGACTAAATAGGATAGGGAACTAAAAGATATCATAACACAGAAAACAAATAAAAGCAGCAAGTCTTGATTAGAAAGATTAATTGAAAACATGACTATCCAAAAATAATGTATCGAGATCCTATAATTGCTCCGCGAAAAGATTACTACAAATTCTTCTAAGCCAGCTCCATTGTCTGATATAACTAATAACTGAAATAAGAAGACAAGGCATGACAAACTGCATTCCACCTCCCAGCAACATAAACAAACTGCTTTCTCATGAGATATAAAACCCCTAAAAACTTTCCATTCAAAAACGAGAAGGGACTTACTGGTGTTCAGTGCAGGAGCTGCTAAACCACACCGGAGCTTCACCCAGAAACAAGGAAGGTAGCCACAGTAAAACAGCCCAAACATTGCACTACTGAGTTGAGCAAAACGAGGAATTCCCCTCTGAAGGAGGAGGGCCATAGCAACAACAAACGCCGAAGATGTCACAGAAACATCGATATTCCCCAAGTATCTATAACAGAAAGGCACAAATACTCACTAGTGAAAAAACCTACCAGAATGGTGACGGATTTATTCAATTCTAGGACAACAAAATGAGTGGTTAAAAGCTGAACTTCTCATCACCAAACAGAAAATACGGTCTCCGTAAAAGAGAGATTAATGATAGAGTAACATTTTTAACACATTGGTAAACACTCAAATAAGCAGATAAATAGTAAGCTTTGACCGTATACATACGTTTCTCTTCTTTTTAGTAATTACAGAAAAAAAATATTTTAAGTTAAGTCTCTTTTATTTAACACACTTGTTAGGTGCCTATTAATAAGTTTATCTTTTCTGCAAAACAAGAGAAAGGACTTAGCACAACAATAATCCTAATTTGAGTAATTGAAGCCTCCCCCCTAACCCTATTTGGGTCCCAAAGTGACATGATCCCAGTGCACTGACTGCTCTCACTCATACACCACCAGGAAATTAGGAAGAGCTATTGAAAGAAAATGAAACTTCATTGATAACCAATCATAGTTCACATAGTGATCTCCATCCATGAGTTGGTTTCAATAGGAGGAAATCAAACGAGATACATATGAAATATCACATGAATTTCACAGGAAAACAAGAAGGTAAGTAACATTACTTACAGTGTGAGTAGAGGCAATAGACAGCAGACAACAGAACAAGCTCGTGATAAATATCGAGGAGGAGGTGTCATTCCAGAAGCTATTCCATGACTTCTTACCAGCTCAAAGTACTCCCTAGAAGCAACAAATACTGCCACAGAAATGGCTATTGTGAAAACCCATCCCCCAGCCAACACCACACCTCCACCAGATAATCCTATGGCTAGCCCAAAAATAACCCTTCTTCTCAACTGGCTTCTTTTTTCTTGGAGCTCTGAATTTGAATCCTCCAAAGATGATCGAGTGTCTCTGTTAACTTCCTACAACACACCCACAGCGATGCTTGACATCTTTAACAGGAATTCATACTGCTAAAGCAATAAGTGAAGCTAAATGAAACTTTATTATCTGGCTATTGTCCAAGCATGTAATAAAATGATGATAAAACTTTAGTTTATTAGTACCCAGCAAGTTTTTCTTGGTATTCCAACTTTCATGGTTTTTAGCAAACCAAAACTGATCCACTCTTAAATAATTAACCAAGTAACTATCAAGTCAATTATCAATGAAGTCACTTATCACGTATAAATCCATTTCATCTATATGCTTACCATAAGCATGTAAACCAACATTCATCTCAACAACATCGAAGAAACAAATTCCCAACCAACAACTATACTACTTTTGAAAAACGTCCGTGGGAAAAGGAACTACATTAATATTTAATAATGGAAATTCCAGTGCACGGAAATGTTTAGCTCCCACCAGTTTGAGACCAGGGACCCGATGTTCATGTTACATTCAAGCTCGACAGAAGTTAATACAAGTCCATCTAAAAAACGAACTCCCTTATTGGAAGCAAGCTAAAACCTTTGTTATGCGGATGCTATACCGAATACAGACCGGATTTTGTTTTCTTCCACTCTAGTCTATTTACATTTTCCAAATACTGAGCGTTGTGTTTCACAATTTTGGAGGCCACAATCGGAAAACCAACCAGCAATTATTCTTTCAATTTTTCTTCACTTCAGGCAATAAGTGCACCAAATACTACCACTGAGGAACTCTAATTCACCAAAGCTACGATAAAAAGCTCGTCTTTCGTGATATTTGCATATTACCTCATCGGTTATCCCAAACTCGTCAATTTGCTCAGGCTGCTCAGCTCTAGCCACTTCGGTGATTACCCGCCGGCTGTGTTTCACCGTAAAACCGCGAGAAATTTCGAGAACCCTTCGTGAGTCACTACAATTAAACTCTGTTCTGAATCTAAATTCCCGGAAATTTGGTCGAGTTGATAGATTAAGACTGTTGAAAGCATTTGGACGGCGGCGTGAGTGAACGTGAGAGCAGCGGGAACAGAGAGAGGCGAGAGAAATAGGAGTTAAATTGCTCGCATCGAATTCCAGCGTCCGTGGAGCCATCATTTCAATGAGTGAATTCTGGTTCTGAGGGAGAGTTAGTTGGAGTGTCTCCACATAACTAATGATTCCGGTTGCGCAAGATCGACGCCGCCGCCTTTCACGGCCGTCCGGTTAAGCAACGGCGGTAGCTCTTCGGGTAATGTGAGCCTCGGTACGCTATATGGATCGGATGGGGTATATAAAAAACAATGCTGCAATGGAAGTAATATTCGAGCATGATTAAAACTCAAAACAGTGTCGTTTGGCAGTTTGTATTTTATTTTAGAAACATTATTTATTATTTTTTTGAAAAGAAACATTATTTATTTTTAAAGATACTAATAATAACACTTCCCAAAAATACTAGTAATACCATCTGTATATTTTTGGGTTTTAATTAAATATGTATCAAATTTAGTATATTATTGTTAAATTAGTATTTTCTGAAAATCAAAATTTTGATGAGTGAGGCTACGAGTACAACGAAATTTGTACATCAAATCTTACAACACAAAAAATTCAATACAAGATTTTAATTTATCAAAATCTCACGATACATTAAATACAAAATTTCGCGATAAAATAGCGAAATGTCACGATATTATTGTTGTAAATATCGTTGTACACCATATTTATTGTACCTCCAGCATTTTCCAATTTTGATACACTAAAATTATTCTTTTTATAATAAAGTCATAGAGACCAATATTTGAAGAATGAAAAAATATATACTCATATTACATCTTCCGATAATCCCCATGCCACATGAAAGTAATAGCTTGTCTCCATCCATATTGCTTCCTTTTATTTATATATTTTATTTCTTCTTGTACTTTGTCTCCATTTGTGCACAATAATATAATTTTTTATTTAGAAAAAAGAATATTCTATGTATAATTCAAGTGATAAAAACCACGTAAAGTCAAATGGTCAGCTTAGGAGAGCTAATTGGCAAATGATTAATCGATTAATTACTTGAAAGAATAATTATATTTTAAAATATTTTCAGGGTTCATTTTAATTTTAAAACATAAAAATCATATATGACAGTAAATTTTATTAATACAAGAATGTATGTTTTATTAGGTGAAACATAAACCCTTGGCGCAGAAAAAAAATAGAAAATTTTAAAAATCAGGAAAAAAAATGAAAAAAAGAAAGGTGGTATGCCAAGATGAATTGATAATCTCACTCTCTTAAATTACAGAAGAAAACCGTGTTGAAGAGCATTTAGTCACATAATGAATGAATTTCGAGAGATTACCCAAAAAATAATAAAATATAAATAAAACCCGATTTAGGTGAACTTTCTACGGTCACTACAACAAGAAAGCAGAAAATACAAAGGCTCCTTGGTAACAAATTTGTCTTCAATGTTCTGAACTTGTGAACAAGCGGACAAGTGAAAATAATCTAAACGAGAAACACAGGGTGATTGGAGCGCCATTACTCAGGTTCTCTTCAAAAGATACCCCAAGAGGATGCCAATCAAACCAACTATGGCAACATACATGAAAGGGATACCGCCGTTGGATCGTTTACCTTGACGTCTCAACAGCTCCTGCGCAAAAACAATTGAGTTAATAAATGGATGAGTTCAATTATGGGTAAATTTCATTGTTCCAAGCATGTGGTCAAATGGGGACATGCCATCATTCACCACAAGCTCATTAAGTGGTCGTCGCCACTAGAACTACTAGTTCAAATCAACCAATTACAAAATCTGCCTGCCAACATTCCTACCCAACCAAACACACAAACAGTGCCCAGCAAGAGAAAGAAATGATGAGAGTTGTAAACCTCTTGACAGTTTTATGTACACCGCCAATAAGACATTAAAATTTCTAGCTACTTAATTTCGGAAAAAAGTGAGTGGAGCATCACAACACTACCAAATATAACACGTCCAGGAGACTCACATCTAATGTGCCAAAGTACATCATTACTGGGTACATCAGAGTTGTGAAAATACCTACATCATTGCCAAAGTACAACACTACCAAATTATGCATCAAATCGCATCAACAAATTTATTTTATGTTACATCAGAGTTGTGAAAATAAATAGTCAATAAGCCATGACTCACATCTAATGTGCCAAAGTACATCATTACTGGGTACTTTCAGTAATATTATGCAGAGGAAAATGTGAAAACAAGAATCCATACATGCTGAATGTTCAATCATTTTCATGCATGACTCCGTAGGGATTTAGAAATTTTCATGCTGAATAGTCAAAGCTTGAATTTTGCATTGGGCTGGATTTTATGCAGCATTCACCAAGCTTCAGTTGGAAGAAATTTTAGTGTTTTACTTTACTTAACGAGTTGATAACAATCATTGGAGAGTATTGATGGATAGGCAGCATTTGGCAAAAAGCTCAATAAATGATTAGTGGTGCTTGATGTTCAGATTTTGACAGCAAGTGCTCGGAGTCAGAGGTGATCCAAATAAATTAGTGATTTTCTAGGGATGAGGGGGATATGAAACTTAGTTTATCTTGAAAGAGGATGTTGTCATACCAGAATAAATAAACACATGCAGGACCAGACCATTGAAAGGCCACTAAATTAGATCGTGCTTTATGAGTGGTAGTTTTCAGTTGCACAGAATGCAGTCCACACAAGCAAAATAAATAGAAACCTGATTTTCTTTTCATCGCTTTGTTTAATATGAGACCATGAGAGGAATTTCATGCAAACTGCTACTCTAAGCAGAAATGTCCAAGTGAGTCGCATAATACCAGGGATCACAAAGAGGATGGCAAGGGCTTTACCAGTTCTTGCTGAAGCTTGTTATTTTGCAGAATAGCAGAGTTTTTCTCCTCCGTCAGTTTATTTATCAGGGACTTGACCTGCATTCAAAACAAAAAAAACTAATCAGCAACAGCAGGCATTATATTATTTCACTACTATCACATTGATCTACCAATTGTCACATGAGCACTCCAGAATAAGAAAGGCGAAATGAATGAAAATTTAACAGTCTCTAGTCTCCGCACTGCTTCAAGGTTCATCAAGATTGATTCAAACCAGAAAATGAGCATAAAGACATCGCTCGTTCATCTCAACTTTCTATGCTTGACCTTTTATATAACCTTCATCAATTTTTCTTTGCATGACAGTTTACTTAATAATCATATTAAAATGGACACTGGATATAGTTTAAAGAATGGAGAATAAATAATCAAATAAACAATAGATTGGTCCTTCTTCTAAAAGATATTTTTCTAGCTTTTTAAAGCATTCTTTAGAGGAGTACAAGTTCAACCTAACTTTTCTGAAATAAAAAATTGATTTTCATAAAAAAATTCTCAATGCAAATGGACTTCAAACCCAGCATAGGAACAACTGACCTCTGAATCGATTAGATTAAAGAAATTAAACCCATTTTGACAATGAAAAATGAATTGAATAAAGGAAATTCTCAAAAGCCAAAAACCTCAAGAAAATGTATTAAAATGTCAAATCCTGGACAACTAAATACTATAGTTTAAAAAATGTGCGGGCTAAATTCATTGGAACACACTTGTCAAATGTAATAATCTTGTCTACGTGCAAAACCACTCCAACTATTCGACAAGGATACCAAAAACTGAAAAGCAGAAAGTTGTTGGGTATAAACCTCTGAAGCACCGTCCTGAGACTGAACAAACGCTTTTGACCCCTGCGAGGTATTAATAAACATCTGTCAATAGACCCATGACAATATTTCCAGTGGTCGAAAATATATAACATGCTGTATAGGAATCAAAGACTTACAGCATTGAATTCCGGAGTCTGATTCACCGTCCCATTATCCGACACTGATGCCCTAGGTGAGGAGCCTTCCTCTGATCCCTCTCGAACGGGTGAAGGTGGCTGTGGTGGCGGAACATAGGAAACCCTCAACTTGCATTCATCAACTTGATTCCCTGATTCTTTGTTGAACTATCAAGCACGCGAAAGAAATATTAACAAATGGTCAAATGCCCACAACATAGGCATGTAGAGAGCAAAAAATTGTCAAAAAGTTACCATTTCCGGGGTGATATCCTTTGCTGTGACTCCAGGGCTCACGACTACACATTGGAGGAGAAATTTGTCCCTGCACACGAGATCCGGGGGAGCCTCCTTCTGGGCTTGCATAGTAACTGAATGGAAAAACAATCATTGAAGTAATACTCTAACCAACATTAATTTCTCATTCACACAACTGAATTAAAATGTTGTCTTATTTTCACTTTCTCCGCGTCCAAATCCAAAAGTTAGTAAAACTAATAAATAAAAGAATTACACACGAACAAAGTTTAATTTAATTTAATTCAAATAAATGAGTGAGCGAGGGAGACCTATAACATCACAAGAAGAATGAGGCACCACCGTTCCAGTATTAGGCCTCACGCAATACTTCTTTGGATTTGTGGTCTTAACCTGAATATCCAAACAAACAACAGGACAAAACATGAAGGATAAAAATCATAGATATCCTCCACCGGAGACAAATTATGCCTACTACATTTCCATTTCCTATAACGGCGTATTACGAACACACTATACACAATTGAACACACAAATCTTATACCTTAAAGGCAACATGATTATCGGATTTATTCGATAACTGCAAGGAACATGAGATCTGCTTCTTCAATTCGACTGTTACAAATCAAAAAAAGGAAAAATACAAATATTAATCAACGACATCAAGGTTAGCAAAAAAGGGGAAAAAATCTAACGCACAGATCTAAAACAACAGAATCAAATCAACCCCCTCCCCCACTGACCCCAAAATCAAACATTCCCCTAGAACTTACAAGAAAAACGAAAAAAATCATACAGAAGAAACACACTGAGCGGGAAATAATCGTTAATTACAAGGGAATTGAAGTTCGAGTGGTTCGATTTGGAGGAGCTCGCCGTTGCTCATTTCTAAGCGGGTAAGTGATCTGTCAGCCCGATAATTGAGCCGATTCACTGCGGCGGAAAGGCGGTTGCCGCGGCGGAGATTGAATTAAGGAAGGTATCGGCACTGGAGACGAGAGAATAAAGAAGAGAGATCTGAGTCCGATTGATTAAAGACACAACTCCTAACGTACACATAATTAAATGGGCAAATTTTATATTTTTAATTTATTTATTTGAAGATTTATTATTATTATTTCAAATAATTACGTAATTAATATTTTACCATTTTAGTTCAGTGATTGGAAAGTATTTTGAAAGATTACCATGACTTTTGAAGTGGATGTGTGTTTTCTTTGTATCATGTATTGTTTATCAAAAAAGAAAAAAAAATAAAGTATTTTGAAAATATATTATGAAATTTAACAGAAATTTATTATATATAATATAATTATAATTATTTAGTAAATTTGGAGAATAAAAAAAATTGAACAACTTATTACTATTAGCTGCAAAAAATTAGAATGTGACGAATCTTTTTTTTTCTTTTATTATGATTTTGATGCACAACCTCTAGCAATGAAAAATTAATGGATAATTTTATATGTACATAGACTCTTGTATGGAGGTGTACACGCCCTATTAAATTAGGAAAAAATTTCAAATTTTTTTAAATTTTTTTTTTCAACCTACAATTTTTTGTTTTGCTCAAAAAAATATGTCAAAAAGATATTTTCAACCTACAATTGTTTATATTTTTCAAAAAAAACTCTTAACGAAAATATTATTATTATTAATTTAATTATTTATTGTGAAATTTTAGGGGTGCCAAAATTGAACACGACCCAAGTTGATCAGTTACTATTGGATTAAGGTTGATTTTTGGGGTTCAGGTTAGACCCGAAATATTTGATTTTTTTTAAAATTTTTAACAAAATAATTAAATACACATGATGCCCCAGTAAGCCAGGGGGCAGGGCCACGAATGCCCCGTAGTGGCAGGGCCGTATTAAGGCAGGCCAGGAGCCTCAGGAGCCCGGGAAACCAGGTCTGCAGGACTTAGATAAGGCCCGTATTTTAGGGGCATGATCCCCACGATTATCATAAACCCGAGCTTTCCGGATTCATCGTACGTGACAGGCAAACGTGGGCAACTACCGCACCCACGATCCAGATCGTGGCCACTACCCTGGAACTGCGGAGTGACACTCTCACTCCAAGGCCTATAAATACCTGGTCACAAATATTTGTAGAGGTATGTTCATCTAAACTTTCAAAGCACTATACTCATTTCTCTAAAAAGCCCACTCTATTTCTAAGTCTAACTTAAGCATCGGAGTGGCCCCGCCGGAAACCCCTCCGATGCCCCACTAACGTGCTTTTTATTCCCTTCCTTGGTGTGCAGATTATCTTGATTAAGGAAGGACAGCTCATATATTACCTCCATTAGCCCGGTCACCACGTCAGGCCCACTTCACTACCGTGATAGCCCGGGCCCTGGTTTTACAAAACCATCATCATTGGCATCGTCTGTGGGAAAGCTTGTTTTATAGACGTAGATATGGCTTCTCATGATCAAACATCACCTGGAGAACACCAGCCAGGATGGAATATTACCATTCCCGTGGAGCAGTTCGAATCATATGTCCAAGATGTGGTACGGAAGTCGTTGATAGCTGCAAAGCAGCCACAATCAAAGGACATAACAGTGGAGGAAGAAGGGAATCAGGGTAATCCAAACCCTACTGCCCAGGTTCGAAAAGGAGAAGAAGAAGAAAGCTCTTGGATGCACTCAATAAAGCCGTCCATGGCGGATGAGTTGCATGAACTCAGGAGGAAGGTACAGAAGTTGGAGGAGGGGGGTTCCAAAATGGCTTGCCCTATCAAAATTCCGGGTTGCCCTTTTTCACAGGAGGTGATAGAGGAACCCTTGCCACTGAATTACAAGTCGGCAAAAATCCGGGAGGTACCAGGCCCCGGCACCCATCTTAAGCCCAAGGCATATATAATCCCTTGGCATTATATAAGCCCGGGAGGTTCCAGGCCCCGGCACCTATCATAAGCCCAAGGCATATATAAACCCTTGGCATTATATAAGCCCGGGAGGTACCAGGCCCCGGCACCCATCTTAAGCCCAAGGCATATATAAGCCCTTGGCATTATATAAGCCCGGGAGGTACCAGGCCCCGACACCCATCTTAAGCCCAAGGCATATATAAGCCCTTGGCATTATATAAGCCCGGGAGGTTCCAGGCCCCGGCACCCATCATAAGCCCAAGGCATATATAAGCCCTTGGCATTATATAAGCCCGGGAGGTTCCAGGCCCCGGCACCCATCATAAGCCCTTGGCATTATATAAGCCCAGGAGGTACCAGGCTCCGGCACCCATCTTAAGCTCAAGGCATATAGAAGCCCTTGGCATTATATAAGTCCGGGAGGTTCCAGGCCCCGGTACCCATCTTAAGCCCAAGGCATATATAAGCCCTTGGCATTATATAAGCCCGGGAGGTACCAGGCCCCGGCACCCATCTTAAGCCCAAGACATATATAAGCTTTTTGCATTATATAAGCCCGGGAGGTACTAGGCCCCGGCACCCATCTTAAGCCCAATGCATATATAAGCCCTTGACATTATATAAGCCCGGGAGGTTCCAGACACCGGCACCCATCTTAAGTCCAAGGCATATATAAGCCCTTGGCATTATATAAGCCCGGGAGGTACCAGGCCCCGACACCCATCTTAAGCCCAAGACATATATAAGCCCTTGGCATTATATAAGCTCGGGAGGTACCAGGCCCCGGCACCTATCTTAAGCCCAAGGCATATATAAGCCCTTGGCATTATATAAGCCCGGGAGGTACCAGGCCCCGACACCCATCTTAAGCCCAAGGCATATATAAGCCCTTGACATTATATAAGCCCGGGAGGTTCCAGGCCCCGGCACCCATCATAAGCCCAAGGCATATATAAGCCCTTGGCATTATATAAGCCCGGGAGGTACCAGGCCCCGGCACCCATCTTAAGCCCAAGGCATATATAAGCCCTTGGCATTATATAAGCCCGGGAGGTACCAGACCCCGGCACCCATCTTAAGCCCAAGGCATATATAAGCCCTTGGCATTATATAAGCCCGGGAGGTTCCAGGCCCCGGCATCCATCATAAGCCCAAGGCATATATAAGCCCTTGACATTATATAAGCCCGGGAGGTTCCAGGCCCCGACACCCATCTTAAGCCTAAGACATATATAAGCCATTGGCATTATATAAGCCCGGGAGGTTCCAGGCCCCGACACCTATCATAAGCCCTTGGCATTATATAAGCCCGGGAGGTACCAGGCCCAGGCACCCATCATAAGCCCAAGGCATATATAAGCCCTTGGTATTATATAAGCCCGGAAGGTACCAGGCCCCGGCACAGCCCAAGGCATATATAAGCCCTTGGCATTATATAAGCCCGGGAGGTTCCAGGCCCCGGCACCCATCTTAAGCCCAAGGCATATATAAACCCTTGGCATTATATAAGCCCGGGAGGTTCTAGGCCCCGGCACCCATCATAAGCCCAAGGCATATATAAGCCCTTGGCATTATATAAGCTCGGGAGGTACCAGGCCCCGGCACCCATCTTAAGTCCAAGGCATATATAAGCCCTTGTCATTATATAAGCCCGGGAGGTTCCAGGCCCCGACACCCATCTTAAGCCCAAGGCATATATAAGCCCTTGGCATTATATAAACCCGGGAGGTTCCAGGCCCCGACACCCATCATAAGCCCAAGGCATATATAAGCCCTTGGCATTATATAAGCCCGGGAGGTACCAGGCCCCGACACCCATCTTAAGCTCAAGGCATATATAAGCCCTTGGCATTATATAAACCCGGGAGGTTCCATGCCCCGGCACCCATCTTAAGCCCAAGGCATATATAAGCCCGGGAGGTACCAGGCCCCGGCACCCATCTTAAGCCCAAGGCATATATAAGCCCAGTAGTGATGCCCCGGGGGGCAGGAACATAAAGAGTCAGGGATTACAGGGTTGTATTAAAGCAAGGGTGGCGGGACAATAAGTCAGGACATCGAGTAAGACTCTAGCCCGACTATTTTTGGGATGAGTAGTGATGCCCCGGTAAGTCAGGGGGCAGGGCCACGAATGCCCCGGAGTGGCAGGGCCGTATTAAGGCAGGCCAGGAGCCTCAGGAGCCCGGGAAATCAGGTCTGCAGGACTTAGATAAGGCCCGTGTTTTAGGGGCATGATCCCCACGATTATCATAAACCCGAGCTTTCCGGGTTCATCATACGTGACAGGCAAACGTGGGCAACTACCGCACCCACGATCCAGATCGTGGCCACTACCCTGGAATTGCGGAGTGACACTCTCATTCCAAGGGCCTATAAATACCTGGTCACAGATATTTGTAGAGGTATGTTCATCTAAACTTCCAAAGCACTATACTCATTTCTCTAAAAAGCCCACTCTATTTCTAAGTCTAACTTAAGCATCGAAGTGGCCCCGCCGAAAACCCCTCCGGCGCCCCACTAACGTGCTTTTTATTCCCTTCCTTGGTGTGCAGATCATCTTGATTAAGGAAGGACAGCTCATATATTACCTCCATTAGCCCGGTCACCACGTCAGGCCCACTTCACTACCCTGATAGCCCGGGCCCTGGTTTTACAAAACCATCATCAACACATAATAATAATTAATATATTTTGATTTAAATACATAATAACAAAATCTCACTTATATAGTTCTATATAACTTAAATTTGAAAGTTCAAATATACAAAATTTAAAATAAACTTACTACACACAATAAAAATTATTTTTAAAAATCAATGTTTTACAAAATAATTATTACATGTTTAAAATCTATGATACAATATACTCCAATATTTTTTTTCAAACATACAATATATAAAAATATAGTAATTATTTCTTAATTCTAGAAATAAGTACAAAAACTTTTTATAAATTTCTCAAACCAAACACGATCAACATAAACCTATATGATTTGATTTTGTATGTTTTTTTTAACAAAATAATTAATTATTACACATAATAATATTAAATATATTTTAGTTTAAATATATATTTTATCCATAATAAATTTAAATATATAATAATAAATCTCGCTTATATATGATTTAAATTTGAAATTTTAATTTTAAAAATTTTAAAATATATTTTCTATAAGAAAATAGACAATTATTATTTTTTAACTCAATTAATAATTATATTTTAAAATTTTATAAACTAATTATTTTTGTGGAACTAAGTAAAATTAATTCTACAAGTAAGTAATAAAAAGTAATAGTATTTTCTTAAAAAAAAATTTGAGTAAGACAAAAAATTGTAGGTTGAAAAAAAAATTTTTAAAAGAATTTGAAATTTTTTCTTAATTTAATAAGGCGTGTACGCCTCTATGTAAGAGTCTATGTACATATAGCATTGTCCAAAATTAATTATCGATTGCAGAAGCTTCGGGCAAATAAAGTGTAATTAATGACTCTACGCTTCCTACAAATAAAATTCTTGAATTTCATTTGTATTCTTTTTAATTTAATTAATCTAATAATATAGTGCACAATTGAAGAATACAATTAAAATGAAAACGGATAATTAATTTACAACCACATTTTTACTCATGAAATATGATAAAAATATATGATATATCAATATCAATATATGATTTTACTTCAAAAAAAATATGAATATAAATTGAAATATGTGTCTAATGAAGCTATATTAATCTCAAACTATTTAGAAATTCGAGTCAAATATTTTATGAATAAAGATATTATTGAGAATCTTATCACTGGGACCAATATTGTTGAAATCTTCTTTAAATAAATTAAATGCGGGGAATATTTTTTATTTAAAAAATGAAAAATTGGAAATTGTGGGACGTAATGTAGCATTACTGCATTAGCTCGTGAACAGCTAATTCCACGTTAACAAAGGATGGCAGTAAATTAGAAATTTAGAATCCTCTTTGTATTTATTAAATGCTATCAATTTAATACTCCATCCGTCTCATATATAATGTCTTCTTTGGATTTTCACACAGATTAAAAAAAATATATTGGGAAAGCAAATTTTATATAAATTTCCTATTTTATCCCTATTTAATGTGTTAAAAAATGATTGCACAATTTTCAAAGTATAGTTAATAGGGATATATTAGTAAAGAAGTGTAAAAAAATATTATTAAATATGATATATGACTATATATTTGATACAAATAAAAAAGAAAACATGGACAATATAATTGGGACGGAGAGAGTAACTTATAAATTTTGATCAGTATCGACTATTGAGTAGCAAACGTTCTGTTTTTTCGTTTTTTTTTCTAAAAAAAAAATTTGTTTTTAAAAAAGATTTCAACTGATCGAAAATAAAATTTTGCCATTTTACCGATGTAGTAATGTCATTGTAAGTGAGAAATAATAATCATTTCAAACTAATTAGTAATTTCGGTGTAGGGACGAAACTTTTTTAAAATTCTCAAAGCATTCATGCTTTAAAAATATTTACCCTCTCCAATCTTTTTATTTAAGAAATTAATAACTTGCTTGGAGAATATCCCGTTTATGACTTCAAAAAAAAGATCGTGGTAATTCTCTAAAAAAAAAAATTAATTAACAAAAGGATCGTGATAATCTGGTTTATCGGTCAAAATCTTCATATTAACTTAAACCAGATAATTATATCGAAAAAGGTGTTTCATATAGGAATTTCACACACACACACACAATATATCCTAGCGATAATGACACATACGATGTGTGTGCATAAAAAATCGTTGCTCGTGAAAAAAGTGGAAAATGAAAAAAATTTTCGTGAGAAGATAAAAATCAAGTTTATCAATTTAAGAAAATGAAATAGGTAACTGCATAAAACTTATAAGCAAAGTTATGACCGGTTAAAAAAATTGAAAGTGGAGTACTAAGGATATTTTTGGAACAAAAAAAAAAGCTTCATCAAAAACAGTTATTAAAAGGGTCTCTCCCTTTATTAATAGTATAAATATATATTTATATATATATATATATATATATATTCAAATCTATAGCTATTTTTTTAGGAAAAAGTATCAATTTTAATCTAACTCGTCAAATCAAAATCGTATAAAAATGTTAAAAATTAAAGGGAATAAGAAATGATCATCATGCAATTATTATATTTTAACTAGTTGTATTCAAAAGTTAAGAGGATGTTTAGCTAAACTTATTAAAAAGAGCTTATAAGCTCTTAGTGCTTAAAAACTGTTTTACGAGCTTATAAGCCGTTAGAACTTATTTTTAAAATAAACTGTTAAAGTTTGGATAAATTTATTTTAAACAACTTAAAGATGTTGATATGTTTGATATTATAAGATCTTTTTATTGTCAAAATTACAAAAAAATGTATAATTATATGAAAATAAAATTTTGAGTTATACACATACGAAAATAGTTTTAGAACAAACGTATATTAAAAAATAATTTTTTTTAATATATTACTTTAGAAAAATTTATGTGATTTATAATTTTTTTAAAAAAATAATATTTAATATTTAATGGATAAAGGATATGATGGAGATTTATGAAAATATTCAAGGATATTTTAGAGAGATGAAATATTAAAATAAGATTTTTTTGAAAAAAATATCTCCCCCCTTATTTTTTTAAAAACAGCTTATAAGCTATCAAACAGCTTATTTTGACAGCTTATAAGCTGTTTTTTAAATTTTTTGCCAAACAAAATTTGAGAGCTTAAAAGCTCTAAAACAGCTTATAAATCGCTGAGAGGAGTGGTAAATGAAAAAAAAATTCTGAAAATGGAAGAAAATGAGCTAGCAGGTATTATTTATTTATACTAGTATAACCGCAAACACATGCTGCATGCATATAAAATCATAGAATATATTGTATTATATGTTATATATAAAACCGTCAAAAAAAAATGTTATATATAAATATTATTTTTTCAATAATTATTAAAAAAATCATTTCTTAAAATAATATAAAAATAAATTTATAAGTTATTTATCATTTTATCCTATCTATAATGTTAGTTGAAAAAATATATAAATATATATAAATCAAATCAAATTTACTTACATATATATTGTAAAGGACAATTTTGGAAAAAAAAAATTGATGCCTTCACTGATGCTCAACTGTTATATATAGTATAGATAAATATTTTCATACTATAATAAGCATGCGTGTTGTCAAGTTTTTAGCCTAGAAAAAATTAACATTTGAAGGCAAGGCAAGGAAAGGATTGAAATAAGCACATTCTGCTAGTTCAAAAACGAGTTAATTAATCAATCTTAGAAATGTGGCAAAGGAGAAATATCTTCACTAACACCACACTGTTGCAGAACCTTGCTCATTAGCTAGGCCGACTCCTCATCTTTTGATCGAACCTGTCCTGCCGCAGCATCTGATCCAGGATGTACATTCTGACCTGACGATCGAACACCCACACGATGTTCAAAAATGGAAGCAACATCCATAGATGCACCCGAAGTAGCAAATGCAGTACAAGCAGCCACACGTTCGGCTTGTGCCCAGCCAAACTAACTGGAGCAGGGTTTGCATTTTCTGCACCAGTTCTGAGTGTTCCTCGTTATAATTTCCATCCACATTCACAAGATTTCCACCTGATCTAGTGTTAGTTGAGAAGGATAGAGGTAGATTCATTGCTTCGGCGTCAGCGCTCTCTGGGTTAATTCCTGATGTTGGAGCGTAAAAATTTAAGGTATTTGCATCCAGTCCAAAAGTACCCTGAACAAAACCCTGATGATGAAGTTGAGGAGCAACAGAAGTTGAAGCATTTGCCGCATTCTGGAGGAGGGCAAGAATTGATGGGCTCAACGCTCTAAGGACTTCCTGTCCAAGGATTTCATTTTGACTGAGGAAGGACTTGGCTTTTGAAAGGTGCTTCTTTCCCACCAGATGACACTGAAAGACAGCTGCAGTGTCGCATTTAATATTACACAGTTCGCATATCAAGGGAATAACTTCTTTCGGCTTTGGAGGTTCTGTGGGAATTCTTGATTCATGATGAAACCTCATTCTGTCACCATTATTTTCACCGCGAATCTAGTTCCTCAATCCGGGTTCTTGACCTGTAGAGCGATCCATCCTCAGTTTTTTTGCAGGTCCTACATTGGGTCCTACAGTTTCAACCTTCCGTTACCAAGCTTCTTCATATGATGATCGGTCAGAATTTAGGGGTGTAAACGATCCGAACTACTCGTGAGTAACTCGTGAGTAGCTCGGTCAAAACTCGACTCAAGCTCGAGAACATACAATGGAGCTCGAGCTCGAAATATATGTGTTCGAGTAGCTCGCGAGATATTCCATAACACATATAAATATAAAATATAATATAAATATATATATAAAAAAAAAAAATTATATAATATTTTATTTATTTATTTATTCATATAATTTTTTTATTTATATATATTTATATATGATTATATATAATTTTCGAGCTCGAGCTTGAGTAGCTCGAGATATAAACGAGTTCGAGCTCGAGTACAAAATTAACTACTCGATCGAGCTCGAGCTCGAGTAGTCAAATATGAGTCGAGCTCGAGCTCGAGTAGTATGCTACTCGACTCGGCTCGACTCGATTACACCTCTAGGTCAGATGAAGTCTCTGGGTGAAGTTTCATCTCACCATATAATTTTTTTATTTATATATATTTATATATGATTATATATAATTTTCGAGCTCGAGCTTGAGTAGCTCGAGATATAGACGAGTTCGAGCTCGAGTACAAAATTAACTACTCGATCGAGCTCGAGCTCGAGTAGTCAAATATGAGTCGAGCTCGAGCTCGAGTAGTATGCTACTCGACTCGGCTCGACTCGATTACACCTCTAGGTCAGATGAAGTCTCTGGGTGAAGTTTCATCTCACCATACCCCAGAATTAGATTGGACCGCAGAGGAACTTCTGGACCTAATTCAGAACCAGATGTTTGTGGCATTAGCTCTTGAATCAATCTTTTATTGTGATTCTGTATTTCTTCGTGAACTTTGACATGCTTTAAATGTTTTTCCCTCGCCTATGCATTTCAAGAATTTCAGGAGTATTGCAGTCAACATTACAGAGCTCACACCATGCAAATTTTGGAGGTGGTAAAACAGGAGCCGCAACAATCTGGTTGTGATCATGTGCAGGTGCATTCTTGGGCGGTGCATGGGGCGTCCGAATTCTGTCACGCCCACGAAAATGGCGACGCTCTATACTTGGAGAACGAACAGAATGACCTCGAGCACCTCCATGGGACAATCTGTCATCAATTCCACCAATACCTCCATATGAAGGCGGGGCAATCTGCAGAACGACAAGAAAAGGTACACAAGAATGTAGTCATATATCACCCCTGTTTTCAAGAGATAAAAAAAATGATGTAGAAATGTGCAGCACCATCATGGAAAGCTAATTGTTGGCACATTCACATTATAAAATTGAATTGTAGCTGAAAACGAACTGAAAAATATATAGTAAATATATGGCTGCAATGAGGCAAATTACCTATGAAGTGGAATCACAAGACATGTGGGCTAACAGTAAAGCTTAATCTTTGACAGAAGCACACAATGTCAAACCAAATAAACACGAATTAATAGCATTCCAGGAAAATATACAATGATAACACAAAATCAAATTCAAATAATAGCAAACAATAACAAACAATTGAGTTTCAAAGAGAGAAAAAACAGGTGTTAGATTAAATCATGTTAAAAAAATTCAAACGAAGAAATTATTGTTTGAAAGAGGAAAAAAAACATCGGTAAAAGTTATCTATCCACTTATTCTCTGTATAAAATTGATGATAATCCATTATACACGACCAATAATAAATTCTAGATGCAAAGCATCCACCTCCATGGGAAGGTTTTTCAGCAGCTTCAAGATGGAGAGGTAGAGTAAGTATGATGTTACAAAATAATATCTGAATCATGTCTCAAGAGTCTCGATCTAACCTAAAAAACAATGGAGACACATAGTTCATTTAGTCTACTACTCTTTGCAAAATTATTGGGAAGGATCATCGTTAGAAAGATAATTTGACTGCCCTTTTGAAATGCAGGACTAAGCATCAGGGAAAACAAAGAAATGCTTGTTTTGTCTATGGATATCAATCTTGATGAGTTTTGAAAGTTCATTGCGAAATGACGCGTAGGTTTGGTTTTCTACGATTAAAAAAATCAGAATTCACTATAGCAGTCAAACATGTAAATTTTGGTCAGATAATATATTTTAGTGTTTGGACTTTGGATATATATAAAAAAAGTTAAAAATATACCATTTTTTTAAAGATGACGTGAAAATAAGATGACAGTGTTGTTTTTATCGTTAAATCAATTTGTTTCAAGAAATTTCTGCATAGCAACAAAGTTAAAAACATTTGCTGATGGAAAATATGAAAGAACATAATTTGTATTGCAGTCATGGTCCCCAAACCATCTGAACTCTAAAGCAACTAGGAGAGAAACTCAAATCTTCTGCACACTATCTCAAGGTAATAAAACTGTTGCTTTAGGGTTCTTCTTCATTTCATTGAAGCATTTTGTTTCCTAGAATAAGAGTGGGCGACTATGCCGAATCTAATGTTCATAAAAACATATCAAAATAACAACCACCCACCTGTGCCTAGATCGGAAGAAGCATATAGCAAAAATGAAGGAAGGAATGCATAAACTGACTTGCAACATCTTCAATTGAGACCAATTCTTTTGACCGAGCACTTCTGCAAAGGACAAAAACAAATTTAGGCAAGGGGACCACATCAAATTGAAACTAAGTGTTCAACAGCCTGTCCAAGCTTCCTTTCATGGTGACAATATGATAACGTCCAAGCTTGTCCAGCCTCGAGCTTGAGCAACCAATAAGTCAACCTTATACTTAAGCTCAAGCTCACCTTCATCATTTTGTCTAACTACACGAAAGGCTACTCTGCTCAGCTAATTATTAAAATTATGTATGCTATTTTATAGAGGGATTATTGATAAAATTGCCACTTCACATGGGGCACCAACTTCCTTCCCTTTAATAAACTGATATGTGGCATAATTAGATGAGCAGAATAACATCAACTTGGGGTAGTATAGTTGTTGCTTGAATAGCCAACATGTAGTTTAAAATATAACTCGCTAGCACAATTAAGCACCAAAACTTCCAACCAACCTCGGAAGAGAATATGAAAGTCAGACATATTAAACACAACAAAAATAATGCTACAAAATAAAGTAGTATACTTTATGATTTCATGGTAATATGCTCAAGAACTCACAAATTTCAACAAGGAGTAACCTACACAAAGATCTAATCACCTACTCAATCATTTGATGTTATCTTAGCACATAGAATACTAATAACAGGTAGATACACTCGGTTTACAAGTTTTAAAGGGAGAAGATATATTTCTTGAGCTCAGATAGTGGCCAAAATATTCTTTAGGTAAAGCATTAAAGAAAAAAATAATGTGGATAACAACTATCAGATATTTTGCAAATAACAAGGCAATGCACCCTTAACAACATAGATTTGAACCATGTTCACTGTTCAGTAAATAACAATCTGGCCAATCTTCAATTACGATTTGGCATTTGTGTTATCCTTCTATTCCTTGCTAATATTTATAAATCATTGGCAATACTCCGACGAAGTCTAAATTAGTATATTAATCGATCAAGTTCCAATTCCACCACTTTAAATGTCAAACTAACCTTTCCCTCCTACCTAATAGAAAATCATTGAAGAAACAATGCAAATCTAGATAACATGTGCAAAATACCACTTCACGGTTTCATGGAAAAATTCATCAAAAAGCCGGTGCTCCCCCTTCCCAGATTCAAAAACACCACAATCAACTCATTCAATAAAGTTCTTTTTGAGAAATCAAGATTTAAACAAACGAAGCACTCAGATTGAATTCACATAAAAACAACAATGAAATCCCAAACCAAATCCACAAAACAATCAATCCCACATAAACAAAACAGATCTATACCGGTAGTTGGGCCGGCACAGTGTAATTGTAATACAAATATTGCTGCTGAGCATCTCTGCCGTATTGGGGATACAAATAACTAAATAAGTATAATAGGTTTCAGCGGATAGATCGTAAGCCTGGGCTTGATACGCCGAGGGATCGAACGCTTGTTGTTGTTAGTTAAGCAATCAACAGATTTGGCCAAGATTAATTGAAGCCCAATATTACAATGGATGATTGGCCCATATAAACCAAGGAGCAACGTGCATCATCTTCAGGAGATTACACACTAGAAGAAAGTTCGAGATGCAATCTTTGTTATATTTATTGCGACAGAAAAATACACGTGTCATGTATTTATTAGTTGTGCTAATTATAAATATGGGCATCTACAATGTAAATCTCAGATAAATGAATATAATATCTTTTCAGTACATTTCCTCTGTTTTTTACTTTTTCAACTTGGTACCAGAGCCATAAATGACGGAAGCCAATTCCGGATCCTCCATGACCAATAATGGTGTTCTCGCAAATCCTAACATTTTCATCATTAACCCAGCCAATCAGATAACCTCTGTTAAGCTAAATGATGATAATTACCTATTATGGAATTTGCAAGTTCTTGCTAGCATTCGAGGGTTGGGACTTGAAATATATATTATTGAAAATCCCCCAATCCCTTCTCGTTTTGTTTCTGGAGCAGGAGGACCAAAAACAATCAACCCCGAATATGTTTCGTGGTGCCGCCAGGATCAACTTCTTTTCTCTTTTTTGCTATCTTCCATGGCAGAAGGTATTCAAGGCCAAATGGTTGGGTGTGAATCCTCAAGTCAGCTTTGGATGAGAGTCACACGCCTGTTTGCTTCAAGATCCAAAGCAAGAGTGATGCACTACAAACTTCAGTTGCAAACACTCAAGAAAGGTAATCTAAGCATGAAGGATTATGTTAGCAAGATGAAAAATTACATGGATATTCTTGCTGCTTGTGGTCATCCAGTTCTTGAAGAAGATCAGATCCTATATGTTCTTGGAGGAACAAGAATCGAATATGAGTCGGTGGTGGTTCATGTCACCTCTCGAACCAAAAATCTTACTTTTTTTGATGTCAGTGCGTTGTTACTAGCACATGAAGGACGCATTGAGGCTTATAATCTCAATGGAAATGTTCCAGCTCCTACTGTCAATGTTTCGACACTAACCCCTCCACAGAAGCCAGAAAATTTTCAGTCCTTTCGAGGCTCGTATCAACGAGGAAGAGGACGTGGTAGGAA
Organism: Henckelia pumila; assembly: GCF_033568475.1. Lineage (NCBI taxonomy): Eukaryota > Viridiplantae > Streptophyta > Magnoliopsida > Lamiales > Gesneriaceae > Henckelia > Henckelia pumila. Next base: position 46,743,036 of record NC_133122.1, on the reverse strand, counting down.
TATGAGAGGTGGCAGATGAAATTGGCAACCAAATCGACCGGTGTGTCAAATCTGTGGGAAAAACGGCCATGTAGCCAAAAAATGCTATTATCGCTTCGACAAAGATTATGTTCCATTACAAAGAGGGCCAGGTCCCAGTCGACAGCCTCAACAAGGATACCATGGGACTGCTTCACAGCATCCAGCAACGGCCTTCACTACCACGACCCTTGAATCTCCTACTGAAGATTGGTGGTTCCCGGATTCTGGGGCTTCACACCATGTTACCAATGACTGGCCTTGGCAATCTTTCCCTTGGTTCAGATTATTCAGGAGGTGGTAAAGTTCAGATAGGGAATGGAACAGGTTTCCTGAATAATCTGAACCAAGTAAAGTTCAGATAGGGAATGGAACAGGTTTGTGTATCTCTCATTTTGGGCATTCTACATTTCTTCCATCTGTTTCTCCCCGTAAATTCCTTTTATCCAATCTTCTTCGTGTACCGCAAATCACAAAAAATCTTTTAAGTGTCAGCAAGTTTGCACAAGATAACCACGTGTTTTTTGAATTTCACCCACAATTTTGCCTTGCGAAGGATCTTACATCTCAGGAAGTTCTTCTCAAAGGGAATTTGCATGATGGCTTGTACAAATTCAGTCTTGGAAAGCCTCTACCTCCTTCAGCGTTTCGAGCGAAGTGTTTTACTTCTAATATCTCCTCTTCCAACAAGGATCAACACCAGCTATCTGCCAATGCATCATCTCGTCTCTTAGACCATTGACATCTTAGATTAGGTCATCCAAGTTTATCTACTGTTAAACATATTTTATCCTCTTGTAATATTTCGATTCCAAGAAATGAATCCATGAGTTTTTGTTCTGCATGTGAACTTGGAAAAAGCCATCAATTGCCATTTGTTTCCTCTTTAACTCGATATTCCGAATCTTTTTAACTCATTTATGCTGATGTTTGGGGTCCAGTACATACCACATCTCGAAATGGATTTCGTTATTATATAAGCTTTGTCGATGCATACAGTCGTTACACTTGGATTTACTTTCTCAAATTAAAATCTAAGGTTTATAAGGTTTTTACTTGATTCAAGAAATATGTGGAAGTCCAGTTTAACAAACATATTAAAATGCTTCAAACAGATTCTGGTGGTGAATTTCGACCACTCTCTCAATTCCTTCATGATCAAGGTGTGGTTCATCGTTTTTCCTGTCCACACACCTCTCAACAAAATGGAGTGGTCGAACGCAAACATCGCCACATTGTTGAATCTGGACTCTCCTTACTTGCACATGCATCCATGCCTCTAAGCTTCTGGACATATCATAAACAGACTTCCCACATTAGGTACTCAAGGTCATATTCCTATTACACTTTTATATAATAAAGTCCCTGATTTTGCATCTCTTTGGGTATTTGGATGTCTCTGTTTTCCCTGTCTTAGGTCATATAACAACCACAAGATTCAATTCAGATCCAAACCATGTACATTTCTTGGTTATAATAGCACTCACAAAGGGTATGTTTGTCTAAGTCAGGAGGGTCGCATCTATATCTCGCGTAATGTTAAATTTAACGAGCATGTGTTTCCTTACCAAAATAAGTGTGACGGTTCCAGTGCTCAAGAATCATGTTCTGAGTTTGTCTCCCTTCATTTACCACACATTGGTTCTTCTAAAAACTCAAAAGAATCGATTTCTCTACCTCTTAATGAACTCTCTCCTGTTCTCTCCACTTCTCACAATGCTACTTCATCTTGTTCCTCTCCTGTGGAATGCACAAATTCTGTTCCTACTTCTTTGAACTTGCACCTGATGACTACTCGATCCAAGGCTGGAGTTTTCAAGCCTAAAGTCTTCTTGACAGATTGCTCAATACCTCAAGAACCCTTGACCTTTCAAGAAGCTCAAGCCTCTAAAGAATGGTGTCAAGCTATGGAAAGTTAATATCAATCTTTGAAACATAACCATACCTGGTCCCTAGTTGAGGCACCGGCTGATAAACCTATAATTGGATGTAAATGGGTGTTTAAACTCAAGAGTAATCCCAATGGATCCGTTGCTCGTTACAAAGCGCGTCTTGTAGCAAAAGGATACTCTCAAACTCAGGGATTGGACTATAATGAGACGTTTAGTCCAGTTGTTAAGCCCACTACAATCAAAATTGTTCTTACCATTGTTCTCTCCAAGGGCTGGAGTATTCGACAAATTGATGTTAACAATGCCTTTTTGCATGGCCATCTTCATGAGGAGGTATATATGCATCAACCTCCTGGTTTTAAGTCTCCAAATGATAACTCACAGCTTGTTTGCAGATTGCACAAGGCCATTTATGGCCTCAAACAGGCTCCTCGTGCTTGGTTCGAAAAACTCAAGACTGCTCTCAAACTAATGGGGTTCTCTGCATCTAGGGCTGATGCATCTCTCTTTGTTTGGTTTGATTCCAGTTCTATTATTTATGTCCTTGTATATGTTGATGATGTGTTAATCACAGGGAGCAGTAAGTCTCAAATTCAGGACTTGATCACTCGGCTACATAATCAGTTCTCCCTCAAAGATCTTGGAGAATTGTCCTTCTTTCTTGGTATTGAAGTCCTTCAGAATGCAGATTGCTCTATGTTTCTTAATCAAACAAAGTATGCACGAGACCTTCTTGTCAAAGCAAAGATGGATAAAGCTAAATCTTTACCCACTCCTATGATTTCCAGCATGAAGTTGTCTGCCCATGAGGGCGATCCTTTTGAGGATATTACCTTATATCGGAGTACGGTCGGGGCTCTTCAGTATCTTACAATCACACGACCAGATATAGCATTTAGTGCAAACAAGGTGTGTCAGTTTATGCAAAAGTCTTTGTATACACATTGGAAAGCTGTCAAACGCATTCTCCGATATATCGTCGGTACTCTTGACTTTGGCATACATCTCAATCCTTCTTCTAGTCTTAATTTGTTTGGATACTGTGATGCTGACTGGGGGAGTGATGTAGATGATCGTCGATCAACTTCTGGATTTTGTTGGTTTTTTGGTGGTACTCCTATTTCTTGGAGTTCTAAAAAGCAGGCAGTTGTTTCTCGATCTAGCACTGAGGCCGAATATCGTAGTCTTGCTAATGCCACATCTGAACTTCTTTGGATTCAATCTTTATTGTGTGAACTTCGCATATCGATTGCGACTCCTGTCTTATGGTGTGATAATCTCAGCACCATTGCACTAAGCGCCAATCCAGTGCTTCATGCTCGCACGAAACACATTGAACTTGATCTACACTTTGTTCGTGAAAAAGTGTTGTCCAAAACCCTGTGTGTTTGACATGTTCCAGCCTTTGATCAAGTGGCAGAAATTCTTACCAAACCATTGTCTGCTGTTTCATTTCTCAGACTACGTTCCAAGCTCAAAGTTGTTTCTAACCCACTGCGGAGCTTGAGGGAGGAAGTTAAGCAATCAACATATTTGGCCCAAGATTAATTGAAGCCCAATGATTACAATGGATGATTGGCCCATATAAACCAAGGAGCAACGGTGCATCATCTTCAGGAGATTACACACTCCTTAACAGAAGAAAGTTCGACATGTAATCTTTGTTATATTTGTTGCAACAGAAAAAGACACGTGTCATGTATTTATTAGTTGTGCTAATTATAAATATGGGCATCTACAGTGTAAATCTCAGAAAAATGAATATAATATCTTTTCAGTACATTTCCTCTGTTTTCTACTTTTTCAACTTTGTTGATATGTAGAGGAATCCATGGGCATGAAATCCGTGATTTTGCTGAAAATTTTGCATGATCAATTTCTTGGTTTTTATCATTTCCATGGACGAATTGGGACATTGGGGTTTGGTGAAGATGAAGGAACGAACAAGGATTTAATAAAAACTAAAAACTGATTAATTAGTATTATTAAGAACAAAAAGTGGGTCGCTCAAAAAATAGTTGGAAAAAAAATTGATACTTTTTTTTTAAAGGAAAAAATTGATAATAGTTCTAAAATCTATACTATATATTATATGGCAAATGAATTTTGTCCATTTTCTTTCCTTTTGTTTGTCACTTGTTTCGAAAAAGTAATTCGAGTTTTCGGACCGTCAAAATGACCCCTAACGTTTCATATTCTTTCCTCATTGCATCCCCACCGTTAGATACCGATAAAAAATAGATGGTGAAAAAGTTAATATCTCTTTTTCCTCAAATTGTAATGGATGGAGAAGATTTTGTAGCGACAAATTTCACCACTTGCAACCACACGATCAAAACAGCGAGCCAAGAGTTTAACTCTTTTTCTTTAAGACAAAATTTGCCCCGCCTAGGTGCTAACGGGATTGTGCAAAGTGTCTTCCAAGATAGAACGCTTTACAACTTTGAGTAGCAGCACTGCAAACCCAAAGAACTTCGAACACAAAGTGCTTTAAAGAAACTCTTTTATGAAGAGAAACAAGAGAGATCAGAACTCTCTATGCAAGACAAGAGAAGAAAGAATGAGTGAATTGGTAAGTTCGAATGAATGCAGGGGCTATCTATTTATAGACGTTGGAAAGCTGCCTCGGACGGTTGCACCCCTTCGATGCATGCATGGCCGAAAAGTTGCAATGGTTCGGTCTGAAGAGATGCACCTGTTCAGCCGAAAGGACGCACTGTTTTGGACCAAAAGTCGTGCCCGTTCACACGAAAAGTTGCACTGATTCGAGCTGGATGGTTTCACTGATTCGGAAGCAAAATAAAATATTTAATTAATTTTTGTCCAAAAAAGTTATATTTATGTCAAAGCCAGCCCAGCCCACGCCCGTGACCGTGCCGAGCCGGTCGGACGGACGGCGGCGGCGGCGCGCGCGTGTGGCTAATGGTTCGAACCTAGCCTAGACTAGGTCCGCTCCCTTTAACAAACATGGTACCCCTTGGGGCCCCAACCCATTATCTAAACTTTGACATTATATAGTACAATTTATTCCCACATTTTATTAATGTGGAACAATGAGCATAAAGCCTCATTCACCATCCATTTGTCCATAACAAATTTTCCAACAATCCCCCACATGAATGTGATTTATGCGAATATGTATGCATATGCTAAAACAGAGTTTCTTACGAAAATTATTGTATGGGGAGAGGTAGCTTGCGGCTTTGAACCTTCCTTAGTGAAATACTATCGGATTTACTAGGCTGCCTAGTGAACGTGATGTCTTGAACTATTCAGCCGTTGATGTAAACCAAGACAACAGTATTCACACAATAATTTTTCTCACACTTTATTTGTTCTCATGGTTTTGTCCGTTTTGGCCCTGGACAAAATCTTGGATTCTTAAGTGTTTCGTTGAAGCGGCCCATCTTCACACTTAAATAGGTGACCTCCTATTATATGAGTATCCTGCCATACCCTATTTCTTAAAGAAATATAGGAATCATTAAAAGTTTTAAAACTTAACCTCACTACTTGCACAGGTTGCACTTTTATCCTAGGAATGAGAAGAGAACGAAGTTCTAAGTGCACACGAACATTCATAACTTGATTTTCCCATTGAACCAAGATCTTGGGATCTTCAATCTACAAGGTTGGGTTTCCGCTATGAATATTCTTTAATTTTGTAGGTTTTAATCTCATTCCTCTTGATAAGCAGTTTACTTGATCTCTCCCTAAACCTTTTGTCAAAGGATCCGATAAGTTATCTTTTGATTTTACATAATCAACTGCGATGACTCCATTTGAGATCAACTGCCTAATGGTATTATGTCTTCGACGTATGTGTCTTGACTTACCATTATACATACTACTTTGTGCCCTACCAATAGCCGACTGACTATCGCAATGTATCATAATTGCTGGTACTGGTTTCGTCCAACACGGAATATCTTCTAGAAAATTACGAAGCCATTCCGCTTCTTCTCCCGCTTTGTCTAAAGCTATGAATTCCGATTCCATTGTGGAACGAGCTATACACGTTTGTTTTGAGGATTTTCACGACACAGCTCCTTCACCGATGGTGAACACATATCCACTTGTGGATTTAGAATCTTTTGTGTCGGATATCCAATTTGCATCACAGTATCCTTCTAGTACGGAAGGATATGTTGCATAATGTAATCCATAGTCCATTGAATACTTTAAGTATTTAAATACTCTTTCCAACGCTTTCCAATGATCATTACTAGGATTACTTGTAAATCTACTCAATTTATTTATTGAGTATGCAATATCAGGACGAGTACAATTTGTAATATACATTAGACTCCCAATTATCCTTGCATATTGCTGTTGAGATACGGGTTCACCTCGATTTTTGGATAAATGTAAACTTAAATCCACGGGTGATTTTAACGGTGTGACGTCATATGCGTTGAATTTCCTAAGTACTTTCTCAATGTAATGAGATTGTGTTAGGATAATTCCTTCAGGCGCTTTTACAATCTTAATTCCTAAGATAACGTCAGCTTCTCCCATATCTTTCATATCAAAATGTTTTGTCAACATTTTCTTAGTTTTCATGATGATATCATGATTACTACCCATTATGAGCATGTCGTCTACATATAGACAAACAATTACATATGAGTCATGTGTGCCTTTTATATAAACACATTTATCACACTCATTAATCTTGAATCCATTTGACATCATTGTTTTGTCAAACTTTTCATGCCATTGTTTAGGAGCTTGTTTGAGCCCATACAATGATTTAATGAGTCGACACACTTTCTTTTCTTGACCGGGAGCAATGAATCCTTCAGGTTGTGCCATATATATTTCTTCCTCTAACTCACCATTTAAAAAGGCCATTTTAACATCCATTTGATGAATTTCGAGATTATTTAAAGCAGCAATTGCTATAAGTACTCGAATAGACGTTATTCTTGTAACAGGTGAATAAGTGTCGAAGAAATCCAACCCTTTTTTTTGTCTAAATCATTTGGCCACTAATCTTGCTTTGTATTTTTCAACAGATCCATCAGCTTTGTATTTTCTTTTTAGGATCCATTTGCATCCTAAAGGTTTGCTTCCCGGTGGGAGATCTACTAACTCCCAAGTATGATTTTGCATGATGGAATCTATTTCGTTTTTTATGGCCTCTTTCCAAAGCGGAGCGTCAGGACTAGATAACGCTTCGCTTAAGGTCCTTGGATCATTTTCTATAGCATAACTAAGAAAATCAAGACCAAAAGTTTTAGCTATTTTAGCTCTCTTACTACGCCTTGGTTCTTCGTTTTCATGAGTTTCCTCATTATTGGATTCATGAACTCTTTTCAAAGATCTCTTTTCTTTTCCTTCGTTACAAGGAAAGACGTTCTCAAAAAATGCAGCATTCCTTGATTCAATAATGGTATTTTCATGTATATCAGGAATCACTGACTTGTGCACTAGGAATCTATATGCACTACTGTTGTTTGCATATCCAATGAAGATGCAATCTACAGTCTTAGGTCCAATCTTCACTTGTTTTGGTTTTGGTATTTCTACTTTCGCCAAACACCCCCACACTTTCAAGTATTTGTATGAGGGCTTATGTTCTTTCCACAATTCGTAAGGAGTTTCATTTTTCTTTTTATGTGGAATTTTGTTAAGAATATGATTTGCCGAAAGTATTGCTTCCCTCCACAAGTTTTGGGGAAGTCCAGAACTTATTAGCATGACATTCATCATTTCTTTCAGAGTACGGTTTTTTCTTTCCGCAACACAATTAGACTGTGGTGAATAAGGAGCAGTTGTTTGATGAATAATGCCAGATTCATTGCAAAATTCTTCAAATGGAGCAACATATTCACCTCCTCTATCACTACGAATTTTCTTGATTCTTTTGCCTAATTGATTTTCGACTTCATTCTTATAGGTCTTAAATGCTTCAAGAGCTTCATCTTTTCTTCTTAAAAGAAGCACATAACATAATCTTGTGCAATCATCTATGAATATAATAAAGTACTTTTTTCCACCTCTAGTTTGAACAAACTTTAAATCACAAACATCGGTGTGAACTAGTTCTAGAGGTATTGTACTTCTTTCCACTGTGTGAAAAGGTACTTTAGTTAATTTAGCTTCAACACATATTTCACATTTGTAGTTTGAATCAATCTTAGTTCTTGGAATAAGATTTAATTTCCCAAGTTTTCTCAAAGTGTTGAAGTTAACATGTCCTAATCTAGTATGCCATAAATTAGAACATTCAACCAAGTAATTCAAAGCATTAACTTTATTACTTTCAAGATCACGAAGTACAGTCATTACATTCATTTTGAACAGTCCCTTTTCTATATATCCTTTTCCTAGGAACTGTCCATTTTTCATGATTACAACTTTGCCGGCTTCAAACACTATTCTAAATCCGGCCTTGACCAGTCTAGACCCTGATACAAGATTCTTTATTATGTCCGGAACATGGAGGACATCGATGAGAGTAAGCTCTTTTCCCGAAGTCATCTTGATCACCACTTTGCCTAATCCAACGATCTTAGAAGTCGCATTGTTACCCATATAGAGCTCTCGTCCACTTATAGGAGTATACTTCGAGAATAGATCCTTGTCAGCACAGACATGTCGCGTAGCTCCAGTGTCGATAAACCATTCTTTGGGATGATCAACCATGTTAGCCTCAAAGATCACTGCTGACAGATCTATCTCGGACAAATCAATAGGCACAGATTTGTGTTGGACCACATTTGCCCGATATTGATTGTCCTTCTTCGGTAAGCGACAATCCTTGGCCTTGTGGTTCGTCTTCCCACAGTTCCAACATGTTCCTTTCCATTTCTTGTTCTTCCCTTGCTTCACATCTTTTCCAAAATGCTTTCTTTTCTTCATAGCGTTTGGCTCCACCAAATTTGCCTTCGCTTCCATCGGTATCTTACCAGCTTTGTTCTCCGACTTGCGATTGTCTTCCTCAATTCGCAGCCTTACTATCAAGTCCTTGAGCCCCATTTCCTTGCGTTTATGCTTTAAATAATTCTTGAAGTCTTTCCATAAAGGAGGAAGCTTCTCGATTATAGCAGCAACTTGGAAGGACTCACTGATCATCATCCCTTCGGTCATTATATCATGGATGATGATTTGGAACTCTTGCACTTGGCTAATCACCGTCTTGGTATCAACCATTTTGAACTCAAGAAACTTTCCGACTACAAATTTTTTTGTGCCAGCATCCTCGATCTTATACTTTTTCTCCAAGGATTCCCATAGTTCCTTAGCAGTATTGGTTGCAGAATATATACTATACAGTGTATTGTCCAACCCATTCAGTATGTAGTTTCGGCACAAGAAGTCGCTGTGACACCATGCATAGAAAGCAGACCTTGTTTGTGTGTCAGTATCCGGTGCCGGAACAGCAACGACTTCCTTCAGAAACCTCGCAAGATGAAGTGTTGTGAGGTAAAACAACATCTTCTACTGCCATGTTTTGAAGTCAGTACCGGAGAACTTCTCAGGTTTCTTGGCATGGGCAGTAGAAGCAGGGGCCGTAGGTGGTGGCGGCGTAACATGTGGTGGTGGCGTAACAGGGGGCGGTGGTGGGGGCGTAATACTGGCAGATGGATCAGTAGCCATGAAACGAAAATTTTGTATTAAACTTGTAGCGACAAATTTCACCACTTGCAACCACACGATCAAAACAGCGAGCCAAGAGTTTAACTCTTTTTCTTTAAGACAAAATTTGCCCCGCCTAGGTGCTAACGGGATTGTGCAAAGTGTCTCCCAAGATAGAACGCTTTACAACTTTGAGTAGCAGCACTGCAAACCCAAAGAACTTCGAACACAAAGTGCTTTAAAAAAACTCTTTTATGAAGAGAAACAAGAGAGATCATAACTCTCTATGCAAGACAAGAGAAGAAAGAATGAGTGAATTGGTAAGTTCGAATGAATGCAGGGGCTATCTATTTATAGACGTTGGAAAGCTGCCTCGGACGGTTGCACCCCTTCGATGCATGCATGGCCGAAAAGTTGCAATGGTTCGGTCTGAAGAGATGCACCTGTTCAGCCGAAAGGACGCACTGTTTCGGACCAAAAGTCGTGCCCGTTCACACGAAAAGTTGCACTGATTCGAGCTGGATGGTTTCACTGATTCGGAAGCAAAATAAAATATTTAATTAATTTTTGTCCAAAAAAATTATATTTATGTCAAAGCCAGCCCAGCCCACGCCCGTGACCGTGCCGAGCCGGTCGGACGGACGACGGCGGCGACGCGCGCGCGTGTGGCTAATGGTTCGAACCTAGCCTAGACTAGGTCCGCTCCCTTTAACAAACATGGGACGGCGGCGGCGGCGCGCGCACATGTGACTAATGGTTCGAACCTAGCCTAGACTAGGTCCGCTCCCTTTAACAAACATGGGTATCCCTTGGGGCCCCAACCCATTGTCTAAACTTTGACATTATATAGTGCAATTTATTCCCACATTTTATCAATGTGGGACAATGAGCATAAAGCCTCATTCACCATCCATTTGTCCATAACAAATTTTCCAACAGATTTTGTAACTCCCGGTATTTTTAATTACATAAATCCGCCTGCATAATTAGGATATTTAATTAATTAAATTTATGATTTATGGGTTAAATAATTATGTGAATTATTTATGCATGATTTAATTTATTTCTAAGCATTTAACCCATAATTAGTGATTTTTATGATTTTTAGTATTTTTATTATTTAATCGCGTAGACGGGACCGTGGACGGACGAGATGACAACTTTCTAGCCAAATTATTTTATGAGCCTTTTTGGAGCCTTAAAATATTATTTTGAGTTTTATTATCTCAAAATTTTAAGTATTTAATTTTATTTAATTTTAGGGGTCATTTTTATCCAAAAATTAGTCAAAATATTGACTTTTTAGTATTTTTAAAATTCTCCTAAATTATTATTTCGAGATTTATTTTATGTTATCAGATTTCTAAAGTTTAATTAAGAGTTTAAGTTGTATATTAATTATTTAAAACCTTTTTATTTAATTATTTAACCTATATTCTATTTAACACAAAAATAAATCAACCCTAATCTACCAAACCCTTCTAGCCAATTGTTCTCTCCCCCATCAGCCGTCACTTTCATCCCACCTTCTTCTTCATCGATCTTCAACCCTAGGAACTCCATAGAAGGTCGGTTTCAAGGTTCCAAGCAACCCAAGGTCGCCCCGTCGTCCTGAAGTCCTTCCTACGCGTGTTAAATCCATATTTACGGTGAAAGGCATGATTCTTCATTCTCTTTTCTTCTCCATATTAGTATATGCATGTGTGGTCGTGTATACATCAGATTTTCCAAGAATATTTTTCAGAAAGTTTCAATTTTTAATGTTGCACCTTGTTCTTGCATTGTTTTGGGTTTCATACTCACGTTTTCTTGCATGGATGGATCATGGCTGCTGCTCCTTAGTTGGATACATGTATCAAGGTCCCTTGGGTCGAGTCAGGTTGGGGCTTGAGGCTAAGGAAGAAAGGAAACGAAGCCTTTCCTTTCTGAAGCTTCTGTCGCGCAGGTTTAGGGTTCTGGGGAAGAAGGCTGAGATCTTTTTCCTCAGGCCACTATTTTGGGTAAGGTCGGTTGGGTTAGAACCCCCTTTGAGTTTTCTAAGTTTTTGCAGAAGGTTTCATGGGCTTTCGTGGTCGGAGCTTCGAGGACGAATGGTTTTCCCGCAGCTGCTCGGGTCTGCGCGACAGTGCAGAAGGGCCGGGTTGCAGAGCTTCGTTCTCACTCCATAGTCGACGGTTTGGGCTGGTTCTTGGCTTGTTGGAAAGGTCTGGATGTGAGCTAAGTCCTAGGGGTGGCCCTCCGGCCGGTGGGTGGTCGGAGCAAGGAGGCCGCCGGGATTTTCGGTGGCTGCTCACTGTGGCCGAACAGTTTTGGGAAGGGGGGATCGGGCTAGGGTTTTGGCATGTTTCGGGTCGGGTCAGGGGCTCGGGTCGGGTCAGTAAGTTAGTGGGTCGGGTTAAGTGGGTCCGGGTCCAGGTTTGGTGGGCCGGGCTCGAGTCTTTTTATTTTTAAAATATTTTATGAATTAATGGGTTATTGAGTCAACTAAATTAAAATAAAATTATTTGGACTCCCAAATAATTTTATTTGAACTTTTAAAATTTTAATTAAGTTAGTCCATTAAGTTTATGGGCTTTTGGGCCCATAAAAGTTAATGGGCCATTCTTTGGGTTTTTGGGCCCAATGGGCCAGTTTAAGTGTTATTGGGCTTAGTGTAATTTTAATGGGCTTAATTAATTTAATTGGGCTTAGATTAATTAATTGGGCTTAAAGTTTAAGTTACTGGGCTTAAGTATGTTAATGGGCCAGATTTAAGTTAATGGGCTTGAGTGTAGGGCCAGCAGTCCAGAACCATCCATGAGAAAATTGCATGTGTCCTGATTATATATTTAATTATTTTTATGCATTTAAGTTATTTTAATATTTATATGTTAGTAAGAAAATTAAATTAAATATATGAAGGACACACAATTTATTTAAGTACATGCATTCATGAAATCAATTTTTATGCTATGATTTAATTTCTATGGTTGAGCAAATAAAATATTTTAGGTGGAAATTGAAGTAGTGTGGCCATTTATGTATGGGCAGTTTCTGCCATTTATGTATGGGCAGTTTTCTGCCATTTATGTATGGGTGGTTCGCCACCAGCCTCGTACGATGGTTTCTTAGACTGATCAGTCGCACTATGGGTCACACTTACGGATAGGACCATTCGATGTTAAGAAAATAAATGCTCAACAACTCAAGTATGTATGTTATGTATTATGTATTTATGTTTATTTAAGTAAGTTATGTTATGTAATTTTTAAGCATGCTCATTCATGTATATGTATGTATTAGTATTAAATTGTTTTAAATTATTTTGAACCCTTGTTAGTATGCATGTTGGGCCTCTAGGCTCACTACACTGATATGGTGCAGGTGAGTACGTAGAGGAGCAGGTTACTCCTACCGGTGGTGAGGACGTATGAGCAGCGCTGCAGTAGCCCCGTGACCGTGACAGCTTCTGAGTCACCGTGCATGATGTCATGTGAAACATTTTATTATATTTTTAGTGGTTGAGGTTTATGGGAATATTTTATTAAATGTTTTAGTGCATGCACATATTTTAATTATTTTATTTATGCAGTATATTTTTAATTCTAGGGTTGACTCAGATGTTTAATTATTTTAAAGAATGCATTTTTTCTTAAGTATTTAATTGTTTATTTATTTAGTCATGTATTTATTTTAAATATTTTATCCTGTGCATATATGTATGGGCATATATGTACATATTTTATTTAGTAGTATATAAAAAAAAAAAAATAAAAAATTTTCCGCATATTTATTTATTATAGAGTTAGGGTTGTTTCAGATTTCCCCTAAATTGAAAACATTTCCTCTTCATGTTTGCCCAAAATCCAAACTCTAGTACATGAAAACACAAAATCGGTAGGATAGCAACTTGAAGACCCTTACCTCTCTGGAATACGATGATACATATTGTTTGTAGATCATAACGGAGCTCGGTTTTGTTCTTGGCTGATGGATTTTGAGATTTCTCTTTTTGCATCAGATCAATGACTCTGTTTTTCAAAAATGTATTTTAATTGATTCCATCCTTGTAATATATTCGATTTCTATGTGGGTTTTTCTGGCCGTCTTAAAATAATTTTTTTGATGTGTAAATTAGAATCAGCGAATCTTTCTGGTCATCTTAAAATCAACTTTTTTGTATATGTGTCATCGTCTATGAATTTCAAGTTGCTTCCGTCTTCAATTACATTATTGATTTTTATATGTTGTTATTTTTTTTATTTTTGAGTTGAGGGAAGGGATTGTCTCTATATGTTCTTAATTTAGATATCTTGATTGTGTTATAAAATAAACCAGAAGTAGTCCCCCGAAACCTCTCAGTACAATGATAGCTCTCGGTTTTGGATTTTAAAATCTTGAACAAGCACACAAAATTCAACGGACCTACACATGCATGTTTCATCTAGAAAATATCCACTATTTCTTGGCTTTGTTTTGTTTTTGTTTTTTGTTTCTGTTTGTTTTTTGTTATTTGTTACAGAGTTTGATTTTGGGGCAACTGTGAAGAAGAAATGTTTCTAATTTGGGGAAAATCTTCTGCATCGGGTTATAATCCGAGGAAATAGATATGTGAGCTTTATCACCGTCTCTTTTCCATGATAATCTAATAGTAGAGATGAAATGTGAAAAAAAATATGAAGCATTATGTACCATTTTGGTGATCTGAAAACTCGAGGGACTATTTTGAGATAAGCGACAAACAAAATGGACGAAAATGGGCTTTTATCCCGATAGATGCATTTGTGGTTTTTTTTTATATTTCAAATTTTGAATTATAAAACAAATTCACACAATTATCAAATCTTTTAAAAAAAATCTAAAATTGTTTTTAATTGAGGTGTAATTGTTCAAAATATTTAGTTTTAGCTTCTATTTTTTTAAAATTAAATTTATGAAAAAAAATCGACTTGACATGCATGTAACATGTAAAACGGTGAGATTGTGGGAGTAGTAACTAGTAAGAAACATACATACACTACAAATTAATTAAAAATGTTTTCTGCTATTTTTAAAATTTAATAAAAACAAAGTGTTTTTCTTCTTTTGTTTATTAAAAATTATACACGATACCCAAAATAATTATAGTTTTAGGCTCCTCGTATATTATAATATAGTGCATGTGTGTGTGTGTGTATAGTATAGACTAGATACTATAAAATCACTGTTAGAATATTGAATTTTTCGTAATATAGCTTTGGACCCAAATAAATAAACAGAACACAGCCCAAGAAAGAAAAATAGAACTCGTCATTTTCGGCCACGTAAATCTTGGCCCATCTAATTTTATGAAAATTGGGTAGATAAGATGTTGCACTATATGTCATGATTTAATTTCTTTAATTATGTGGGATTTATATTTTTATCTAGACCTCAAATATTTAATTTTGAAATTTTTGATTTACCATAAAAATAATATTATTATGCTGTAAAAAAAAAAATACTATTATTACACTAGCATAAACTCAACCCAAAAATTGATAACTTACACTCTAAAAAAATAAAATAAAAAATGATAACTTACCACATTTGAAAACGAGAGATTAATTGGAAAACTGTTTTAAGGATTTGAATATATGATCATAAGTGGAAAGGAAAGTGAATCTAGTTCTTGTCGTTTCTTTCTAAGCTAGTGTTTGAGAGCTTCTAAGAAACACTTCTCAGTTTTTTTTTAAGAGTTTATAACCAACGTTCAATTCGGAAATTTGCATTGTTAGATTAGCCGACAAATATTTATTTTATTTTGCTTTCAAAAATTGGTGCTACACAAAAATTCCTGTCAAATCAACCAAATGAAAATTTATGTCGGGTATTTGAGAAGGGATCGATACTAAGTAAGTGGCACTAAAATCATGAGACAAATTCATATATAATTTGATGAAATTTATATTTGGCCAAACTAAATTATTTCGTTTCAAAATTGGCCAATAAATCATTTGAGAAAAAATAATCTTCTCGAATGCCCAAGTTTTGAGTTCAGTACATTATTCTTCACGTTGATATATCATTATTATAAATAACTTGGTCGTGCTTATAAATTTGAAAGAAATAGAGTGGAAAGTATGGAGTTGAAAGAGTAAAAATGGCTGACTTGCTCTATATTTGAAGTCATGAGCCGGAAAATTAAAGAGTCGTTTTTGCTATATTCTTTTTAAATTTCTGCTAAAAAAAACTTATCTAGCAAATATCCAGTATACTAATTCAAAACGTTTGAACATCTGAAAATAATATTATTTGCATAAAAAAAATCATAACATTAAAATATGTCATATTGATAAGTAGTATGTGATTTTATGCGTCAATTATTTATTTATTTACTTTAAGACAACGATATATGAGATAAAAAGATATATTGAGAAATAACTATTTGTCCATTCATGCACGTAATTTTTTTTCTTTAATGGAAGAATCGCCGAAACAACCGACTAGTCAACTCTATTCAATCAATTACAAATTGATTCCAACCCAAAAAATTCCACCAAATAATGTTGGTCATGCTATTTCTCATTTTGCAAATTGGTGGTGGACCGACCCAATATATCTTTATACAATTTTTAAATTTTACAGATTTTCTATGTTAATTTTAAAATATTAATTGATACTGCCTATATGAGTATATTCAAGTTCATTGCAAGCAACTAATGTATTGATTACTAATAACAAAAAAATCAACTATACATAAATGAAGTTAATGTTTCTTCATTAAATAAATTTGGCCACTTTGAAACTTAGCATTCATGGGAGACAAATGAAAACAACTCGACACAACTTTTACTTGTCAATCCCACAAATCTTGTTACAAAAAATTCATGTTAAAACCGATTTGAGTTCTACAACAATCTACGCATCGAAAACCGCGGAAACCGCGATTTGGCTCATCTCATCTTCATCACCAAGAACTGGAGCTGGGAGATTAAGATCAATTTTCAAATTTTGATCACCACTAGTCCTTGTCATTGAATATTCAACTGGAGCACTCCCAACAGGCCTAACATTATTATTAATATTTCTTGAAATTCCACCACCAGTACCCCTAGCAAAATGTGACCTTTTATGCCCTCCGAGTGCCTGCCCGGATGAAAACACCCGCTCACAAAAAGGGCACTCGTGTACTTTCTCCTTCACCGCGGCTGAGACGCCACCGGACTCCGCCATCTCCGACGACGAGTGCTCGTTGCTCAATGGGTCGATATGTCTCATTTTCTTGTGACTTGCCATGTGCCCTCCTAGTGCTTGATATGACCTAAACAGCTTGTTACATGTCTCACACCTATATCTCCCTCCAACTTTATTCTTTCTCGTGACTTTCGAAACATCAGAATCTCCGAAAAAATCATCATCTCCAAATTTACATTTTTCTCCACGAAGATTTACTTCGCTTTCATCCCTCACCCACTTGTCTCTAGAAAGCATCATTAAACTATAAGCAACATCTTCTTCCGGAGTAGTAGCAGCACATGGCTTCTTTGCTTCATCGCCCAACTTCGATTTCTTGAATCCAGCGAACTCGGAAGTTGTTGAATCACGAACCCTTTTCGATCTTCTGAAGATGGAATGATCCCTCGATGAATCTGTGTCGCTCTCCGTATCTTGAATCAGAACAGAAGAAAACTCGGGATCCAAACATTTTTCTTCATCGGTTCCATCATCTTTCTGCGACAAGTATTGCGATGAAATCGAAGAATACGACTCAAACGATCGAAGATCATCCATCTTTTCGGGAGCTTGGTGATCTCTTTCTTGTTTCGAAACGTGAAAATTCATCATATGCGATCTCATGTGCCCACCAAGAGCACTTCCATTGGTGAAATCTCTGAAACAGACTTTGCATCTGTGTCTATCCATTGTAGAAGAATGAAAAGAGAAGAAAAATTAATTAATTATAAGCTTGAATGTTTGTGACTGATTAATTATTTTTGTTTCTTGAAAATGTACTCCAGTTGTGAGATTTTATAATGGTGCAAAAGAAGGTCAAATTAATGTCTCAATATTAGAATTTTTAAGGGCATTAATGGGATTAATGGAAGGTTGCCAGAATATTAAACAGGATTTACTATTTATTTTAAAAGTCAAGAAAACTGATAAATATGTTGTAATAGAAAAGAGTCATGAATAATAATTCCATATTAGATAAATGCAACGATTGTACGTAATCAGGACAATAATCTAGCTCATAATAGTGGGGATTCAACGATTTTTATTTGTAAATTTGCTTTAAATTTTAGAGAATAAGGTTACTTTTGAAAATATTATGTGTGAAATTACATATATATATACACACACACACGTATATATTAATATTATTATATTTTTTAGAGAAACTAATTAACTTTACTGCCGGTATATATGTATATATATATAGAAATTTTTAGCTGTCCAATCAATAATGTACAACTCGTCCCCAACCACTAAAACCCGATACTGTGTTTTAGTGATGCGAAAAATAATAATAAAAAAAAACTAAAATCCGATATCGGATTTTAGTGGTCGGGGACGTATTGGAGAAATATTGTTGGGCAGCTGAAAAGTACTCTATATATATATATATATATATATATATATATATATATATAAACCAAAAAAACTCATTTCTCAAATTACAAAAACGTTGCAGTTTTAATTAATAAAAAATCTTAAAATGTATTTTAGTGAATATGTAAATTATCTAAAATTATTATATCTTTTGTGGTAATCCGAATTCCGTTTTTACAAAACATTTCACTCGATCTGTACAAACAATGTCTTAATAGTGCACCTAATGGTGGAAATTTATTAATATATGTGGGGTTCACTGAAAAAAATAGTAGATCCCACATGTATTGATAAATCTGCACCTTTAGATTTTACTTGCGGTAGTGCCTGTACAGGTAGGATCTCATTTGACACTAAATTTTAAAAGTTGTAAAACATGATTAGGAAGTCATTATTAGAGCCGTCAATTTGATTTAGGTCTGTAGGGTTGGTCAGTCCCGCCACACAATTTAAGTGGGTTGGGCCCAACTAAAGGCGGACCTAGGCGAGCCAGTCAGCGCGGGTCGCAGGCCTGGAGAAAAATTTTAATTTTTTTTTACTTTATGATGATATACACATTTTTTTAATGAAAGATGTGAATTTTTTTGTATTAATTACTTTATATAAAATTTACACGTATGAAATCAATAATTAGAAATTTTATTAATGTGTTTCTATTAATATTTATTAATGAAATTAAATTTATAATTAATTATATTGATTTTTATTTGTAGTGAGCCAACCCACGGGCCGTTCCGTCTGTAGTGACCCGTATCCAGAATTAACGATTAATTAATAATTAATCGTGTAATCATGTTTAGATTAAGTAAAACATGATTAAGAAAATTCCAAATGGGTTAACGGAGTCCAGAAATGGATTCAGGACACTCGAAAATGATCGGGAAGGTTCCGAGGGTTCGGATGGTTCGGAGGCTCCGAACCGGGTTAGGAGGCTCCGAACTGGATCAAAGGATCTGAACTCGGATCGGAGGCTCCGAAGATAATGCGTCATGGATGACATCATTGATGGGACTTTGGAGGATCCGAAGTCAGGAACGAGGGATCCGAACCAGTTCGAAGGATCCGAAGTCGAGTTCGAACGACCCGAACTTCGCCTATAAATAGAGGTCCGAAATTTCATTTTCAACTCGCACCTCTCCTTTAGGCCTTCTAACTCAGATCTAGGGAGTTCTAGGCATCCTATTGGGAATCCGGAAGTGGCATAGCGATCCAGGCGTCGTAGAGGAGCTGTGGCCTAGTTTTGAGGCAATTGTCATCAGCGGGCTGACGACGGACGCAGGTATAGCTATTGTCTCCTTAAATTATTTAGGAGTATGCAATAGCTTAGTTAAGGCTTTTAGAGCTTAATTATTGATGCATGGGTATTTGCATTGTAGAGCTGATATAGGCTTGGAACCTAGAGTGGGACTGCTAGGAACTGCCTGTAGTAAGGTACGCAAGTACAGACTGAGATAGCCAGCGGGTTTTGCATACTTATATGTTGCATTTGTGTGTCATATTATTATGCAGCATGTGCATATCATATTGTGTCTGTCCATCTTGAGAGATGAGCCATGTAGGGCCGCTCAGCCCTGTCTGGACGGGTGATGTCTAGTGCCCAGTGAATGACGGGTCAGGGGTGATTAGCATCTGGGGACACAGTCCACGTCCTATAGGAATGAGCAGTGTCGACAGGGTTTGCTCCCCGGGTTGTACCACTCATGTCCTAGGCGCCATTACTGAGCAGTTATATTCAGTTATCCCAGATATGGATACCCTATCATTTGCATGCATCATATTTGTATGTTTTACCCTGTGCTTTCGTATTGAGCTTAGAGCTCACGTCCAGTCTTTTCTGTGTATCTGGATACCCCATTCGACGGGGCAGGTGTAGGTGCAGGATTGAGCACCAGGAGCTTGGAGTAGCCAGCGACCAGTGAAGACAGCAGAATTAGCTGTAGGTTTTGCCTTTAGGGTTTATTTATTCGATTGGGTTGTATAATCGAATTTATTTAACCGGTTGTATTCTGCCGGTCTGTTTTTATTTAAGTTTTCCGCAGCGATTTATTTAATGCATGTTTAATTATGCTCTTAAACTCTGATTAGCTAGCGGATCCGGGTAGGGTCGCTACATTTATTGGTATCAGAGTATATACATGCAAGAGACTTGGGATATAGTAATGAGACTTTGGGTTATCCTTATAAGATTGATGAGACCTTGGAAGAGGTGATGATGCGGCGATTAAGTTGCCCAAATACTATCATCATCGGCAGGATTTCTAAAGATTTGGCTTAGGGGATTCCAGCAAGTGCGGATACGAGCGAGAAATCGTGCCCGAGTTTTCAAGATTTCTACTCAGGTGGATCCTAGTTTTGGATCGAGTACCGGATGTTAGAGGCAGTGGCAGAGCATTGGATGGGACGCACTTGATGCTTGCATCTGTATCGTCCATACCATGATGACACTACTCTGAAGATTCTCCACTAGTAGTTGGAGAGATTGTCAGATAGACCTTTACCAGAGAATGTCTCGAGTGCCTAAAGCATGACAGGTTTCGAGCGTGAGGTCTTTAACCTCATGCAGTACATGGTTTTGCCGGTATGCTGATATCGATACGTTCGGTAGGCACAAGGGAAACTTCATGTTCAAAAGCATGATTTGGCTACAAGAAGAAAACTGACGATAGATCGTGAGCAAAGGAGGTCGACCGACATGCACTGACGCAGAGCATAGCTGGTTAGCTATCACGAGCCATTTCTCCAGAGTTCTTCGTAGGAGGACATGTAGAGAGACTTGGTCGGGAGTATGCTTGTATCGATGCGTGTGTCGATTAGAAGCTTCATGCTCAAGGAACAAGACTAGTACGATGATTTAAATACTGGATTGATGTAGTTGTAAACAGTATTTCAGTTGTAATGAATCATCATACTTTGGTTGTATCATTTCAAGTTCGATTGTACATTTTATTGTATTTTGAATGTTGTATGTATTACATGAGATTGTAATAAAGAGAATTGTACATAACTTGAAATAAATGATACATGTTTTATTTATCCAGCAATTCGTGAATGATTGCAAGTGATTTTGCTAGGATTGACATTGTTTTAGTTGATTAACGTTCAACTATTGCAGCTCATGGGATTGGAGTGGGCCGACTGTGACTGTTTGACTTGCGGTTAGTCTAGGCATTTTCCTAGGATTGACCTAGTTAGTCGGTAGGCTAAGTTAGTGCCAGCGATGAGTGGACTCATCTAGAGGCATTAAGGGTATTGTTCGGTTTCGAACATTTGAACTTTGTTCTAGGTTGTTTCCTTAGAACTGACTGTCTGACCTTTGTTAGGTTGAGGCTTGTGATGATAGGTTTTAATCGGGATACCAGGTCCAGTATATGCCGAGAGTTGTGGACTATGACCAGGACTAGACGTGATGGGGCGCGATCCTATGCCAGTATGACTCTGGGAGTCTTTGTACTTCAGAGGTTATCTGGGAGCCATGTGCTTCAGGAGATGGCGGTGGGAAGGCTACTCAGTCTAGGGATTTGGTGACAGTCACGACGAGGTATGACCTTGGATTAGATATCAGGTTTGATATCGATGGTTTGATATCGTCTGGTGTGCCAGAGATATAGTTTGAGTATTCTGCTGTAGGAACCAGTCGTGGAGGGATTTTCTTGACAAGTGTGTACTCTGAGCAGATAGGTTTTAACCTTTGGGTTACTGCTAGACGTGCGGATCTAGTAGATTCTGCCAGCGATGGCTATGGGTTGTCATCAAAGTTGTGGTTAGAATTTCCTTGTGATAGGAATTATCCAAGATACTGGATGGAATTTTGTTTTAAGACTTAGACTCGAATACGAGGACTACTCCTTGATGATTGGCTTCATCAGTATTGGATTATATCAGACGTTGAGGATTGTACATGACTATTTAAGATGTGGGGAAGCATGGCCTATGACCGTGAAACCTTGGTGGTTGTCCAGGTGGGCTATTGAGGTAAGCTACCTTTGAAACGACCCTAACTCTATAAATATAAATAAATAAATATATATATGCGAATTTTTTTTTTATTTACTTACTATGTAAAAATATGTACATACATGCCCATACATATATGCACAAAATAAGTAGTTTTTTAAAATAAATAATTTGAATAAAATAATGCAACAATTCGAAAATTTAATATTGCATAAATTAAATATCTGAGTCATGCATTTAATAAAATACTGACAAAAGAAAAATAAATTAAAGTTTACATGCACTGAAAATATTTAAATAAAAACATACAATAGTGTCAATTACTGAAAATAAATAAAAATGTATAACATGATAAAATATTCGAAACATGCATATAGACTCAAACAACGGTCATGGGGTCACTGCATGTCCGCTCATAGGTCCTCGCCGCCGGTGGGTACTACATCCTCCTCTACGTACTCACCTGCACCATATCAGTGTAGTGAGCCTAGAGGCCCAACATGCTAACATAACAAGGGTTTAAAATAATTTAAATCACTTTAATACTAATACATAACATATACATGAATGAGCATGCTTAAAAATATCATGAACATAACATAAACTTAAATTAGACTTGAATATCATAATAATACATAAACATTGTTGAGCAAAGTATTTTCTAACCTCGAAAGGTCGTATCCATAGTGTAACCATACATACATTAAATACTGATCAGCGTGGTAAACCAACGTACGTGGCGGTGACGAATCACCTCTTAAATTGGCAGTAAACTGCCCTTCAATAGTTCACATATGGGGACGAATCCCCCTTAAATTGTCACACTACTTCAACTTCCAACATAAAATTATTTCCTTATGCTCAACCTTAGACATTAAATCATGCATAAAAATTATTTCATGAATGCATGTACTTAAATAAAATGTGTGTCCTTCATATATATTTAATTTAATTTCATACTAACATATAAATATTAAAAATAACTTCCATGCATAAAAATAATTAAATATATATTCAGGACACATGCAATTTCTCATGGGTTGTACTGAACTGCTGGCCCTAACACTCAAGCCCAATTTCTTAAATTCTGGCCCATTAACACTTTATTCTGGCCCAATGGGTATAAAAGCCCAAAGACTGGCCCAATAATTTCCATGGGCTCTAAAGCCCATAAAAAATTAGTGGACTAACTTAAATTAATTATTTAAGCTCACTAAGAAAATTAAATATAGCCCATTAATTTAATTAAACTAATTAGCCCAATTAAACACTTAAACTCATTACTTAACTTAAAAATAAAATACCCGAGCCCAACTAACTTAACCCGGACCCGGACCCAAATAACTTAACCCACTTACTTCCAGACCCGACCCGGACCCATAACTCGACCCGGACCAACTCTGGAACCCTAGCCCGATCGCACCCTAAGCCCTAATCTGCTGCGGTCGTGAGCAGCAGCCGCTCCTTGGCTGCTGCCGGCCTGCTCCGGCTGCCCCTGGCCGGAGCGCCGCCACCCAGACGTAGCCCACGTCTAGGCGGTTCGAACCTTGCCCTTGACCCAGCCCCATGCACCATAGAGCCCTTAGCCGAACCCCCCTTCCCCAAACCCTAGTCTGCGTATCCATGGGAGGCCGTCCGACTTTGTGGCTTTCCTGGGCTCGTTTGGCTCGAACCACTCGAGCCATTCGAGTCCAGGTCACTCACACACACCCTCTGAACACCTACCAGCAGTCATACGCAACCATGGCTAAGAAACGTGAGCATGACAATAAAAAACACACGATAAGTCACAAACTCCATGAAAGCCGAAACCTTTTTCTGAAAATCTTTAAAGTTTTCGATGCATACACAATACACACACTATAATAGCTGATAGGTACGAAAAATAGGGAAGAAAATCATGCCTTTCACCGAAGTTGAAGAGAAAAGAAACGTGTATAACGATTTCGGGACGACGGGGCGACGATGACACAACTTGGAAGCTTAAAAATCGTGGCTATGGAGTCCTTAGAGATGCTAGCCGATGAAGAAGATGAAGATGAAAGGAGGCGTCGGCTGATGCTTGGAGGCGTGAGGGTTGGGTAGATTAGGGTGTAATTAATTAAAATAGAGTTTTGGAATAATTAAAAATATTAATAAGAATTTTAAATATGAAATATATAACTTAAAAGCTCTAAATAATATTTAAAATCTGATAACTTTAATAAAATCCCGAAATATATAATTAAGGGAATTTTAAAGATAGTAAAAAGTCATTATTTTGGCTTATTTTGAATAAAAACGGACTCCTAAAAATATATAAAATTAAATACTGATAATTTTGAGGAAATAAAACTCAAAATAATATTTTTGGGCTCTAAAAATGCTCATGAAATAAATTGGATAGAAAGTTGTCATCTCGTCCGTCCATGGTCCCGTCTACGCGATAAAATAATTTAAATACTAAAAATCATAAAAATCTCAAATTATGGGTTAAATGCTTGAAAATAAATCTTAAAACATGCACAAATAATTCACATCATAATTTAACCCATAAATCTAAAATTTTAAATAAATAAATTTTCTAATTATGCATGCGAATTTACGTATTAAAATACCGGGTGTTACAATTCTCCCCCCCTTAAATTGGATTTCGTCCTCGAAATTAAAGTACTTACCCGAACAACTCCGGGTAGCGAGTCCTCATGTCTGCCTCGGTCTCCCAAATAGCTTTCTCCTCCGAGTGATTCAGCCACTGGACTCTGACCATCGGTATGACTCGCGTCCTAAGTCTCCGCTCCTCCCTAGCCAAGATCCGTACTGGCCTCTCCTCATAGATCAGGTGGCAACTGCAAGGGCTCGAAATCCAACACATGCGACGGGTTAGAGACATATCTCCGAAGCATGGATACATGGAAGACGTTGTGCACTGCTGCAAGCCCTGGCGGTAGAGCTAAACGGTAGGCCAACGTGCCAACTCTCTCCAAGATTTTGAATGGCCCTATATACCTTGGATTAAGCTTCCCTCTCCGGCCAAATCGTATCACTCCCTTCATAGGTGACACTCTCAAAAACACGTGATCACCTACTGCGAACTCCAACTCTCGTCGTCGAGTATCTGCGTAACTCTTCTGATGACTCTGAACAGTCCTCATTCAATCCCGAATCTGAGTCACAATGTCAGCTGTCTGCTGCACGATCTCAGGACCAAGTAAAATCCTCTCACCAACCTCATTCCAATGCACAGGAGATCTGCATCTCCTCCCGTACAATGCTGCATAAGGAGCCATACCTATAGACGACTGAAAACTATTGTTATAGGTAAACTCCACTAACGGCAATCTCGTCTCCCATGAGCCCTGAAAATCGATGACACAGGCTCTCAGTAAATCCTCAAGAATCTGTATCACCTTCTCAGACTGTCCATCTGTCTGGGGATGGAACACTGTACTGAACAAAAGTCTAGTCCCCAATGCAGTGTGCAAACTCTTCCAAAACGCAGATGTAAATCTCGGATCTCTGTCTGATACTATCGACACTGTTATGCCATGCAGTCTAACAATCTCCTTTATGTAAAGCTCTGCATACTGTGTCAACGAGTAAGTAGTCCTCACCGGTAATAAATGAGCTGACTTGGTGAGTCTATCCACGATCACCCAAATAGCTGTGCAACCTCCGGCACTCCTCGGTAAACCAACTACAAAGTCCATCGTAATGTTCTCCCATTTCCATTCCGGAATAGGAAGAGGTCTAAGAAGTCCTGCTGGACGCTGATGCTCAGCCTTGACCTGCTGACATGTCAAGCATTTTAACACAACTCTCCCGATGTCTCTCTTCATCCCGGGCCACCAATACAATAGCTGCAAATCTCGGTACATCTTCGTACTTCCGGGGTGAATGGAGTACGGAGATGTGTGAGCCTCTGCTAGAATCTCAGCTCTCAACTGATCGACGTTCGGTACCCACATCCTACCACGGTACTGAACAATGCCATCCACAACTGTATACAGAAGACCACCCTTGGCCTCATCTCTCTGTCTCCAACGCTGCAACTCCTCATCTGTAGACTGTTCCTCTCTGATCCGATCCCGTAGAATCGGCTGCACCGTCAACACTGACAAGCTCGGTGCATGATCACTCGAGTAAAACTCCAAATCAAACCTTTGAATCTCATTCTGCAGTGGTAACTGCACTGACAAACACGATACCACTGACGACTTTCGACTCAAAGCATCGGCCACTACATTAGCTTTACCTGAATGGTAGCTAATGTCACAGTCGTAATCCTTCACCAACTCCAACCATCTCCGTTGCCTCATGTTCAACTCCTTCTAAGTGAAGAAGTACTTGAGGCTCTTGTGATCAGTGAAAATCTTGCACTTCTCGCCATACAGATAGTGCCTCCAGATTTTCAAAGCGAAGACCACTGCTGCTAACTCCAAGTCATGTGTCGGGTAGTTCTGCTCATGAATCTTCAACTGCCTTGACGCATAAGCAATAACCTTACCACACTTTATAAGTACTGCGCCTAAACCTAGCTTAGATGCGTCGGTGTACACCACTAACTCCTCGTGTGGTACTGTCATCGCTAAAACCGGTGCAGTAGTGAGTGCTTCCTTCAGCTGATCGAAGCTCCTCTGACAGTCTGAACTCCAAATAAAATTCGCGTTCTTCGTGGTTAAGGAAGTCAAGGGTACTGCAATAGAGGAAAAACCCTTGATGAACTTCCTATAATATCCTGCCAAACCCAAGAAACTGCGAATCTCCGAAGCATTTCTCGGAATACCCCATTTTTGCACTGCCTCAACCTTCGACTGATCCACTGCAATCCCATCTCTCGAAATAATGTGGCCAAGAAATGCCACCTGCTCGAGCCAAAACTCGCACTTGCTGAACTTGGCATACAAACGATGCTCCCTCAAAGTCTGCAAGGCTGTCTGTAGATGCTGCCTATGATTCTCAACGCTCCTAGAGTAGATCAAGATATCATCAATGAAGACTATGATGAACTGATCAAGATACGGCTGAAAAACCCGATTCATGAGATCCATGAAAACCGCTGGAACATTGGTCATCC
Source organism: Henckelia pumila (assembly GCF_033568475.1). Taxonomy (NCBI): domain Eukaryota; kingdom Viridiplantae; phylum Streptophyta; class Magnoliopsida; order Lamiales; family Gesneriaceae; genus Henckelia; species Henckelia pumila. The sequence continues at coordinate 46,715,982 of NC_133122.1, read as the reverse complement.
CAAATGGAATCACTAAGAACTCGTAATGCCCATAACGTGTCCGGAAAGCAGTCTTGGACACATCTGCATCTCTAACTCGCAGCTGATGATAACCAGATCGCAGGTCGATCTTGGAGAACACCGAAGCTCCCTGTAACTGATCAAATAGGTCCTCTATTCTCGGCAGTGGGTACTTATTCTTCACTGTGACCCTGTTGAGCTCTCGATAATCGATGCACAATCTCATACTGCCATCCTTCTTCTTCACAAATAATACTGGAGCTCCCCATGGAGAAAAGCTAGGACGAACAAAGCCTTTCTCTAATAACTCCTATATCTGCTCCTTCAAATCTTTCATCTCGGTAGGAGCAAGTCTGTATGGTGCCTTAGAGATAGGCACGGTGTCTGGCACTAAGTCGATGCTGAACTCCACATCTCTCACTGGTGAAATTCCTGCAACATCCTCCGAAAAAACGTCCGGAAAGTCACGAACCACCTCTATCTCTGATAATGATCTGCTAGATGGTCCTGAGGCCGTGACAATACTTGCTAGAAAACCTTGGCAACCCCGTTTCAATAGCTTCCTCGCCTGAATAAGAGATATCACCTGAGGAATATCACTGCTCTGAGATGCATGGAAGGTAAACGGGTCGCCTTCTGATGGTTTCACTGACACTGATCTCCGACGAAAGTCAATCGAAGCTCCATTGACTGTCAACCAGTCCATACCCAATATCAAATCAAATCCACTCAACGGCAAAACCACCACATCTGCGCGAATGGAGTGCCCCTGAAGCTCCAACTCCAGTTCTTGAATGACACTAGAGGTAGAAATAATCTGTCCTGACGGCATAGTGACATCATAACCACTGTAAACAATCTCAGGTGTGATGCCTATCCGTCTGATAAACTCCAGGGAGATAAACGAATGCGTAGCCCCTGAATCTAGCAACGCAAACGTGGAGTTGCCTCCAACTAGAATTCTCCCTGCATGCAGAAGAATCCCAACAATTTCATACCACTACTGAACTTTTCTCCAAAGATGAGTCACTAATAACCCTTAATTCTAATCACAAGTAAAACATGCTTCTTATTCTAACATGCAGATAGGAAATCCCAAATAACAAATATTCCACAAGAAAAAAAATCGAAATTCTTAACCAAAGGAAGAAATCATAAAATACTAAGGGTAAGATATACCGGTGATCAAGGAGGTATCTGGGTCTGCCTCCTCTACCTACATAACGAACACTCTACCAGTGGTGTTCTTCTTCCTCGGACAATTAGCTATCTGGTGCCCTGGCTCTCTACAGTGGAAACAAAATCCTGCTCCCAGAAGACAAGGTCCCGAATGCATTTTCTGACACTTCGGGCAAGTAGGAAAACCTCCAGTATTAGGGGCCCCGCCCCTCGGCTGCTGTGGCCTTTGCTGCTATGGCCTCTGCTGCTGGTTCGGGCCCTTAGACGGCCCAGTATACTGCTTCTTCGCAGGAGGCTGCGAAGATGGTCGCTGAAATCCAAACTGAATCTGTCTCTTCCCTTGCTGCTCTCGCTGTATCTCTCTCCTACCCTCCTCTGACCTCAGTGCTCTACTAACTGCCGCCTCATATGTAGCGACGTCCATCATACGTACGTCATGCTTGATATCCGCCTTCAGTCCCTCAACAAACTGCCTCATCTTCTCCGGTGGACTGTCTGAAATCAGAGGCACAAAATGACAGCCCCTCTCGAACTGTCTCACATACTCAATCACTGACCTGTCCCCCTGCCGGAGACTCATAAACTCTCGTATCATGCGACTGCGCACATCCTCCGTGAAATACTTGGCGTAGAAGATACGCCTAAACTCCGCCCAAGTCAATGTAGGAAGATGTACTCCCCTGGCAGCACCCTCCCACCAAAGAGCTGCATCTCCCTTCATCATATAAGTCGCACAGTTCACCCTATCGGCGTCAGTAATCCCCATGTATGCAAAGATGGACTCCAAAGAGCGAATCCACCCCTCAGCCACCAATGGATCGGTGGTACCAGTAAACTCCTTCGGTCCCTTCTTTTGGAACCGCTCAGCTACGTCCTCCTCGTGGGACAGTCTAGGACGTGCAGCCTGCTGCTCCAACAGAGCAGTAATCCCTGCCATCATATTAGCATTGGCCTGCTCCAATGCTGCAAGTGGACCCTGGGGTGGAGGTGGAGATCCCTCACGTCTGTTCACAGGTCTGGGAGGCATTCTGCACCACCACATATATCTCTACGTAAATCGCCATGCATAGCTAAGTTCTTTAACATTAATGCTAACTTAAATTCTTAAAAGTAAATCATGATATAAACACTTAAAACTTACAGACAAGTAGCGTGAATTTCTGAGCTCGCATAGCAGTAATGACCATTCCAAGGACCGTGCTTTGATACCAACTGAAACGACCCTAACTCTATAAATATAAATAAATAAATATATATATATATATATATATGCGGAATTTTTTTTATTTACTTACTATGTAAAAATATGTACATACATGCCCATACATATATACACAAAATAAGTAGTTTTTAAAAATAAATAACTTGAATAAAATAATGCAACAATTCAAAAATTTAATATTGCATAAATTAAATATCTGAGTCATGCATTTAATAAAATACTGACAAAAGCAAAATAAATTAAAGTTTACATGCACTGAAAATATTTAAATAAAAACATACAATAGTGTCAATTACTGAAAATAAATAAAAATGTATAACATGATAAAATATTCGAAACATGCATATAGACTCAGACAACGGTCACGGGGTCACTGCATGTCCGCTCATAGGTCCTCGCCGCCGGCGGGTACTACATCCTCATCTACGTACTCACCTGCATCATATCAGTGTAGTGAGCCTAGAGGCCAAACATGCTAACATAACAAGGGTTTAAAATAATTTAAATCACTTTAATACTAATACATAATATATACATGAATGAGCATGCTTAAAAATATCATGAACATAACAAAAACTTAAATTAGACTTGAATATCATAATAATACATAAACATTGTTGATCAAAGTATTTTCTAACCTCGAAAGGTCGTATCCATAGTGTAACCGTACATACATTAAATAATGATCAGCGTGGTAAACCAACGTACGTGGCGGTGACGAATCACCTCTTAAATTGGCAGTAAACTGCCCTTAAATAGTTCACATATGGGGACGAATCCCCCTTAAATTGTCACACTACTTCAACTTCCAACATAAAATTATTTTCTTATGCTCAACCTTAGACATTAAATCATGCATAAAAATTATTTCACGAATGCATGTACTTAAATAAAATGTGTGTCCTTCATATATATTTAATTTAATTTCATACTAACATATAAATATTAAAAATAACTTTCATGCATAAAAATAATTAAATATATATTCAGGATACATGCAATTTCTCATGGGTTGTATTGAACTGCTGGCCCTAACACTCAAGCCCAATTTCTTAAATTCTGGCCCATTAACACTCTATTCTGGCCCAATGGGCCCAAAAGCCCAAAGACTGGCCCAATAATTTCCATGGGCTCTAAAGCCCATAAAAAATTAGTGGACTAACTTAAATTAATTATTTAAGCCCACTAAGAAAATTAAATATATCCCATTAATTTAATTAAACTAATTAGCCCAATTAAACACTTAAACTCATTAATTAACTTAAAAATAAAATACCCGAGCCCAACTAACTTAACCCGGACCCGGACCCAACTAACTTAACCCACTTACTTCCAGACCCGACCCGGACCCATAACTCGACCCGGACCAACTCTGGAACCCTAGCCCGATCGCACCCAAAGCCCTAATCTGCTGCGGCCGTGAGCAGCAGCCGCTCCTTGGCTGCTGCCGGCCTGCTCCGGCCGCCCCTGGCCGGAGCGCCGCCACCCAGACGTAGCCCACGTCTGGGAGGTTCGAACCTAGCCCTTGACCCAGCCCCATGCACCCTAGAGCCCTTAGCCGAACCCCCCTTCCCCAAACCCTAGTCTGCGCATCCATGGGAGGCCGTCCGACTTTGTGGCTTTCTTGGGCTCGTTTGGCTCGAACCACTCTAGCCATTCGAGTTCAGGCCACTCACACACACCCTCTGAACACCTACCAGCAGTCATACGCAACCATGGCTAAGAAACGTGAGCATGACAATAAAAAACACACGACAAGTCACAAACTCCATGAAAGCCAAAACCTTTGTCTAAAAATCTTTAAAGTTTTCGATGCATACACAATACACACACTATAATAGCTGATAGGTACGAAAAATAGGGAAGAAAATCATGCCTTTCACCGAAGTTGAAGAGAAAAAAAACGTGTATAACGATTCCGGGACGACGGGGCGACGATGACACAACTTGGAAGCTTCAAAATTGTGGCTATGGAGTCCTTAGAGATGCTAGCCGATGAAGAAAATGAAGACGAAAGGAGGCGTCGGCTGATGCTTGGAGGCGTGAGTGTTGGGTAGATTAGGGTGTAATTAATTAAAATAGAGTTTTGGAATAATTAAAAATATTAATAAGGATTTTAAATATGAAATATATAACTTAGAAGCTCTAAATAATATTTAAAATCTGATAACTTTAATAAAATCCCGAAATATATAATTAAGGGAATTTTAAAGATAGTAAAAAGTCATTATTTTGGCTTATTTTGAATAAAAACGGACTCCTAAAAATATATAAAATTAAATACTGATAATTTTGAGGAAATAAAACTCAAAATAATATTTTTGGGCTCTAAAAATGCTCATGAAATAAATTGGATAGAAAGTTGTCATCTCGTCCGTCCATGGTCCCGTCTACGCGATAAAATAATTTAAATACTAAAAATCATAAAAATCTCAAATTATGGGTTAAATGCTTGAAAATAAATCTTAAAACATGCACAAATAATTCACATCATAATTTAACCCATAAATCTAAAATTTTAAATAAATAAATTTCCTAATTATGCATGCGAATTTACGTATTAAAATACCGGGTGTTACAACCTTAGTCTTGAACTGTTGCACAATTTTAACAAGAGATATGATCAGGAGAGTGTTCAAAGATTGTGGAAATCTTTGGAATTCCTTAGGTATAACTTTGGACTTGACGAATCGCGATGTTCATCCTGAATGAACGAGGCAAGTGACTCCGGTGATTGCACTAAGTACTGTCTGATATTTTCAGAGATTGAGCGTAGGATTTTCCATGAGATGGAAATGGGCTTAGTTTATCTTGATGTTTGCCTTGGGTGAACAAGACAACGATTGGTAGTGCTAAGGTGACACGGGATCTGTGCTAGTGACTACTAGTGTTTATTGGGTAACTATGTCAGAGTTAGAATGATTAAGTTCAGAATACGAAGCAGCGGTTAGTAGTGCTGAAAAGGCGCAGGACTTGTGCCAAGTAAACTACTTATGTACTGTGATCTGACACCGTTTGGAAATAGTTCTTCGTGGCAGCTGAGTCATGGTTATTGATTGAGCCACGTAGGTTTAGATGATCAATGGTTGTCTGATCGAATGAGCGCGAACATCAGTAGTTCGACGAGATCGATAGGGTAAATCCAATCAGTGATGATTTGGATAGAGCAATCGAAGAATACTTGGAGTAGTATTTTTCGAGTAGTGCTTATGGGATGAGTACTGGATACCATCTCAGAGCATTCGACAATTTGGGTGATTTAGAATCTCTAGGTTTGCCAGAGACTAATCTATCGAAAGATTGCAATTGACTTGTATGGTCAGGAAAGGATCATGTTGTTGTTTCATGTGAGAGTTTTCCATTGAACAACAATAGTGAATATTGTTGACCGGACATTTCGGTTAAGTGAGGGGATCTATGTGTACCGTTGTGATTGGATCCGACGAGTAGTAGGAAATGCTAATGGACATTAGAAAGGAAACATCAGTTGTCTTATATGTGTGACATTAGCTAGAATCTAATTCTTGAGATCCAGCAGGTTGTGTCACTAATCTTCCAGCGAGTGATGTGCGATATGTGACGGAGATAGTCAAGGATCGACTTAGTAGCCAACGAGGTGTGCCTTTGGGATCGAAGATTTCGCAAGATCGTGACGGATCGATTTTGTTTTTTTTCGAGTCAGTGAGTCACATCTATGCAGACTGTTTGTCAAAGATATTGCGTTGTAGCGATAAACGACAATCAGAGACGCATTGTGTGATAAGTTACTTCGAGCATAAGTATTTCCCAGGATTGACTAGGGAATCGACGAATTAGATCATTCAGTGCTGAGACTGATGCATTCGGCAAGGGAGCGATTTGACTATTGAGAATCCGTTGGGATTTAGTTCCAGGATCAGTATGATTCACCTTGGGAGGTTGGTATGAGCTGATGATATTATCAGAGACTCTGAGTTAAGTTATACCAGGTGCAATGACTGTCGAGTTTCGAGACAAAATAGGAAGCATTTTTATATGTCTGTGCACTGTGGAATGTCCCAGATGAGCATATTGGTGGGAGCTTGCCTTAGTCTTGATGAGCATACAGTGATTGCGAGTATGTATAACTATCAGGAGGACGTCCATCGATCAAAAATTCATGAGGTGAATAACCTATGATCGAGATGATGTAGATCATCAGAGGCGTGATGACTTTCATTGCAATGTATGTGTGATTTCGCAGGCCAATGGCTAGGAGATGACGCAGCGTCATAAATTGCAAGTGATGATAGTTATCATCAGGGCACAGTGTTGAGGTTATACTAAGAAACGTGGACAGTAGAATGTACTAGACATGATGGTTTAAGTTCCCAGTATTTCTTGGGAAGCCGATTATGCTTCAGGAAGAGTGGGGAGGGTAACCAGTCTAGGGAACATTGTGAGCAGTTACGTTGAAGTATAGACTTGTATCAACTTGATTATCTTAAAGCGAGATTCATGTTAGAATGTGTCGGCACAGTGTTGGGAAAAGTGTTTCCTAACTAGAGGTGTTGAGCACCGAGAACTTTTGAAACCATTAGGTGGTTAGTTTTGATTAGTGATTCGACGAATGCAGTAAAACCAGTTAGGTTATGACTTGGTCTTCGTCAGTATAAGATTTCATTTGAGACGATAATCTTGATCAAGCGGGTATTGTATCTTTCGTGACCAGAGAGATAGGGGTCAGTTTGGAAGACGTATCAATGTTGTGATATGCGAGTGCTCGAGGAGTTCGATTGTCGACCAGTAGCGCAGTAATTTTCAGTTGGGAAAATGTTAATGCGGTTTAGCATTAATGGAGCTTATAGGGAATCCGACGAGAGTCTGAGTGTGTCGGAAGCTATTTCGACCAGACACTCAAGTAGTGGTCTATCTTACGTTCTCGAGGTATTACCCTAGATTTCGAGGACGAAATCTTCTAAGGGGGGGAGAATGTAGTGACCCGTATCCAGAATTAACGATTAATGAATAATTAATCATGTAATCATGTTTAGATTAAGTAAAACATGATTAAGGAAATTCCAAATGGGTTAACGGAGTCCAGAAATGGATTCAGGACACTCGAAAATGGTCGGAAAGGTTCCGAGGGTTCGGATGGTTCAAAGGCTCCCAACCAGGTTAGGAGGCTCCGAACTGGATCGGAGGATCCGAACTCGGATCGGAGGCTCCGAAGATAATGCGTCATGGATGACATCATTGATGGGACTTCGGAGGATCTGAAGTCAGGATCGGAGGCTCCGAACAGGAACGGAGGTCCGAAGTTGAGTTCGGACGACCCGAACTTCGCCTATAAATAGAGGTCCGAAATTTCATTTTCAACTCGCACCTCTCCTTTTCCTCTCTCAATTCCTAGGCCTTCTAACTCAGATCTAGGGAGTTCTAGGAATCCTATTGGGAATCCGGAAGTGGCATAGCGATCCAGGCGTCGTAGCGGAGCTGTGGCCTAGTTTTGAGGCAATTGTCATCAGCGGGCTGACGACGGACGCAGATATAGCTATGGTCTCCTTAAATTATTTAGGAGTATGCAATAGCTTAGTTAAGGCTTTTAGAGCTTAATTATTGATGCATGGGTATTTGCATTGTAGAGCTGATATAGGCTTGGAACCTAGAGTGGGATTGCTAGGAGCTGCCTGTAGTAAGGTACGCAAGTACAGACTGAGATAGCCAGCGGGTTTTGCATACTTATATGTTGCATTTGTGTGTCATATTATTATGCAGCATGTGCATATCATATTGTGTCTGTCCATCTTGAGAGATGAGCCATGTAGGGCCGCTCAGCCCTGTCTGGACGGGTGATGTCTAGTGCCCAGTGACTGACGAGTCAGGGGTGATTAGCTTCTGGGGACACAGACCACGTCCTATAGGAATGAGCAGTGTCGACAAGGTTTGCTCCCCGGGTTGTACCACTCATGTCCTAGGCGCCATTACTGAGCAGTTATATACAGTTATCCTGTAGTGACCCTTACCCGGATCACCTACTAAACAGAACTTATGCATGCAATTAACTTAATTAAACAGATATCAGAATAAAACTGCGGAAACCATAAACATTATACAATCCCAAGTAAAGGAATCTGTAATTTATCCAATAATATACAACCAAATCGAATAGTTGTATAAACCCAAACAACAGTAATAAAACCTAAACGAAGCTCTAGCCGGCCAACCACTGACTAGCCCCTCCTGGATCCACCCTCCTCGTCCAATCGCAAACCTGCCCCATGAAATAGGGTGTCCAGAAAATACAGAGTACGAGACGTGAGCATAAATGCTCAGTGCGAGAGTATGAGTATACATGCATGCAAAGTGAACTCCCTATAGACTCGAGGTCAAGGATCAGATAACAGAGACAGACCGGGCCCTGGTATGTAGCACGCTGTGCCGTCGCTTCAGGAGGTGGCTCCCATACCGAGATAACCGTGGATACGCCGGACCCAAATCGATGGAAGTCCATCCACTAACAGGATAGGGTACAACCCTACTAACAGACATCTCGAAGGAGATACAGCAAGATGCAAATGAATGCAGCATAATATCATGGCATATAAATCATGCAGTCACATAATACATGCATACTCAGTCAGGATATCTTGAACAGTACTTTCGTACCTCAATACAGTGCAAGCTCTACCAACTCTAGGTCCACGCCTATAGTCTGCTCTACACTGCCAAATGATACTACTATCATCAAAGTGCTCTAAAAGCCTTAACTAAGCTATTTCATACTCCTAAATATTTATAGGAAGCAAAAGCTATACCTTCGTCCGTCGTTAGCCCTTTGATGTCGATGCCTCCAGAATTTGGGCACAACTCCGCTACGACTACCGAACACCTCGCCGACCTCCGGACCAAGCCTAAGAAGACTAAAACAGCTCCAAAAGGACTAGAAAGGAAAGGAGAACTCGAAATTGGCAAATGAAAGTGAAGCCTCGGCCTTCTATTTATAGACAACGATCGGAACTTCCGATCCCTGATCGGAACGTCCGAACCTCGATCGGAACGTCCGATCCTGCCATCGGAGCTTTCGAAGATCCTGATCTGCCACGTGTCAAAATATCACTTGTTGACTCCGGATAGGGGTGATCGGAGCTTCCGGTCCTGATCGGAGCTTCCGATCCAACCACACGTCATGCCTGACGTAATAACATCGGTGCCTCCGATCGCTCATCGGAGCTTCCGATCCTGTTCGGAGCTTCCGATCGTGCCTTCGGAGCTTCCGATCCGTCCGATACCCAATTCAATTAATTAGCATTAATCCTTTAATTACTCAATTAGGGTACGGGCTACTACATATCCCAGATATGGATACCCTATCATTTGCATGCATCATATTTGTATGTTTTACCCAGTGCTTTCGTATTGAGCTTAGAGCTCACGTCCAGTCTTTTCTGTGTATCTGGACACCCTATTCGACGGGGTAGGTGTAGGTGCAGGATTGAGCACCAGGAGCTTGGAGTAGCCAGCGACCAGTGAAGACAGCAGAATTAGCTGTAGGTTTTGCCTTTAGGGTTTATTTATTCGATTGGGTTGTATAATCGAATTTATTTAACCGGTTGTATTCTGTCGGTCTGTTTTTATTTAAGTCTTCTGCAGCGATTTATTTAATGCATGTTTAATTATGCTCTTAAACTCTGATTAGCTAGCGGATCCGGGTAGGGTCGCTACACCGTCTAACCCGCAACTCATCTTGGGTTGAGTTGGGTTGAGGATTTAGCCCGTCTGGATAATGGGCCAGCCCGCCCTCGACCCGCCAAACGGTGGGTTTTTGGTGGGTTGGCCCGTCTCGCCATATATTGGCTCGTCTGACAGCTCGTTCTAGTCATTATTTTGAAAAATAAGTGAAAAATCAGCTCCAAGAAACGTCCAAAAATGAGAGAGAGGTCCCGGGGGACCGAGCAGTTCGGAAGCAACCGAACCAACTCGGAAGGAGCAGAAGCAGTTCGGATCTTCCGAACTCAACATGTGTCATGATAGGTTGGACCAGTGGCGGAGCCACACTTATTAAATCCCGGGTAGGATATTTTTTTCTTAAATTTTATATATATTAATTTTGAAAAATTTTGGAATAATTCGATATTAGCCCGGGTAATTAAATTTAGAATATTGAATGATTCAAGAGCTAAAAATTCTAGCCCGGATAGATTGAAATTCCTGACTCCGCCATTGGGTTGGACAAGTGGCACATCGGACCTTCCGAACTCTAGGTGTCAAATTGATTGTCTACACGTGGAATTAATACCCAAATCGAAGCTTCCAAACTCATATCGGATCTTTCAATCTCTGGCTTATAAATAGGCGTCCAAAAATTATTTTTAAGTACAAAATTGAGATGATTTCGAATTATTATTCTATATTAAGTGTTTCTAGTCATATTCTCGAGGGTCGGGCATTAACAAGAGGCATTTAGGCTTGTAGCGGAGCTGTGCTCAAGTTGTGGCTCTCGAAATCAGCGGGCTGACGACGGACGAATGTATAGACTTAGATCCATAGTAGTTATTGAGAATATCTATTAGTCCAGTTAAAGTCTTTTAGATATAGTAATATGGTATTCACTTGACAGTTGTACTGCTAGACCAGTGAGTTGAGGTACATAAGTATAGACTGATATAGTCAGCTGAGTATGCATGTTTATGTGATGCATTATTATCTGTTGCTTTGTTACATGCCATGTGATGCATTATTATACTGTCATGTTTATATATGTGGCGTTTGCAAATCACATTGAACATGTTATATTTTTTAGATAAAATTTTGTGTTTAGGGTCGCTCAGCTCTAGTTTTTTCTTGTACGATTGGGTACCGTGTGACATTTACTGGATCGACGGAGCAGTGTGTGCGGTCACCAAGAATTGTTGTAGTCCAAGATCGGAGTCAGTATGTGTGACACCCACTGAATTTCGGAGTAGCACATGCGGTCACCAAGGATTGTTGTAGTCCAAGATCTGAGCATGATGTTCCAGAGTTTGATCACTGTTTTCCCGTTTATTCTTGTATCATGATTGCATTCATTGCATAAACCTATATACTCATATTTACGTACTAGGCATATTAACGCTCACATCCTTGCATTATCTTTGACACCTTATTCGACGAGGCAATTTGCGGTTTGATCAGGAGATAGATCATTGTTCGGTTGGTGATCAGGGTCTGGGAGTGGATGTTACCGATGGTTTAATTTAAGTTTATTTTCGGTATTTATTTATTCGATTGAGTTGTATATATAATTAATATTACTTGAGTTTTCAGTTTTGTTTTGGTTATATACTATCCGATTGGTATTTAATTAAGCGCTGTAGTTTACTTTGATTATGTTTACTTGTTTAAGTTAATTGCATGCTTAAAGTGTCCTATTAATAGGAGATCCGAGTCGATTCACTACAATTTTACTATCTTTAATTCTTTATCTATACTTTTAAAGTTTAAATTAAATTAATCATATGTACCATAAAATTTAAAATATATATTATCAAAAAAAATTAGATTTTAAAATTTACTATAAAATAAAAAATATTATCAATTTTTTTAGATTTTTTTTAAAAATTAATATGTACGCATGCATTACATATGCATAGAAGTCCTAGTATAATATTAAGGATTAAATATATTTAAGTTGTTATTCTAAAATTTTAAAAATAAAAATAAAAAAAACTACATCTTATTGAATATAAAAACCTCTGATCAGTCCAATTACATTATTATTAAGTACTGTAATTAGTCAGAACTTCAGATTTGTACCATTAAAAAAATAAAAAATAAAATAAGAAAAACTTCAGATTTGTGACTGGTTAATTGCTAGTGGGTGCATGGGACCAAAAACATATAGTGTAGGAAGATTTGGCATGTCGGCTTGACCGAAAGTTGCAGTAAATCAGTGAATTATATATATGATATGCATGCACAAATTTGTGTTGACAAATACCTTTCCACTTGTAAAACATTTGGTTGATTATAATATAATTATAATTCATGACACGAACTCCTATTAGATGGTTTAAGGGTCAATTTCGTGATATTATCTCTTATTAAACTTGACTGGTGAAAAATTATTATATTTTATAGTAAATATTATTTTTCATGGTAAATATAGGTTGGATCGATATGTCTCACGAATATAGATCCATGAGACTATCACACAAAAGATTATTATAATTTGCAGCATAAATAATTTAACGAATTAAGTAATTGATAAATTTACAATAAATTAAAGTTGAATTTTAAGAACGATTTTATCAGCTTTAATTCGGATCTTTGGTTGAAGTGTTTGATGATGTTGGGGATTGTTGGCAAGTAAATGCCGTGTTATTAGGGCTAACGGGCCGGGGGGGTTACTTTATTCCATAAGCTATGCTAGTACTACTGACAATATTTACAATAATTGTAAAATATAGTTTTAATTTTAGGGAAAAATCTTTTTTCCCCTACAAGTTAGATTGTCTTATTTTAGGGTTTGACATGAACAAATTAAATTGATATTTGACTCTCTGGTTTCATCAATTAATTTTTGGTGTTATATCATGATTTTTCGATATCATATCAACACTCGACGAAATATGACTAAAAGTGGAGGGGACAATTAATAAAATTATTTTCCGGTCCATAATTAATTATACATATATAGGGGTTTGTGTGATTATACAAACTAGTACACCGAAGCACATGCGTTGCGTGTGCACAAAATATATTTTATAAATTTGAATTTATTTATAAATTAAGATAATGGATAAAAAGATAGTGGTAATTAACTAATTATAAATTAGGATAATGAGATAGTGGGAAGAGGAGGTGGGAATCCCCTTAAAACGTTATTATTTGATTTTTAATTAAATTCCCTAATCAAATTTATAAATCTCCACTATCCGACGGTTTTGCATTTAAAGTCCCACTAAATCTCCACTATCCGACGGTATTGCATTTAAAGTCCCACTATCTATTTTAAAATTTTAAAATTTAATTCACGAAATTTTCGAGTTTGGCCAGTTGTCCTCAATAATAGTTGATTGAGTTTAATGGTGGCATGAGTATTTTTAGAATTTTGCCTTGTTACAACTTACATCATGACACCAAAAATTGGTATTTATAATGGACTCATATTTTATAAAGAAGTAAAGACATCATTATCCATATATTAAATCTTAAATTGTTTATGTAATCACCTGACCTCAACTCAAGAAAGTACTTGATGAGCCCCCAAGGGGTTGTCCAAGTTGGTGGAGTAGGTGAACTCTTGGTCAGAGGTCAGGATTTCGATTCCCCTTGCCAACACTTTCTTGGACTAAAATTGTAAATTTAATGTTAACAGGACTTAAAGTGAAAAAATCATGAAAGTTACAAAACTAAAAATGTGAATTCAATGTTAATAGGACCAAAAATGAAAAAAAAAGAACGCAAGTTACAGGACTAAAGTTGCAAATTTACTTTTAACAGTTGGAAAATATGTAAATTACATGACCAAAAGTGTACTTTTCCCTTTATAATGGACTTATATTTTATAAAGAAGTAAATGTATCATTATCCAGATATTAAATCTTAAATTGTTTCTATAATCACCTGATCTCAACTCAAGAAAGCACTTGATGTGCCCCCAAGGGGGTGTTCAAGTTGCGATTTTTGAGATTAATATTGACAAATTTCAGTTTTAATTATATCTGTAAGGAAATAGGGGTTGCACATAAACTTTTTGAGGTGTTGTCACAAGATGTTGACCACACCTACAATAACACCTTGAGTAACTTGCAGCGGAATAAAATTAAAGCATAAATAAAATAAACAAGCAACCAAATAAATAGACTCAATATGATTTAAGCAAGAGTATAAAATACTCTTGCAGCGCCTCAGGGCAAAACTTCACTAGAAAACAAATCAAAGAGTTTTACAAACCCTAACACTAGTGATTATTGTAAAATTCAATTTCTCAAAACAATTGAGAAAATAAACCATAAAAATAACTCCTAAAAATTCTATTCAAAATAGAATAAATAAAATAGAGTAAGGAGTTAAAAATCTTGATGCCAAAAACTTGTATAGTCGAAACACTCTTCAATCAATGACCTTCAAGTGTTCTTCAAGTATCAAGTAACCTTGACCGATTTGAGCTTTCAAAGATCTTTAATCCTTCTGTCAATGTACGTGTATGAAGCTCTTGGAAAATCTCACGGTCTCTCTCTATCTCTCATTTCTTGTGAACGCCTATCTCAAATAAATAGACCAAGAATCCTTCTTTAATATATTTCTTTATAGGCGTAGGATTCCTTTGATTTGATCATATCAAATCTACACAAATAAATAAAGATAAATATTAGATATGATATGTTAAATATTCTAATCAGCTTATCAATATCGCTAATAGGAAATAAATCACATAAATAAAGATTAATTCATGTCCAAGAAAAGCAAAAGATATTTAATAAACTCTTTTTCAAAATAGGATGATTTTAAGGAATAAAATATTCTTTTCAATCTCCCCCTTTTTGCTTTTCTGGACAAAACATATTTAATTCACAAACATATCAACTAAACTCCCCCTTAATCAAAACTCCCCCTGAATAGATTCTCCCCCTAAGTATATCCAGATATGTTGTCGCAAGATGTTGACAACATCTAGCTTATGACACCTTAAATCAGAAACCATAAGAGCAAGGAGAAACACAATCAAGAAATCATATCAGAGTTAAAACCACATAAAAGACAGTTTTGATTATGATCAGAAAAAAAAACTAAATAAATAATAAACAAAAATCTAAACTAGCAAAACCAACAAAAAAAAGTAAAAACAAAGATTAAAATTGATTGCTCTCAGATTCAGCTTCTTCTGCTTCACTTTTTTCTCCCCCTTTTTGTTCAGAAGGGCCAGCTCCGCTTAGTAGTGATTCATAGTGAGCCTTTAACCCTTCATAATAGGCTAGGTCAGTCTTTGCTTGTGCAATCTTCTGCTCAGCATGCACCAATTGAGCTTGTATGAATGCAGGATCAACATCATGAGCAGTAGAGGGGGGGGGGGGGGTACAAAAACAACAGTGGAAGAGGAGGTGTTGGCAGCACCTGCCACAACACCTGCGGCATCAGCAGACTCAGACCAAGGAAGGTCTATCTTCCGATTTCCTTTGAGCAAATCAGGTGCGATCTTTAGCAACTCTCCTGGAGCAATAATTGCTTCATCATCATCCTTCTCAATCTCTTGAGATAGCAGCATAGAATAGATGAGTGATGGATAAGGCAACTTCAATGTAGGTTGAGCACCATCTGCAAAAGCCATGACTGTGTCAAACACGAGTCGGCCGTAGTTGAATGCAATTTCAGTGCCAATAGCATACAAGACAGGGGCTTTGTAAGGCCCGAAATTATTTAATTTTAATCCGAGAATATTTAATTTGAGAATTTTTGGAGTTTAGATTTAAATTCTAATATTCTTAAATTATTTAGGATTGAAATTGAATTAAAAAGAAGTTTCAAGGGCCAATTTGCAAATAGTGAAGAAATGAGGGGTCAAAGTGCAATTTTTATAGCTAGTGGAGGACACTTGTCTACACATGAATATGAACGTGTATTGTAAGCATTTTGAATCAGAGTTATCAATTCTTTTAGCCCAAAATCGAGAACATCATCTTCTACCTTGGAATTTTGTCTTCCAAGTTAAATATTTCAAGATCCGTGCATCCGAATTAAATTCCGGGCATAGTTCCGTGATCCTTGAAAGAAGAGCTTCAATTTGGTGTAAGTATCTTTATGATTCAGTATATTTCGAAATTGTGTGTGTGAATAACTCAGAATTTGAGTATGGATTTATGTTCTTGAGATTCTATGTGTTGTATTATCGCAATCGGGTCGAAGATTGGATGCCGTTTCTATTTCTTATGAATTTTTCAGCATGTATTTCGAAATGGTAGCTGCTGATATGCTGGTATATTGATGTATTTTGGCTGGTATATCATGTATTTGAAGTAGATATGAATGATAGATTGGTTGGATTTCAGTTTCGGCTACCGATTCCGTACCGTTATGCCGTCGGTTTGAAAAATGATTAAGTTTGAGTCTAGATTGTTTGAGCTGAGTATGATGTGAGTTCTTGCTGATGTTCTTAGACATGTTTGATGTATTTTCAGATTGAAAACAGGGGACTTCAAGTTAAGAATCACGACTTCGAAACCAATCGACGGAAGAACAAGGTTTGTGACTTGTTAGCCTTGAAGATTGAGAAGAGAGTGAGCAGATTTTGATTGTGTTCTTGTTGTGCAGCTATATCAGATTTGAAGAGCTTTGAAACCAAGTTTGAAAGGTATAAGACAACCTTAGAATAAGGGCTTTGAATATTCAAGAGGTTTTCTTGAATGCCCTTTTCAAAACCACATACTATGTGCTTATATGTGTTGTATTTGCACACTTACTTGCTTGTTTGATTTAACTTGTTATTAGTTGGCTTTTAGTCTTATGCTTCTAGATTTTGATGCATTCATATTGAGCCAACAGTCCTTGCAATTTTAATGGTAGATTCGCCAAAAGAATTTGGACGTTTGGATATATATCGAGGAGCATAGGAGATAGATCGACTCCTATTGCTAGAAACCCGATATAGTGTTTCAAAGTCCGGGAAAAGAGTTCAACGCCACCCCGAAAGGGAGAGTAGGTGGGAGATTTGTTGTGTTCTTCTTCCCCGGGATCCCAAGAACCGATATAGAACTTGATAGCAAATTTTTAAATCATGCATTGCACTAGCTTGGTTTAACTCTTGTTGAGATATTTATGTGAGTATTTCTTTAAACTCTATGATATGCATGATATAGTTGTTTTATACTGGGATTCAATTCTCACCGGAGATATCCGGCTATTTCTATGTTTGTATGTGTGCATGGGAATAGATGGGGCGAGCACAGGACAAAGAAGGTTGTAAGAAGAACGAGAGCAAGTGTAGCATGTGGTGAACTCGGGTTTATGCAGTAGAGTTGATGTCAACCTTTGTATTTAGATCTTGTCTATGTTTTGTTATAAACACTTGCATATAAATACTTGTATGTATGGCAAGAATAAGAACATTTGAACATATAGATATGTATGTTTGTCAAGAACAAGAGTATGTAAGATCTTGTGGGTTGTATGTCAAGTTCCATGTTTAGTTACTTGATTAGTTCATGGATTTGCATGTTTTCATCTACATTTTGATGTTAAATTCATGCTATATATGTTTGTCAATGTTTGAGGACCAAAACAGGGACAAAGACATCATTTTTCAGCTGTTTGGAAGGCAAATCAGAGGGCCAGGTGCGCCCGCCCAGCTCAGAGGCGCGGCCGCGCCTAACCAAGGCACCTTGGGTGCCTTGGACCGAGCCCTATGCGCGCCCGCGCCACATGAGGCGCGCCCGCGCGTCAAGGTCTACTAAAAAAAAAAAAAATTTGTTGATCTTTTGCGACGTGTTTTTGCGTCGCCAAATGTATGGTTTTGCGTCGCCAAAAGTCCTGTATTATTTATTTGATTTTTAAGCAGATTAATATTCTGATTGAATATTTCTTGTTATTAATCGCCCTATAAGATGAGATTAGCACCCGAGGTCCCCACAACAGGTGGTATCAGAGACCAAGTTCTAGACTGATTAGAGAGAAGCGAGCGGGGTAGATCGAGTCCTCTTGATTGATTGATTTTGCTTGCATGATTTAATGTTTTAGATTAAATTGATCACATGATTATGTGTATTGATTTTATAAGCATGATTTATTGCTTTATCAAGTATGTATTATTTGAGAATGAATTAGAACCGGTTTTGGATCAGAACTTGATCTCTAGAGAAGGCATGAAAATGCTAATCAGAGGGGGACTGAAACAGAATGTGTGAGTCTGATATATTGATACTTTTGTGTGCTAATCCTTTTGAATATCAGATATGTCTCCTCGTCAAGCGCCGGTTACTAGACAGACATTGGTCGTTCCTCCGCCAGAACAGGCAGATGTACCACAGGCCGCAGAAGCTCCTAGACCAGAACAGGGTAGTACATCCAATGACCCAATGGATGTTACAGCAACACCTATGGAGACTTTACTGAAAAGGTTTCAATCCTTCAAGCCGCCTACTTTGAAAGGAACCGAGAACTCAGTTGAATGTGAAGGCTGGTTAGAGGATATGGAAATGTTGTTTGATTCCCTAGATTATGCAGATGACAGAAGAGTCAGACTGATTGGGCACCAACTACACGAGGTTGCCAAGAGTTGGTGGATAACAACCAAGAGAGCTCTTGAAAATCGAGGTACACCTATCACTTGGAAAGTATTTACAAAAGAATTTTATCAATGTTTCTTTCCAGTGTCGTACAGAAAGGACAAGGGTGCAGAGTTTGCAAATCTGAAACAGGGGAATCTGAATATAGAAGAGTACGTTGCCAAGTTCTCTACATTACTAAAGTTTGCTCCACATGTAGCTGGAAGTGAGGAGGCCAAAGCTGATCAGTTCATCAATGGACTGAATCCAGATGTCTTTACCCTTGTGAACTCTGGGAGGCCGAATAACTTTGCTGATGCACTTGATAGAGCAAAGGGAGCGGAGGCTGGTTTGATTAAACAACAAGGAGCATCATTTGTTGCACAGTCTCAACGACAACCACAACCCCCAGCTCAGTTTCAACAATCATCTCCTAGATTTGAGGGAGGTAGCAGCAGCGGTGGTAAGAAAGATTATCTGAAAGCAAAAGGGAAGCAGTTTAAAAAGTCAGGCAGTGGTTCATCCAGCTCTAGTGGGCCAAGACAGAGCAGTGCTGGACAGGGTTCAGGCTATACAGGAATGTATTGCAACAAATGTGGAGGAAGACATCCTAGTGATCAGTGCAGAGGTGTGTCTGGGAATTGCAAGGTGTGTCCACAGCGTGGTTCAGTGAGGTCTCAAGGTGCGGGGTCATCACGATCAGTGGCTCAGCCTAAAAGGCAAGCATCTACTGTACACTCCTTCCAGCCACAGCCTCAGAAACATAATAGAGCAGGAGGTAGCCAAACAACGAATCAACCTCCAAGACAACAAGCTCGAGTCTTTGCCTTGACTGAAGAGCAGGCTCAGGCAGCACCTGACGACGTTATAGCAGGTAACTGTACTCTCTGTGGTTATCCTGCTTATGTGCTCATAGATACAGGTGCATCCCATACGTTTATATCTGAACAATTTGCTATATTACATGCATTGCCTGTTGAGTCATTATCTGCTGTAGTATCTATATCTTCACCTTTGGGGAGCGGTATAGTATCAGTGAAATCTGTCAGAAATTGTATACTACAGTTTGAAGATAATGTGATAGAGATAGACTGTATTGTGCTTGGGTTGTCAGACTTTGATTGCATTATCGGAATCGATATGTTAACCAAGTACAGGGCTACCGTAGACTGTTTTCAGAAGGTTGTGAGAGTCAGACCAGAAATGGCAGGGGAATGGAAATTTTACGGTAAAGGTTCGAGATCTCGAATACCTTTGCTATCAGTTCTATCTATGACTAGTTTATTGCAGAAAGGGGCAGAGGGATTTCTTGTTTATGCAGTAGATGTGTTGAAAACTAGCCCAGAATTGGCAGATCTGCCAGTGGTTAGTGAGTTTGCTGATGTCTTTCCAGATGAAATTCCAGGATTACCTCCAGCTCGGGAGATATACTTCAGTATTGAATTGATGTCAGGTACGTTACCGATTTTTAAAGCACCTTACAGAATGGCACCAATAGAGTTGAAAGAATTAAAAGAACAACTTGAAGATCTATTAGCAAAAGGGTACATTAGACCGAGTGTTTCATCCTGGGGCGCTCCGGTTCTATTTGTACGAAAGAAAGACGGTTCAATGAGACTTTGCATTGACTACCGGCAATTGAACAAGGCGACGGTAAAGAATAAATATCCATTGCCTAGAATAGATGATTTGTTTGACCAGTTGTAGGGTTCCTCAGTATATTCCAAGATTGATTTAAGGTCCGGATATCATCAGTTAAGAGTTCGGGATGAAGATATATCGAAGACCGCATTTAGAACGAGGTATGGTCATTTTGAGTTTATTGTTATGCCGTTTGGTCTGACGAATGCTCCAGCAGTATTTATGGGTCTTATGAATAGAGTATTTCAGAAATATCTCGATGACTTTGTTATTATTTTTATTGATGATATTCTGATTTATTCTAAGAATCTGTGTGATCATGCCGAGCATCTCAGAATTATTTTAAAGACTTTGAGAACAGAAAAGTTGTATGCCAAACTGTCAAAGTGTGAATTCTGGTTGAAGAAAGTGGTCTTCCTTGGGCATATTATATCCGGAGATGGGATTTCTGTTGATCCTAGCAAAGTTGAAGCGGTGATCAGTTGGCCTAGACCGACATCTGTACCAGAGATACGGAGTTTTATTCAGAAGAATGCACCGTATGTCTGGACCGAAGCATGTGAAGCCAGTTTCATTGAGTTGAAGAAGAGATTGACGAGTGCACCAGTCTTGACTATTCCTTCAGGTACTGGTGATTTTACTGTATATTGTGATGCTTCTCACAGGGGATTAGGTTGTGTGCTTATGCAGCGAGGACATGTCATTGCTTATGCCTCGAGACAGCTGAAACCACACGAAACCAGATATCCTATCCATGACCTGGAACTTGCAGCCATCGTATTTGCATTGAAGATATGGCGACATTATCTATACGGTGAGAAATTTGAGATTTATTCTGACCATAAAAGTTTGAAATATCTATTTTCACAGTCTGAGCTGAATATGAGGCAACGAAGATGTCTAGATTTACGGAAAGATTTTGATTGTGAGATTAAATATTATCCGGGAAAGTTCAATGCAGCTGCAGATGCCTTGAGTAGAAAGGTATGTGCCTTATCCTTATCTACGATAGGTATCACTAAATTGGTAGAAGATTGCCGTGTTTCTGGATTGATATTTAAAACAGATATGAAGTTTATCAGAATTTGTGCACTTCAAGCTGAGCCAGAATTGTTGGTTAGAATTAAAGAAGCACAGAGAAATGATCAGAGTATTCTGAAGTCCGTTGACATGGTCAGATCAGGGCATCAGTCTGAATACAAGGTTAGTGTAGATGGTGTTTTATATGTGAATAACAGACTTGTTGTTCCAGATATTTCAGATTTGAAACAGCAGATATTAAAAGAGGCTCATTGTAGCAGATAAAGTGTTCATCCTGGTGGCAGAAAAATGTACAATGATTTGAAAATTCAGTATTGGTGGAAACAGATGAAATCTGATGTTACAGAGTTTGTATCTCGTTGTCTGAATTGCCAGCAGGTAAAGGCTGAAAGAAAGAAACCAGGTGGTTTATTGCATAGCTTACCTATTTCAGAATGGAAGTGGGATCATATTTCTATGGATTTTGTAACGAAGCTACCGCGATCATCCAGAGGTTGTGATGCTGTTTGGGTAGTTATCGACAGATTGACGAAATCAGCCTGTTTTATTCCGTACAGAATGACATACAGACACGATCAGATGGCAGAGATTTATGTCAGAGAAGTGGTAAGATTACATGGTGTGCCTAAATCTATCGTTTCAGATCGAGACCCTAGATTTACATCGCACTTTTGGCACAGCTTGCAACAAGCTCTTGGTACTCGATTGCATTTGAGTACTGCATATCATCTTCAGACTGACGGACAGTCAGAGCGGACTATCCAGACACTCGAGGATATGCTTAGAGCTGTAGTGCTAGATTTTGGCACTAGTTGGCAAGATTCATTACCACTTGTGGAGTTCTCGTACAATAACAGCTACCAGACTAGTATTGAGATGGCTCCATTTGAAGCATTGTACGGAAAGAAATGCAGATCTCCTCTTTATTGGGATGATATTTCAGAGACACCTGATATTGGGCCAGATATGATCCGAGAGATGACCGAGAAAGTAAGACTGATTCAGAAAATAATGAAAATAGCACAAGATCGACAAGCCAAATATGCAAATGTCAGACGCAGGCCTTTGTGTTTTGAACAGGGGGACAGAGTGTTCTTGAAGATCTCACCTTTCAGAGGCACTGTCAGATTCGGCAAGAGAGGGAAGTTATCTCCACGATTTATCGGTCCTTACAAAATTCTTGAGAAGATAGGCAATCTTGCCTATAGACTTGCTCTTCCTTCAGCTCTTTCTGGAATACATGATGTCTTTCATGTTTCTATGCTGCGAAAGTATCAGCCTGATATTTCTCATGTTCTCCAGCCAAATGAAGCAGAATTAGATGAGACTCTGAGTTACTTTGAGAAGCCGATACAGATACTTGATCAGAAAGAAAAACAACTCAGAAACAAGACTATTTCCCTTGTGAAAGTTCAGTGGAGTAGACATGGAGTTGAAGAAGCAACTTGGGAAGTCGAATCAGATATGAGACAACGCTTTCCAGAGCTATTTCACTGATGTGAGTTCTTATTCAGTATTTCTGTTATTTCCTTATCTTATATGCGTATAGACTGCATGCGATTTCGAGGACGAAATCATATCTTAGAGGGGGAGAATTGTAAGGCCCGAAATTATTTAATTTTAATCCGAGAATATTTAATTTGAGAATTTTTGGAGTTTAGATTTAAATTCTAATATTCTTAAATTATTTAGGATTTAAATTGAATTAAAAAGAAGTTTCAAGGGCCAATTTGCAAATAGTGAAGAAATGAGGGGTCAAAGTGCAATTTTTATAGCTAGTGGAGGACACTTGTCTACACATGAATATGAACGTGTATTGTAAGCATTTTGAATCAGAGTTATCAATTCCTTCAACCCAAAATCGAGAACATCATCTTCTACCTTGGAATTTTGTCTTCCAAGTTAAATATTTCAAGATCCGTGCATCCGAATTAAATTTCGGGCATAGTTCCATGATCCTTGAAAGAAGAGCTTCAATTTGGTGTAAGTATCTTTATGATTTAGTATATTTCAAAATTGTGTGTGTGAAGAACTCAGAATTTGAGTATGGATTTATGTTCTTGAGATTCTATGTGTTGTATTATCGCAATCGGGTCGAAGATTGGATGCCGTTTCTATTTCTTATGAATTTTTCAGCATGTATTTCGAAATGGTAGCTGCTGATATGCTGGTATATTGATGTATTTTGGCTGGTATATCATGTATTTGAAGTAGATATGAATGATAGATTGGTTGGATTTCAGTTTCGGCTACCGATTCCGTACCGTTATGCCGTCGGTTTGAAAAATGATTAAGTTTGAGTCTAGATTGTTGGAGCTGAGTATGATGTGAGTTCTTGCTGATGTTTTTAGACATGTTTGATGTATTTTCATATTGAAAACAGGGGACTTCAAGTTAAGAATCACGACTTCGAAACCAATCGACGAAAGAACAAGGTTTGTGACTTGTTAGCCTTGAAGATTGAGAAGAGAATGAGCAGATTTTGATTGTGTTCTTGTTGTGCAGCTATATCAGATTTGAAGAGCTTTGAAACCAAGTTTGAAAGGTATAAGACAACCTTAGAATAAGGGCTTTGAATATTCAAGAGGTTTCCTTGAATGCCCTTTTCAAAACCACATACTATGTGCTTATATGTGTTGTATTTGCACACTTACTTGCTTGTTTGATTTAACTTGTTATTAGTTGGCTTTTAGTCTTATGCTTCTAGATTTTGATGCATTCATATTGAGCCAACAGTCCTTGCAATTTTAATGGTAGATTCGCCAAAAGAATTTGGACGTTTGGATATATATCGAGGAGCATAGGAGATAGATCGACTCCTATTGCTAGAAACCCGATATAGTGTTTCAAAGTCCGGGAAAAGAGTTCAACGCCACCCCGAAAGGGAGAGTAGGTGGGAGATTTGTTGTTTTCTTCTTCCCCGGGATCCCAAGAACCGATATAGAACTTGATAGCAAATTTTTAAATCATGTATTGCACTAGCTTGGTTTAACTCTTGTTGAGATATTTATGTGAGTATTTCTTTAAACTCTATGATATGCATGATATAGTTGTTTTATACTGGGATTCAATTCTTACCGGAGATATCCGGCTATTTCTATGTTTGTATGTGTGCATGGGAATAGATGGGGCGAGCACAGGACAAAGAAGGTTGTAAGAAGAACGAGAGCAAGTGTAGCATGTGGTGAACTCGGGTTTATGCAGTAGAGTTGATGTCAACCTTTGTATTTAGATCTTGTCTATGTTTTGTTATAAACACTTGCATATAAAGACTTGTATGTATGGCAAGAATAAGAACATTTGAACATATAGATATGTATGTTTGTCAAGAACAAGAGTATGTAAGATCTTGTGGGTTGTATGTCAAGTTCCATGTTTAGTTACTTGATTAGTTCATGAATTTGCATGTTTTCATCTAGATTTTGATGTTAAATTCATGCTATATATGTTTGTCAATGTTTGAGGACCAAAACAGGGACAAAGACATCATTTTTTAGCTGTTTGGAAGGCAAATCAGAGGGCCAGACGCGCCCGCCCAGCTCAGAGGCGCGGCCGCGCCTAACCAAGGCACCTTGGGTGCCTTGGACCGAGCCCTATGCGCGCCCGCGCCACATGAGGCGCGCCCGCGCGTCAAGGTCTACTAAAAAAAAAAAAAAAAAAATTTGTTGATCTTTTGCGACGTGTTTTTGCGTCGCCAAATGTATGGTTTTGTGTCGCCAAATGTCCTGTATTATTTATTTGATTTTTAAGCAGATTAATATTCTGATTGAATATTTCTTGTTATTAATCGCCCTATAAGATGAGATTAGCACCCGAGGTCCCCACAGGCTTGATACTTGGTAACCACACTGGAATTTCCAAATGGAGTCCAAGTCTTCACAGCAGGTTTATGGAGGACAGAGTAAAAAGAAGTGAGCTTGGCTGCTGACAATTTCTTAGGATGAGCTGGTTAAACAGTGGCATGTCCTCCAGTGATGACAGGTGTCATCTCATCAGTGGTAGGCAAAGCAGCATCATCAGAGGCAGGAGTTTGAAGAAATCCATTTATAATGGCAGGGCTGAAAGCGAAGATCTGCCCACGCACATAGACTTTCCCATACTTTATGTATCTAGGATCCTTCACAACTTCAGTGAGATTGCAGTAGAACTCACGCACCAGTTCTCTGCAATAAGGACTAGCAGTAGTAACAGTAGACAATATGTTCCTTACTTCGAAAAATCTCACCATGTTCTGAGCTCCATAGCTCTCAACATCAATGTTATGCTCCTCCAGAAACTCTCGATCACATAGTTCTCCCAGCAATCAGCAATCTCCTTGGAGTAAAAAGCAGATGAATAGGACGAGTTTACCTGGTATTCTTTGCCTAAAGTATTGTCCAGGGTGTCGGCAACACCTTCCTCAGCACCTTCCTCTTCTTGTTCAGAGTCATCAGAATTGGACTCTTCTTCCAACTCCTTCTCAGCATCTGAATCTTCACTCGAATCAGAGATGGAACTATCAGAAGGTTGAGGGCGGTTGAAACGACCCAAATATTCTAAAATAATATATGCGGAAATTTATTTTTTTAAAAAAATAATACTAAGTAAAATAGATGTACATACATGCCCATACATATATGCACAAAATAAAAAAATTTAAAAATAACATAAATAAAATGCAACATTCTTACTTAAATAACTGAGTCTAACTTAAATAGAATTGTAGTGACCCTGCATGGAATCACCTACTAACTGGCAACTAATATCATGCATTAAACTTAATACAGCAAAATACTTAACAGAGTAAAAACGTGCGGAAACTTAACCATAATTTACATATCAGCTTAGTAATATAATACAGGCTTAAATCTGTAGTGATACAAGCATATCGAAATTCTTAAAAGTAAACATTATACAGCTAATAAATCATGCTGTATAAAAACTTTCAAAGCTCCTGCTCCCTAGTCCTGCCTTGAACTACCAGTTCCGTCCATCCTGCGACCTGCCCCATGGAATAGGGTGTCCAAGATAACAACTAGGACGTGAGCGCTACGCCCAGTACATAGACATGAGTAAACATATGTATATAATGCATGCAACATGATGACTGGTAAAAGATCATCTGAAAATTCATGCTCAGAACCGGCGCCATATGAGTGCTGCCACCGCACGGATCAACCTCTGGGTGCAACCACACTCGTCTAATACACCAGAGTAGACAGACATAAATGCCCCCGCCGTCGCGGTACTCTCAGTGACAGACTATCGAGTATAGAGCTGAGCGGCTCTATAATCAGGTATAACAGAGAATAGGCTCAACGTGTATATGCACATGACATATGAGTATAGAAAACGGTAAATCATACATCATTCCATATAATAATGCCAAATAAATGCAACATATAAACATGTATACTCGCTGGCAATCTCAGTCAATGTGTACGTACCTCTAGGCTAGTTCAAGTAAAGTAGATCCTAGGTTCCAAGCCTATATTCAAAAGTTCACCGTATCACTACATAAATTCTATAAGCCTTAACTAAGCTAATAAGTACTCCCAAAACTTAAATCGATTCCCGGACCATACCTTCGTCCGAATTAAGCCCTTTGAAGACGCTAGTCCCGGATGACTATAACCACAACTTGGTTATTCCAGAACTTCGATTATAACCGATAGGGCCCTCAAGTGTATATCTCATACTATATAACTGAAGAAGGAAACTCGGGAATTCGTAATTGAAAATGAACTCTGAACGGCCCTATTTATAGCCAAATTTCTCGGCCAGGATCGGAACTTCCGATTTCGGAATCGGAGCTTCCGATCCAGCTTATTGCGTGCATGTCTGCCACGCCAGGATCGGAACTTCCGATCTGCTCTATGATCGACACTTGTCAAAACTCGCGACTGAGTCATCGATCATTGCTGGCAGCTGGGGATCAAAACTTCCGTTCCAAGATCGGAGCTTCCGTTCCGATCGGAGCTTACTATCTAGGATCGGAGCTTACTATCCGGCCCAAAATTAAAAAGCCCAAATTTTACTTCTGAAGTCCAATAACACTCCGAAATTGGTTAAATACCAACCCTTAATCATGTTTAACATATTATTATCTTAAAATGGTTTTTGGGTTACTACATTCTCCCCACCTTTAGATATTTCGTCCGCGAAATAACATCTAAAGACAAATCAAGATAACAATATGAAACATCAAACCATGTCTTATTACAACAACAGTAATTACATCTTACATGGTAATCAAAAATACAAAGCAAACAACTCAGGATATTCTGCTCGCATACGACTCTCAGTTTCCCAAGTTGCTTCTTCAACGCCTCGGCGCTGCCACTGTACCATCACAAGTGGTATAGTCTTGTTCCGAAGAACTTTCTCCTTCTTGTCTAGGATACAGATTGGTCGTTCAACAAAAGACAGATCTGGTTCTAGCTGAATATCAGTAGACTGAATCACATGAGATTCATCAGCTATGTACTGTCGAAGCAACGACACATGAAAAACATTATGTATACTGGAAAGAGATGGCGGTAAAGCCAAACGATAAGCAACATCTCCGATCTTCTCCAGTATCTGGAAAGGCCAAATGTAATGAGGAGACAACTTGCCTTTCACACCGAATCTCATCACCTTCCTGAAAGGTGATACTCGCAGAAATACATATTCACCAGGCTCAAACTGAAGTGGCCTGCGGCGAATATTCGCATAACTGGCTTGTCTATCTTGAGCAACTTTGATCCTATGCTTGATCAAATCTACCTTGTCTACAATCTGCTGCACCAATTCAGGACCCTCGACTTGTCGTTCCCCGACTTCATCCCAGAATAACGGAGTACGACACCATCGACCATACAATGCCTCGAAAGGTGCCATATCAATACTACGATGATAACTGTTATTGTAGGCAAATTCAATCAAAGGTAACTGATCCTGCCAAGATAAACCAAAGTCCATGACAGAAGAACGTAGCATATCCTCCAGCGTACGAATAGTGCGCTCTGACTGCCCGTCAGTCTCCGGATGATACGTCGTGCTCAAACTCAGAGTGGTACCCAATGCCTCCTGAAAACTACCCCAAAATCGTGAGGTAAATCGCGGGTCTCTATCACTGACTATGCTCACTGGAATCCCATGTAATCGCACTATCTCCTGGATATATAAACGTGTCATGCGATCATAAGAATACTCCCGGTTGTAAGGAATAAAGTGTGCTGATTTCGTCAAACGGTCAATGACAACCCAGATAGCATCACACTGACGTGAAGTCATAGGCAAGTAGGTAACAAAATCCATAGTCACGTGCTCCCACTTCCATTCGAGAATCTCAAGATTCTGCAGTAATCCACCTGGTCGTCAATGTTCAGCCTTGACCTGTTGACAAACCAAACATCTCGAAACAAATTGATACACACTTCGCTTCATCCCCTTCCACCAGAATCTAGTTCGCAAGTCCTTATACATTTTCATACTTCCAGGATGAACTGATAATCGACTCCTGTGAGCTTGAGATAGAATATCATTCCTGAGCTCCG
The DNA here is from genome assembly GCF_033568475.1 of Henckelia pumila. Lineage (NCBI taxonomy): Eukaryota > Viridiplantae > Streptophyta > Magnoliopsida > Lamiales > Gesneriaceae > Henckelia > Henckelia pumila. The sequence continues at coordinate 46,687,180 of NC_133122.1, read as the reverse complement.
CAACGTTAGGTACAACCACTCTGTTGGATAGGCACAATAAACCATCTGCCTGAAAATGGAATCCAGATGTATTAACTCCATTGGCTAGACGTGCCAATCGCTGAGTCTTAACATCAGATATCTGAGCATCTCTGATCCGAGAATACAATGCTGGCTCAGATAGAATAGTATACAAACGAATCCCATTCCTCCCTTTCTTGTGCTTGAGCGTAAAACTCAATGAACAGCACTCTTGAATCATATGAGATATTTCATTAGTCTGAAGTGCAGACAGTCTCACCTGCCGACTCAAGGCATCAGCAGTAATATTAGCAGAACCTGGATGATATTTGATTTCACAATCATAATCCTTCAGGAGATCCATCCAGCGTCTCTGTCGCATATTCAACTATGCCTGAGTGAATAAATACTTCAAACTCTTGTGATCCGTAAATATCTCAAATTTCTCGCCATAAAGATAATGTCTCCAAATCTTGAGCGCAAATACAATGGCGGCTAACTCGAGATCATGCACTGGATAATTACTCTCATGCGACTTCAACTGTCGAGAAGCATAGGCAATAACATGTCCATGCTGTGTCAAAACACATCCTAACCCCTGACCAGAGGCATCAGTATAGACAACATAACCTCCTGATCCAGAAGGTAGAGCTAGCACAGGTGCAGTAGTAAGACGTCTACACAGCTCGTGAAACGACTCCTCACAATCCGAGGACCAAATGAAGGCAACATCTTTTCGTGTAAGCTGAGTCAAAGGCCTTGCCAACTGTGCAAAATTCTCGATGAACCGACGATAATATCCCGCGAGACCCAAGAAACTACGAATCTCAGCTCGTCGGTCGAGACCAGTTCAGCACTGCCTCTATCTTACTAGGATCAACAGATATCCCTTCATTAGAAATCACATGACCGAGAAATACTACCCGATCAAGCCAGAATTCACACTTGCTCAATTTCGCATATAGATGCTTATCTCGTAACGTCTGTAGAACAATCCTCAAATGTTGTGCATGCTCATCCTTGTCATGAGAATAAACAAGAATATAATCTATGAAAACGATGACAAATCTATCCAGATAATCTCGAAATACCTGATTCATCAGATTCATAAAGACTGCCGGTGCATTCGTCAAACCGAATGGCATCACCAGAAACTCATAATGCCCGTATCTGGTCCTGAAAGCAGTCGTAGATATATCTGAGTCTCGTACCCGCATCTGATGGTATCCAGATCTAAGATCTATCTTCGAATAAACAGAAGTACCCTGTAGTTGATCGAACAGATCATCAATCCGCGGCAAAGGATACTTATTCTTGATGGTGACACGATTCAACTGCCTGTAATCAATACATAATCGCATCGATCCATCCTTTTTCTTGACAAACAAAAAAGGTGCTCCCCACGGAGAAACACTCGGACGAATATATCCCTTATCAAGCAGATCTTGCAACTGCTGTTTCAATTCCCTCATCTCTGATGGTGCCAGACGATAAGGTGCTCGGGATATAGGCGTAGTTCCTGGTACTAGATCAATACCAAATTCAACCTCTCGAACCGGAGAAAAACCAGGAATCTCATCAGGGAATACGTCAGGAAACTCGCTGACAATCGGTAGCTGATCAATACCCGGACTACTCACAGACATATCAACCGCATAGATGAGGTAGCCCTCCCCACCTGACTCCAAGACATGACATGCCTTCAGAGCCGAAACCAGTGGCATCGGAGGTCGCGCACCCTCACCATAAAAGTACCAGCTATCACCCTCAACGGGATGAAACTGTACCAGACGCTGATAACAATCCACAGTAGCGTGATACAAAGTCAGCATATCTATTCCCAAAATACAATCAAAATCCGTCATCGCTAATATCATCAAATTAGCCGATAACACATTACCCTCAAATTCCAGAAGGCAACCCATCACTAGACGCTTAGTTACTACCTCCTGCTCTAACGGAGTAAATACAACTAAATCCATATCTAATGATACGTAAGGTAATCTATGTCTCTTAACGAAGCGACTAGAAATAAAGGAATGCGATGCTCCAGTATCAATTAATACAAGTGCAGGAATACCACATAACAAGAAGTTACCTGCCAACATGCGATCGCTTCCCTCAGTAGCCTGCTCCTGAGACAGAGCAAACACCTGCCCTTGAGTCTGGGGATGAAAACCAGAAGAACTCTGTGGTGCTGGCTGCTGACGTGGAAAAGTAGAAGCCTGAGATCCAACCTGGGATCCCGATCCACTAGCAGAACCCATGCGCTGAGGACAATCTCTCCGCAGATGTCCCTGCTGACCACAAATATAACATGCCCCAGTAGCTCTCCGACATGAAGCTGCAGGATGCTTCCCACCACAGTGGCTACAAAACTCCTCCTTCTTCTTCTTCCCAAAGCGGAATGTACCTCGTGAACCACGAGAACCAGACGAAGTAGTAGGAGTAGAAGAATACGTAGGTACAGATGGCACAACAGATTGAGCTCGAGGCTCAACAAATACACTAGGCTGTGCTGGCATCATCAACTGTCCACGCCTGTTGCTGGTCTCCACAAGACGGCAACGGTTCACCAAAGTCTCATAACACACCGGGTCATCACAGACGACAACCTGTGCGTAGATATCTTGGTTCAGGCCTTGCAGAAAGATATCATACTTCGACGCATCACTCTCATTGATATGAGGACTGAAAGGTAGCAGATCAAGAAATCGCTGCTGATACTGATCAATAGTCATTGATCTTTGCCTCAAAGTAAGAAACTCCATAGATCGTGCTTGGCGAACAGCCGGAGGAAAATATAATTTCTGAAACTCCCGACAAAAATTCCCCCAAGTCACCTGTCCTCTCTCAGTACGTGCCTGAGCAACCTTGGAATCCCACCAAAAACGTGCTCTATCCTCTAGAACAAATTCTAGAACTTCCAGTTTCTGCTCCTCAGTACACTCGAAAGCTCGGAACGTGCTCTCAAGTTTAGACATCCAGCTTCTAGCTTGTTCAGGATTCTCGCCTCCCACTAAGGGTTTCGGTCCTACTTGCATGAATTTATTAATAGTATAGCGACGTCGACCCTCATGAGGACGATGTTGATCATGATGATGATGGCGACGATGATGATGACCACCTCCCTGGCCAACACTACCGTGACTCTCATCAGCCATATCCTAAAAAGAATTGCACATTAAAATCCCAAATGCGCAAGAATTATTCAAGACTAGACTAAATCCCAAGTACTAATCCCAAAATCTAAGCATGATCTGATACCAAAAATGTAGTGACCCTGCATGGAATCACCTACTAACTGGCAACTAATAGCATGCATTAAACTTAATACAGCAAAATACTTAACAGAGTAAAAACATGCGGAAACTTAACCATAATTTACATATCAGCTTAGTAATATAATCCAGGCTTAAATCTGTAGTGATACAAGCATATCAAAATTCTTAAAAGTAAACATTATACAGCTAATAAATCATGCTGTATAAAAACTTTCAAAGCTCCTGCTCCCTAGTCCTGCCTTGAACTACCAGTTCCGTCCATCCTGCGACCTGCCCCATGGAATAGGGTGTCCAAGATAACAACTAGGACGTGAGCGCTACGCCCAGTACATAGACATGAGTAAACATATGTATATAATGCATGCAACATGATGACTGGTAAAAGATCATCTGAAAAGTCATGCTCAGAACCGGCGCCATATGAGTGCTGCCACCGCACGGATCAACCTCTGGGTGCAACCACACTCGTCTAATACACCAGAGTAGACAGACATAAATGCCCCCGCCGTCGCGGTACTCTCAATGACAGACTATCGAGTATAGAGCTGAGCGGCTCTATAATCAGGTATAACAGAGAATAGGCTCAACGTGTATATGCACATGACATATGAGTATAGAAAACGGTAAATCATACATCATGCCATATAATAATGCCAAATAAATGCAACATATAAACATGTATACTCGCTGGCAATCTCAGTCAATGTGTACGTACCTCTAGGCTAGTTCAAGTAAAGTAGATCCTAGGTTCCAAGCCTATATTCAAAAGTTCACCGTATCACTACATAAATTCTATAAGCCTTAACTAAGCTAATAAGTACTCCCAAAACTTAAATCGATTCCCGGACCATACCTTCGTCCGAAGTAAGCCCTTTGAAGACGCTAGTCCCGGATGACTATAACCACAACTTGGTTATTCCAGAACTTCGATTATAACCGATAGGGTCCTCAAGTGTATATCTCACACTATATAACTGAAGAAGGAAACTCGGGAATTCGTAATTGAAAATGAACTCTGAACGGCCCTATTTATAGCCAAATTTCTCGGCCAGGATCGGAGCTTCCGATCTGCTCTATGATCGACACTTGTCAAAACTCGCTACTGAGTCATCGATCATTGTTGGCAGCTGGGGATCGGAACTTCCGTTCCAGGATCGGAGCTTCTGTTCCGATCGGAGCTTACTATCTAGGATCGGAGCTTACTATCCGGGATCGGAGCTTACTATCCGGCCCAAAATTAAAAAGCCCAAATTTTACTTCTGAAGTCCAATAACACTCCGAAATTGGTTAAATACCAACCCTTAATCATGTTTAACATATTATTATCTTAAAATGGTTTCTGGGTTACTACAAGAATACTGTCAAACAATCCACTTAAAAGTTTGCATGCAATAAAAATTATTTAATAAAAATAGTACTAAAATTCACCACTGACAAACATAAAAGAAACAGAGTTTTTTAAAAATTCTTAAAAATAGCCATAAAGACTCAGCCGGCGGTCACGGGGGATCACTGCATGTCCGCTCATACGTCCTCACCACCGGTAGGAACAACATCTTCCTCTACGTACTCACCTGCACCATATAAGTGTAGTGAGCCTAGAGGCCCAACATGCTAACATAACAAGGGTTTAAAATAATTTAAATCACTGGAATACTAATACATAACATATACATGAATGAGCATGCTTAAAAATCATGAATCATGACTGAAAATCTTGCTTAAACTTGATCTTATATATAATCATATATTACATACATAAACATTGTTGAGCATAACATTTTCTAACATCGCATGGTCATATCCGTAGTGTAACCTTAAACTTAAAATTTCGACTGATCAGTCTCTTAGAACCAACGTATGCGGCGGTGACGAATCACCTCTTACTGGTAGTAAACTACCCTTAAATTGACAGTAAACTGCCCTTAACATGTGGGGACTGGTCCCCCTTAAATTGTCACACTACTTCAACTTCCAACATAAAATTATTTTCTAGTTCAACCTTAAACATTAAATCATGCCATAAAATTATTTCATAAATGCATGCATGTACTTAAATAAAATGTGTGTCATTCATATATATTTAATTTAATTTTTATACTAACATATAAATACTAAAATAACATTCATGCATAAAATAATTAAATATATATTTAGGACACATGCAATTTCTCATGGTTTGTGCTGAACTGCTGGCCCTAACACTCAAGCCCATTTTCTTAAATTCTGGCCCATTAACACTGAGACTGGTCCATTAACAAACTTAAGCCCAAAAATACATTTCTAAGCCCAATTTACTTATTCAAGCCCATTAATGCATTTCTGGCCCAATAACAACTTATTCTGGCCCAATGGGCCCAAAAGCCCAAAAACTGGCCCAATAATTTCCATGGGCTCCCAAGCCCATAAAATTATTGGGCTAACTTAATTTAATTTAATTAAACCCAATAACAATTAAATTCAACCCAAATAATTAAATGGAGCCCAATCAAATTTTGGGATTTAATTAAGCCCATTTAACCCTTAATTAAACTTAAAACTTAAAAATAAAAATACCCGAGCCCGACTCACTTAACCCGGACTCGAATCCAACTAACATGACCCATGACTTACTGACCCCGACCCGAACCTATGACTCGACTCGGACCCACCTTGAAACCCAAAACCCGTTTCCCCCTCTTGCACAGCCCTCGACCGCGAGCAGCTGCAAATAACACCGGTGGCCGCCCTGCTCCGGCCACCCACAGGCCGGAGAACCATACCTAGGATCTAGCCCACATCTAGACGTTTCCATCAAGCCAAGAACCAGCCCAAACCGTGGTCCGAGGAAGGAGAACGAAGCCTTGCAACAGGCTGTCCCCCAGCTCGCGCCTAGCCCTGAGCGGCTGCCGTAAATTCGATCGTTCTCCCTACTCCAACCATATTTTTTTGTGAAACCACTTCTCAATCTTAGTCAACATCAAGGGGGTTCTAACCCTTTAAACCTCACTCTAAACCATGGCCTGATGAGGGAGAACGAAGCATTCTCCCACAGCCCCAAAACCTACGCGAACCGAACCTGCGCGAGCCACCCATGACAGAATTCGATTTGCTTTGTTCCAGCCCTTCTCCAACCTTAAACGATCAGCTAGCCCAAGTCTAGGGACCCTAGTACACCCATGAATCTTGACCGAGCAGCCATGCACGCCCATGCTAAATAAAAAACGTGAGATGATGACAAAACACATAAACAAGGTGCAAACATCAAACGATACCATTTAAAATCTGAAAATATTTGAGGATTTCGACACGTACACAACACCTACATAATACATACTGATATGGTGCTTAAAAAGGGAAGAAAAACATGCCTTTAAATCGTAGAAAGTAGATGGGAAGAACGTGAAGACGATTTCGGACGACTACGACGAGCAACCTGCGAAAAAGCTTCAAAAATAAAGGTCTATGGCTTCCTCCTTGATGTTGATGTCGATGGAAAAGAATGGAGAGGTGAGGGAGACGGCTAGGGTGAGGGAGAAGTGATTTGAGCGTGTGAGGGTGGGCCTTGGGGTAGATAGGGAATAACTTTCAAGATAATGACATAAATAAAAATATATCTAGGCTTTAAAAAAAATAATAGATATCATAATAAATATAAAAATCCTGAAATATTATATTAAGGAAATTTTAAAGATAATTTAAAGTCATTATTTTGGCTTAATGTGGGTAAAAATGGACTCCTAAAATTATATAAAATTAAATACTGATAATTTTGAGGAAATAAAACTCAAAATAATATTTTCGGGCTCCTAAAAGGCTCATAAAATAATTTGGGTAGAAAGTTGTCATCTCGTCCGTCCACGGTCTCGTAAACGCGATAAAATAATACAATATCATAAATCAGGAAAATCTCTATTTATGGGTTAAATACTTAAAAAAATCATTTAAATAAGCACAGATAATTCACATAATTATTTAACCCATAAATCTAAAATTTTAAATTAATTAAATTCCTAATTATGCATGCGATTTACGTACTGAAAATACCGGATGTTACAGCGGTTGTCAGCAAATTCTGCGAGCATCTCCTCGTCTGATTCATCTTCAGATTTTGGGACAGGAGCAGTACCAGTGGATGTAGGCTTTTTGCCTTTAGACTTCTTCATTTTAGCCATGAACTGGGCTATTGACATTTCTTCTTCATCGGACAGAACATGAGGAACAGTATATGTCCCCACAACAGTAGGTACAGATGCAGGAGCATCTGTCTCAACAACAGTAGCAGCAACAAGTGGAGTTCCTGATTCAGTGGACTCACTCTCAGAGGAATCACTTGATGATTTACTTTCAGCGGTAAAAGGAACCGGAATAGCTTCTCCAGACGGTTCCTGGGTACTTGAATTTCTCATTTTTCGGCGTACAAGCTTGAAGTCTTCATCAGAGCTCTCCTCCCCAGAGGTAAATTCAGTGTCCACCAGAGATGGTCTTGATGGTTGTCCTTTTCCACGGAATCGTTTGGAGGCAGTGTAATCTGGGTTGCATCCAGCTTGTCTCTTGGATCGACGAGTTAAGGGTTTCGTGGGAAACACCTTATTCACCACGCTCATGCCTGGTAAATTCTCTACATCGATGGCATTGTCAGGCTCTCCTGGAGCGATGGAGTCCAGAGGCACAGGTTCCTCGGCAACAGGAATGATTGCTTGCTCAACCACAGGGTGTGGTGATGTAGGTGCCATGACACCTTCCGCAGCATCTTCCGTATATCCCATCTCAGAACGAATATCATGTGAATCAAAACATTTTCCTGTCATTAGCATGTGAAAGAGTGAACAGAGAAGAAATTTTAGGCAATGGAAAAACAGGGAGTACAGAGGATACAATGGTGCGAAACAAAGCAAGGAGATAATATCTTTCCTTAAACAGATAAGCACACAAATATAAAAGGCACCAATTCTTTTCCTATTCTAACTCGGATTCTGAGTAGGCCCCAACGGTAACAAAATCTCCAACGGTAACTATGAGGAGACGGTAACAAATCCGATTTAATTTGGCAATAAATCTCTTCGATTTTCTCCGATAATTTCGGCCCAAATATGTTACCAAATATTTCCAAATTTAACTCCTCATCAGAATATAACACCACTGAAACAAAATCCAATCACATTCAAATTCAAAAATTCAAAGGATATGGCAAAAATCACAAATTTTGTTCGATCAGAATTTTTAACCTTTTGGCTTAGTATATTCACAAATATGCATGCCTTAATTATGTCTAAAAACATAATGTGACATAAAAATAAAATGCAATTTTATGCACAAATAAATGTTGACAAGTGAGGTGTTATCCACGATTTTGGCAACATCTCCCAGCAACACTTCAGGATTCGGAAAAATTATTATATCCAATTTATTATTTTTGCAGAAGTGGTAGCCTGCACACTAAAGGAACGATCTTCAAATGGACCCCTTTAGGTAGCTTTTTTCATTTGCTTCTGATTATCAATCAAATTTGATGATTGATTCAATTCAAGCTTCATCATTTTTTTCTTTTGTTATTCTGAATTTACAAAGTCACTTTTCACTTGGGACAAGATCATGGAATACACGAATGTCCCTCCACTACATCGTGACAAAGTCAGAACTCTTCTTTGATTAATCAACATTAAGCTGTAAAAATTTTTTGATGAGAATCCTGAGTGAAAACTAGTCAATGTTTACAAAGTATCAACCACATCACAAAACAGAATGAATGCATGAATGCAGTATGCCTAAGATCCTAAAAATGCACACGCATAAAAAAGTGTTGTCACAGGGTGTTGGCAACACTCCTGACAACATCTTGGTTCTGTCTATAATGCACACATACTGAGAGACTTCCTTAGACTGAAAAATCTCTCGAAATCAAAAGCTTTTGTGAATATATCAGCTAATTGGTTATTAGTTCCAACAAACTCAATTAAGATCATGCTTTTCTCGACCAAATCTCGAATGAAGTGATGTCTAATGTCAATGTGTTTGGTTCGAGAGTGTTGTACTGGATTTTTGGATATATCAATGGCACTTGAATTATCACAGTAAACAATAGGAGTATCACTCTTAACACCATAATTATTTAGCATTTGATTCATCCAAAGGAGTTGTGAACAGCAACAACATACTCAGACTCGGCAGTAGACAGTGAGACACAATTTTGTTTCTTACTATACCAAGATACTAAGTGATGGGCCTTGTCGTCAGCCAACAAACTTAAAATTCCTACTCCCTAAAAAAACGAGTATAGTAATGAGCAGGGTCTAATCCATAGGGAACGGGTATTTATTTCTTTCTAGTGAATGTAACTAAAAGGGGGGTTTTTGGTATGCAGTAAAAATAAAAATAAAAATAAGCGAGAATTAAATAAATGAGATGAACAATTAAATAGATATGAACTTCAGTAATTTACCAAACTCTGATTCAAGGAATTTTCCTATTTCAATTATATCACTGGTCATCGGCTAACAAATAATTTATTCATGCAGTTCCTAGCAATTAACCTTAAAATCATAGGGATAGCCACTAAGATTTTTGTGTTCTCCTATTTTAATTGACCAAACCCAGCATCCAGTCAAAACTTATCAATAATAAACTGGGCATGATAGCGTTCCATATTGATTAAAAATAGCTTTTCGATTTGTGAAAACAGTTAATCCTAAAATTTAACAATCGAGATAGCTGCAACTATTAAATCTAGTTCCGTTAATTTATTTAGATCAAACATGCTATGATAGCACAACACACCTAATCTATCGCTACTCAAGTATCAATCATTCATGACAATTACGGATCACTGAACTCATGGTTAGCAATAGAAAATCATAAATCAAATTAATTTGTCAGATTAATCGACCCACAACTTTCATGAAATAAATCATAAATTAACAAATACTAGAAACAGACAAAAACATCAATTTAAACACATAACCTCACAGTGATAATCGAAATACCGGAAAATATCCTTGAATCAGAATTAAAAACTTAGCCAAGAATAGTTGGCTTCATAATTCTCTAGAAATATAAAAGATTAAACCTAGAAATTATGAAGATGAAAAGAAGAAGAAAATTCCTCTGTCTCTGCCGTGCAGAGCGTGTAGAACGCAGAAACAGAAATCTGGAATTCTCTCTATCTCTAAACAAACGTGTAAAACTAAGAAAAAAAGGAAAAAAAAAATAAAATCCCAAAAATTCAAAAAGAGATAAAGTCTAACTAAAAAGATAATGTAGAGATATTGTTTTTAAATATAAAATCTCCAACTATCTTTATTTATCTAGAAGAAAATATTTTCTTCAAATGTCTTCCATAAATTAAATATCATATATAGAATTCCTAAAATATGTTATTTTCTTCTCAAATTTTGAAATCTTCAATCTTTCACTAGACAGTAAAAACGTAGTAACACAGCGCGCCCACGCCTTGCTCCAGATCCTCTTCTAGTTTGCAAAATTCCTCAATTTCTCTTGGCAACTCCAAATGTGATAGAATTCAACTCTTTTAGCCCAAATTTTGTCTAAAATCATAAAAATTCCTCCAACTACAAAACACAACAAAAATGCACCAATTAACATATGCAAAAGATAAAAACCCGAGAAATATGACACTAAAAATATAAATATTATGAACCTATCAAAATCTCCCACACCTAATCCTTGCTCGCCCTCGAGCAAGTTATGCAAAAACAATATGAAACAGAACAAACACATAAGCAAGGATGAATCATGACATCATAGCCTCAGAGAAGTTTTCCCACAAAAAAAAAAACAAACAAACTCGAAACGACTCTCGATTATCAATGATACACCTTCAGTCGAATGCGAACGTGCGTGTGTGACATGTTACCCCAGCTACATGAAACTTCAAAAGACAAAGCTTCAAGACTGTTCGCCGACCTAAAACAATTCAGTGCAAGTCTCACAATCAAGAACTCTCCTCTCAACAATCTATCAACACAACACAACTCCCTTGAAAAATAATTACGCACCGTTGGATTTTGCACCCGACATTTTAAAAGTCCCAATAATTACCCGCAGACTTAGCTATAACTAGATAGGATTCGAATTTCAATCCTCTCGTCTATAGCCCGGATGGAACTACAATCCCATGGAAACCGCAAACTTAGCTAGGAAATAGTGAATAGAATTTCATTCACATTCAAAGCCCGGATGTAATTGTTATTTCAAAAAAAAAATTCAAAAGTTTAACCCCATTTTATCCGCATACATAGCCACAAAACAAGACGAATCGGATTTCAAACATCTCGCTCGCAACCCGGATGGAGTCAATTGCATTTTTGTAAACATAACATAAAAATTGTTTAAAAGGTGCGCCCAAGAGTGTATATGCCATATCAAATAGATCATCAAGATTCAAGCACTATCAAGTTTCCCAAACACCTATTACCGTGCAATGGTCCAACAGACATCCACAGTATCTACTACATCGCTACAATTCATCAGGTTAAACATGTGTGATTAAAAATATTCAACAAACAACCTACGGTTTCTCAAATCTGATCAAGAGCCAAAAAATTTCAAAAATTCATCATTTTTCAACTACCTCATCATAGGCTAAAATGTCATCCCCAACTCATGCATTCGAACAACACAAACAACGACACAGAAAAACATAAATTAAATGCAATAACACAACAAAACAAATGCAACAATATGAATACACCCCCCACACTTAAATGAAGCATTGCCCTCAATGCATCAAAACACAAAACACAGACAAACAACTGAACACAATGCAACAAAGAGAATACAAAAAGGATTTTTTTTCAGAGGGGATCAGTGTCAGAAGTATCTAGGATTTAGAAAAGAGAAACAATAAGCATGAACTAAATACCTCTTGGACAGAAACTCACAAAATAGAATAACACAAACCCCTAAAAATCTCCCACACCTAATTCAGGCATTGTCCTAAATGACATACATAGATGCTCAATTAAAACAAGAAAAATGTAGGGATAAGTAGAGAACTCCCCTGAAAATTTTGAGCATCGATAAAAAAAAAACGCCTTTTATTGCGGAGGTGGTGGAAATGGTGGATCAAAGCCCATGTGCCGATAAAATGCCAGATGATTTTTCTCCATTCTTACCAAGTGTTGCCGGATATCAGAAATTTCCTCGATGAAGCGCCTGGTAGACGGTCGAGAACCGGATGGTGGTGTAGAAATCGTTGATGGTGGACGAATGTCCAATGGTTCGGGCGAGATATCGGGATCAAAAATTTTTTGGTTGGACTTCGCTGTAGCAGGACCTGGTGGACAAAACGAGAAAACTCTCTGCACTTGATTTATGAATCTCATACTCTCTAAACAACGCAAATCCAAAGGATACATAGAACAAGCCACACGCAAATTATTATCATTCAAATCAAGCAATTTGGCATTGACAGCTAGTGCAGTAATCAAGGAACCAAGAATCAAATGACGTTTATTTGTTACTACACTAGCAAATTGTGAAACCAACCAATAACCCAAATTCACTTTTTTCTGGCCTTCCATGCACCAAAGGAAGAAAAGTTCGGATTTTGTTAACACACCTGCAGAATCTTTTCGACCCAAGAAATTAAAAGCTAAAAACCTATGAATGTATTTCCAAGCTGGATCATAAAGGTACGAGCCATTGGACTTACTTGGGTCATAATATTTTTGGTTCGATGTAGCTCGATAAACAAGAATGAGAGTAAATTTGTCATCATAGTCACAAGCACTAGTCAAATAATCATCAGTTTTAGCAAATTCTTCGGTGATAAAACCAACGGTCAGATTAAATTCAGTGATTGATAATTTGAAAGTGCGCCCCATCAACCGAAATCGAACTACTCCTGGGCTCGAGAGTGTAAAATTTTTAGGTTTGACAAATTCAAAAGTAGTATAAAACTCTCGAACCAACTCAATATATGTAGGACATGAAACAGAGAAATATGACTTCCACCCAATGTTATGAATTAATTTAAACACTTTATCCTTAATATTCAAAGTCTCCAAGGTGGGGTGATCAATATAATTAAAGGGAATTATTTGTTTTTGACAAATCAATTTGTACCTATCCTTTTCCGCCTTTTTAGTAAAAACTAAATTATCATTCAAATCAGATTCAGAAGGTGGTAACACATTCATTCCCTTTTCCATTCTCTCCCTTTTATACGCAGGAGATGAACTAGATTCACCGACTTTTTTTTTTTTTGTAACACTAGACTCTTGACCCATGATATCAAAAATATATTTTCAACAAAGTAACTGGCAACAATGCAATCACAGTAACACACAAAAAAATAATCAATTAATGAGCAAACTAAAGTTAGAGATAGCACCGAGTGGCAGCTGGTGGCAGATGAGAAGATAAGGCAAGCTGCGGCGATAATCGAAACCAGCGGCTCGGTAGTGTTCTGAGATGAGAGTGATGAGAGACAATGGGAATCAAAACAGCGGCGATGTGAAGATGACGGTGAAGATCGACGACGTCGCTGGAAGAGATGGAGGTGAGCGGGCGGCTGCATGAATTGAAAACAGCGGCGCGGTGGTGTTCAGCGGCGGAGTGTAGTTTGCACGGCGAAGATGGGAAGTAACGACGCTGCTGTTCCGGGATGACGAAGGTGATACGATGGTGATGTTTGCGCGTGAAGATGGCAGGCTGTGTGGAGATGCAGGAAGGAGTGATGCACGGTGATCTTCTGGATGGTGGATGCAGTGATGTTGTAGAGATGAACAGTTGCGAGATATCAGACGGCCCATGATCTGTGACGAGGAAGATGATACAATGAAGAACGCTGTAAGCGCACGTACTGAAGATTGCAGGTGGTAGGCGTTGATGAGGGACGAGCAGCTGCGGCCTGTGATGGGCGATAAGAAGACGGATGCTGGTGATCGTTCGTCGCGATCATGAAGGTGATGCGGTGGTGTTCTGAGGAAGATGGCGGTGTACGGAGATGGAGGCTATGGTGAAAAGGAGAGGCAGCGATGTTGTGATGGTGAAGATGATGACCGGTGATGATGATGGTTCGGCGCTGGGGTTATGTAATTTAGACGATCGGTGATGAAGAAGAGATAAGAGAGCGAAGCGGCGGAGTCCTATAAGCAAAAAAAACTAAACTGAGAAGAATGAGAAGGACAGGGCGGCTCCGAGAAAGAAAAAGAAGATTTACTCGATTAACCCTTATTTTGATTATTATTATTAACGTAATTAATATTAAAAAAACAAAAAAAAATTCCTAACTTTTTTTTTAAACAGAACATAATATTTTATAGGGCATGGGCATGCCTTATAGAAATTTATTTTCTGAAAATTTTAAACTTTTTAAGGAGAAAAATTGATTTTTTTGTACAAAAAATGATTTTTCATAGGGCGTGGCATGCCTTGTAGAAAAATATTTTCTGATTTTTTTTTTCAAAAGCAAGCATAAAGAAATGATAAATAAGAATAATAAAAAAAATGTTGGGTTGCCTCCCAAAAGCGCAATTTTTTAGCGTCGTTATGCTCGACGTTACCAATCCCCTCAAGTTGTGGAATAATCAGGATTTGTTAACTCGATCTCCATTTACGACATACTTTCATCTTCACAGAACACCTTCAGTCGATGTCCATTCACTTTGAAAATTTTCTATGTATCCAAAATAATTAAATAACAAGAACTCGAAAGAAATAATTATAAACACCGTTCCCCGGCAACGGCGCCAAAATTTGATGGGCCTTGTCGTCAGCCAACAAACTTAAAATTCCTACTCCCTAAAAAAACGAGTATAGTAATGAGCAGGGTCGAATCCACAGATAACAGGTATTTATTTCTTTCTAGTGAATGTAACTAAAAGGGGGTTTTTGGTATGCAGTAAAAATAAAAATAAGCGAAAATTAAATAAATGAGATGAACAATTAAATAGATATGAACTTCAATAATTTACCAAACTCTGATTCAAGGAATTTCCCTATTTCAATTATATCACTGGTCATCAGCTAACAAATAATTTATTCATGCAGTTCCTAGCAATTAAACAATTAAATAGATATGAACTTCAATAATTTACCAAACTCTGATTCAAGGAATTTCCCTATTTCAATTATATCACTGATCATCGGCTAACAAATAATTTATTCATGCAGTTCCTAGCAATTAACCTTAAAACCATAGGGATAGCCACTAAGATTTTTGTGTTCTCCTATTTTAATTGACCAAACCCAGCATCCAGTCAAAACTTATCAATAATAAACTGGGCACGATAGCATTCCATATTGATTAAAAATAGCTTTTCGATTTGTTGAAACAGTTAATCCTAAAATCTAACAATCGAGATAGCTGCAACTGTTAAATCTAGTTTCGTTAATTTATTTAGATCAAACATGTTATGATAGCACAATACACCTAATCTATCGCTACTCAAGTATCAATCATTCATGACAATTACGGATCACTGAACTCATGGTTAGCAATAGAAAATCATAAATCAAATTAATTTGTCAGATTAATCGACCCACAACTTTCATGAAATTAATCATAAATTAACAAATACTAGAAACAGACAAGAACATCAATTTAAACACATAACCTCACAGTGATAATCGAAATACCAGAAAATATCCTTGAATCAGAATTAAAAACTTAGCCAAGCATAGTTGGCTTCATAATTCTTTAAAAATATAAAAAGATTAAACCTAGAAATTATGAAGAGGAAAAAAAGAAGAAAATTCCTCTGTCTCTGCTGTACAGAGCATGTAGAACGCAGGAACAGAAATCTGGAATTCTCTCTATCCCTAAACTAACGTGTAAAACTAAGAAAAAAAAATAAAAAAAATAAAATCCCAAAAATTCAAAAAGAGATAAAGTCTAACTAAAAAGATAATGTAGAGATATTGTTTTTAAATATAAAATCTCCAACTATCTTTATTTATCTAGAAGAAAATATTTTCTTCAAAAGTCTTCCATAAATTAAATACCATATTTAGAATTCCTAAAATATTGTATTTTTTTCTCAAGATGTTTGAGGTGTTGTCACAAAATGTTGACCACACCTACAATAACACCTTGAGTAACTTGCAGCGGAATAAAATTAAAGCGTAAATAAAATAAACAAGCAACCAAATAAATAGACTCAATATGATTTAAGCAAGAGTATAAAATATTCTTGCAGCGCCTCAGGGCAAAACTTCACTAGAAAACAAATCAAAGAGTTCTACAAACCTAACACTAGTGATTATTGTAAAATTCAATTTCTCAAAACAATTGAGAAAATAAACCATAAAAATAACTCCTAAAAATTCTATTCAAAATAGAATAAATAAAATAGAGTAAGGAGTTAAAAATCTTGATGCCAAAAACTTGTATAGTCGAAACACTCTTCAATCAATGATCTTCAAGTGCTCTTCAAGCATCAAGTAACCTTGACCGATTTGAGCTTTCAAAGATCTTCAATCCTTCTGTCAATGTACGTGTATGAAGCTCTTGGAAAATCTCACGGTCTCTCTCTATCTCTCCTTTCTTGTGAACGCCTATCTCAAATAAATAGACCAAGAATCCTTCTTCAATATATTTTTTTGTAGGCGTAGGATTCCTTTGATTTGATCATATCAAATCTACACAAATAAAGAAAGATAAATATTAGATATGATATGTTAAATATTCTAATCAGCTTATCAATATCGGTAATAGGAAATAAATCACATAAATAAAGATTACTTCATGTCCAAGAAAGGCAA
The DNA here is from genome assembly GCF_033568475.1 of Henckelia pumila. Taxonomy (NCBI): domain Eukaryota; kingdom Viridiplantae; phylum Streptophyta; class Magnoliopsida; order Lamiales; family Gesneriaceae; genus Henckelia; species Henckelia pumila. Next base: position 46,670,189 of record NC_133122.1, on the reverse strand, counting down.
AAGATATTTAATAAACTCTTTTTCAAAATAGGATGATTTTAAGAAATAAAATATTCCTTTCAATATATTTTTCAAATTTGGGCAATTTTTGTCTCTCTCTTAAAAAAAGAAAGGGGAGGCGGGGAATTCTTGTAGCACAACTCACGTTAGTATCTCATTGGTGTCACAACAACATCATGTCGAAAAAATGATTAGAATTGACAACAACATCATGTCGAAAAAATGTTAAATTACCATTTGATTGATGTATTATAGTTTATTGATTTGATTGATTAAATTATATATAAAAATGATAAATTATCATTTTGTCTTTTAACAATAAATAAAATATAAATAACATTATTTATAAGGGGTAATATAGTAATTTGAATTCGATGATTTGATTGATGTAAGATAAATAATTAATGATTTGATTGATGTAAAATAAATAATTAAGAGATGAATAAATAATATGTCAAGAATGACGCATAATTAAATAGGATAAGTTATGTCGGGATTAATAATACTCCAACCAAACACAACCTAAAACTAAAATTTGACAACACAGACGATCAAAATCAAAAAAAAAAAAAAAAAAAAACTTATATATGACCAAAATTGTGATTTTCTCTTATTTATAACTCAAACTCGTTCAATATATGTAATTTTTGTAAGGTAGTTCAATATATATAATTATATATGTTGTAATGCATATTAATAAAAGTTAATAAACTAAACATTATTAGGGTGATTCATCAGTTAGATTGCGCTTGGATGGAAGGATTTCAAATCCATGGATTTTGATTTTATTTAATTGTTAACAATGAAACAATGGATCAAATCCTAAATCTATACACTATTTATATAAAGTAGAAAGCATTTCAAATAAATCCATTATTGGGTGGACTTGAAATTTATCCTAACTAAAATGGAATATCATGTAAACATGAAAATAGCAGATTTGAAATTTATGTTGCTACTTCCATACACAACAAAAATATATTTGAATATATTTGAAATCCATGAATTTAAAATCCTCCTATATATCTAAGCACAACCTTATTGAACAACATAATTTACTGAATTCGATCCCAAATATTGACAACATATTGAAGCTCGATTGGAGTTAGGTAATTTAATTTGGTTGCAAACACACAATATTCGAATGGCTGAATCATTCACAAATCACGCACAGTACTCTTAATTAATTTATAGACTGTTTTTCTTTTGTATTAGAAAGTTGGCCGAAAATTAAGTGAGAAAGTGAAATAAACTTTATTCCTTGTCTCCCATTATCTTTCACAAAATTTAAGTAGGTTAGTTTTTGTATATATGAACTTCAATCTTCTATAGATTTTCAGGAAAATCTGATACAGTGATACATATAAAATTTATAAATGGATCGGAAAAATGTGTAACAATTTTACATACAATTTCAGGTAACCTAATTATATACATTTATAAATTAAACAACGATTTGGTACTTTCTCGTCTACCAAATTTATTTTTGCCATAATTAAATAGAGTAAAATATTAAATAAATTGATTAGAAAAAAAAATATGTGTAATTAAATAGAATATATTCGTTTTAAATTCTAAATAGTCGAGTATTATTTATAATGAAATTTAATTAATTGTAATATATAGTTATGGGGAAAAATGCAGATCGATATTCGATTTTATTTTAGGAAAAGTGAAACGTGCTTCTGGAATGAAAACCAAAATTTCAAGAGTAATCCTTGAAAATCTTTACAGTGTAAACGTAATTAAAATGTACATCTAAATTCTAAATATATATATATATCTCTTGAGTGGATTAATAATTATGATTCAGCAGCGGCTTCAGTTGTAGTACCAATTCCTACTTGCAACCATGAATTAACACTTGTGTCCATCTCCTTCAACTCGCTAAAATTGGCCAACTTCAGTTTACTCTCAACATTTTTATCAGATTTTTGTGTATCAATATTCTTCCCACCATCCATCTTCTTGTTGTTGTTGTCGTTGTCGTTTGCATTGGTACCGTTCTCGCCGGCATGCGTGGGCCCCATCCCGTGATCGACCCACTTGGGTATCTGAACGTCCGTGGAAACCTCGAAGCTCAACAAGTTGTGTGGGTCCCGTCGAATCGTCGACATGTCGTTGGCCCATGCGGGGACGTTGAGGTCCAACGTGTCGGACTTGTCGTCGATTTTGGGTGCATGATGGTGAACCGCGGGTGGTTCGATGTGAAACTTGGCTAGTGAAGAAGTGTCCGGTGAATAGGAAGTGATCCAATGGCACCTCTTGTGGCCTCCGAGGGCTTGCCCCGACGAGAAAACGCGGTGACAGATGGAGCATTCGTGCACTTTCGACTTCCTTTTCGCGGCTCCAACCAACGTAGGACCTTGTTCGAAATGGTAAGAAGTGGATTTAGAGGAGAAGAGTACTTCTTCCTGTGGTGTGTTCATGTCATCATGATATGTTGTGTTGTTATCATCTAACTGATCTTGTTTGGCTGCGTAGCACCCTTTGACCTTCTTGTGGCTTGCTCTATGGCCCCCTAGGGCTTGGTGGGAATTGAACACTTTTTTGCATGCTTTGCATTCAAACAACCCCTTTGGATTAGATATCCCTTTTGCCTTGTCAAAATAAGCCCTACTCTGCCCAAGATAAGGTGTAGGGTTCCTCCTCTCCTCCTCCCGGCTGGCGGAGGCGCACGATTCTTCCGGCTCGGGAGACGGTGGATCGACTGTAGTGTTAGCCAGTTGTACTAAGCATCTAGCGAGGAGGAGATCCTCCTCCTCGCTTGACGCGTATGTCGCGCTCAAGCTACCCACTTTTGTACGCAGTGATCTCTTCCTCTTAGACCAACCACCGCCTCTCCTTCCACCGTCGTCCTCGCCTTCTGACTCAGGCGAGGACACGAGGGACTCGGACGCGTCGTCCGAGCTACATTTCTTGTGTTCTAGAAAGGACTTCCAAGACAAGAACTCCTTCCCACAATTCTCACAAGTCCTACAACTTTTGAGCCTATTTGGATTGGTTCTCAATTGATACATTCTCTTATGACAGACCCTATCACCCCCTCCAATCTTCTCCTCCCAATCACTTGCATGATCATCATCATCAAGATTCCCATTCTCATCCCCTATCCCATGTGCCCTCATGTGCCCACCAAGTGCCCTCCCACACATAAAACCCTTCTTGCAAACTCTACAATAGTGTTTGAAATTTGGTGGGGCCTGCTCATCTACACAATTATCCATGAAAATCGACACTAGGATCGATTTCTTACAAGAAAAGGGTGTGTTAGTTTGAGTAGGTAAAAAAAAAAAAAAAGTAAAAGTAATGGATAGACTAATTGAATATGATAGAGATTGAAGCAGCTTGTTTTGTAGTAGAAAGTTATGGGAGTGTATGGTCAAAAGAATGTCACTCCTAGTTTTTAGTTGGAGTAATTAATGGTTTGTGGAGGAATTTGTATGGTGAAAAAGAACACCAATCCTAGTTTTTAGTTGGAGTAATTGATTTGTGGAGGAGAGGTAGAGGTCGAGAAAAATAGGAGTGTTGGTGTATAGTAATTATTATGTGACAAGTGGAAGGAGGGGATTCACATGAGAATAATAAGACCATTTCTACCTCTTGCTATTACTGTTAGAGATGCCACTAGCTATTTGAGTAACCAAACTAATGGGTGAAATTGGTACACTCACATATTTGTTTGACTACGTACTATTGTATATTATCAGTTGACAAATAGTTATAGACCACGCAAATTTCGGATATCAACTTTGGACATTCTCACATTCTAGCTTCTTGTGTGTATATAAGTTAGCATCATTGGTTTAGGTAGTGTTTGAGAAAGGTTTTAGAAAATACTTCTCAATTTTTTCTTAACAAATTTCACAAAATTGTAAAATTTTATGAATGAAAAGCTGAGAAGTGCTTCCTAGAAGCTCTCCCAAACACTATCTTAGTCTATTTGATGTGATACAAAGTTTGTATACTTGATTAGTATATGTATTAAGTTGGAAATTCTTGTAATACTTATTTACGTACCCGGAATATATTCATTTCCAGTTGAGAATTTTTTTTATAAAACTCGAGAAAATAAATTAGTGTAAACATAACCTAATTACAAACTAATTAATAAATCGATGTTACTCTATTACAACGTTGATGATATTGTCATTATTAAAATCGACGTTACTCTATTATGTGCATCATTTTTTATATAATGTGAGTTGAAAAATTGTATGAACATAATCTAACTAACTAAACATCACATAGTACAGCCGGTGTGATTTGGAGTCTTGGACTCAATTATGCGCATAATTTGTGTATTGGCGATTCTGTATGCGCTACAAGCTAGGCCCAACATTGTTGGACCATAAGTATGGTCGTGGCCCAATCCATGAAAATAAGTTTGTTTAAGTATGACTCAATGGGCTTTGTGGGCCTTCGGAGGATGAATATCTTTTCTTTACGTTTTTTAATTGGAGAAGAAGAGTGTTTAATATTGCAATAATACAATAATACAGTATGTTTTATTTTAGAAAACAAAGTATTCATTAATAAACATGAAAAACTATTTATTTGTTTGTTACTGGCTCGAAATTAGATATTGGACATTTTACTATTGGTTAAAGAATTCGAATCGGTATGAAATCATTATTTTTATTAACAATAAATTACTTGCATCCAACAAATATATTTTCAATAATACCTTGAACTGAGTTATATTAAAGTTCATTCATTTTAGATTTACAAAAAAATTGGTATTTCACATTCGATTCAAATCATCAATGGAAAAATAAATGAATATATACATACATATATATATATATATCTATATTTTTTGTATTAAAATACATTTTATCGTTAGAAATAATGTAGGCATTTATTGGTCTTATTATGCATCTGTCTCCCTTTTGACCAATGTAAGAGATATTTTGGCGTAGATAAGATTCCTGACTAATTCTATCTAGATCGATCTTTTCCGTCGTGGGGAAATATTGAACATTTTTTTATTTCAAATTTGTAAATTTATTAAGATTGAATGTAGATCGTTGGGTTCATTATAAGATTTATCGGTCAAAAAGAAAATTCTCAGACTTTCAGAGAAACGAGGAAAAAGAAAAAATAGACCAAAAAGTAAGTTCATGTACAACTATATTTACCGTTATAAAAACATGATTTCATATAAATTTTTTGGAGATATTATTCTTAATATTTGAGGGCAACCCCAAAAAAATATCTAATATCACGTAGTTAGATTTTTTTTCTTTTTTTATTGCTGTTTTCTCATTTTCATTTTTCTCCATATTTTTTTTAGAATCACTTGTTTTTTCTCCATCCTGCGATGCTTGTGATCTCATGCGATTTCACTTTATTTGGAAATATTAATTATTTCTAAAAATTAAATGCAGTGGTTCAAAACTTCAAATAAGCTAGCCCGGTTAGCTCGCTTGCTTTTTCAAACGTGCTCTAGATTATTATTCAATTTATTTATAGTCGAAAATATCATTAGCTACTAAATATGTTCGAACATATTTTCGAGTCAAGACATTAGTATGTTTATTGTTTTTATTTTTAAATATTTTGAAATTTTGTAAGCAAATTAGCTAACGATAGAACTTGTCGAAGATGGTGAAATTCTAGATCTAGAGGGTAAAAATACGTGTATATATGCATCAAAAATACGCTTAAACGTAGGGGTGATTTTTCGGTATACCGTATCAAAAATATTGGCATGAAAAAAATTCATATCGATATTGATACTGAAATTCTGAAATTTTGGTACGGAAAAAATCCATATTGATACCTTATAGATACTGAAAAAAAAATTGGTATACCAAAAAAATATCTGTATATCGAAAAAATTTCGGTAAAATATGTCAAAAACTCAGTATTTTGATCCGCTATGTCAACCCTATTTTAACGTATCGAAAAATATCTTTTGGAAAATAAATACAACAAATGCAATGTGAATGGAGTGGGAAATGTAGAATGCATGAGTGGCGGAACGTAGAATTTTAGTACTCTATTTCAATTCTCTCTGTTTTTTATTTTTTGGGGGATGGTTTTCTGATAAATATTCGAACCTATTTAATTTCTTTGCTTAAAATGATCTTGATTCTATTTCTTGGCCATGTATCCCTAATCCCCTATCAATTGTTACCAAAATACTTTCAAATTGTCGATTATTTGTAACTCATCTGTATCAGATCTCAAATTTGAGATAAAGTATTCGATTCTAGACTCCTCTTCGCACTAAAAAAAAGTTAATAACCATGGCTTTCAAATGGAATATTAAGGTAGAAATTATAACTTGAAATACAGGAGTCATTGTTTCACAAAAAAAGGAAGAAGAATTGAAATTATCATGTAAACATTCTTAGAAGTAATCCCAAATACTATCTTAATTCATCACTGGCTAATAAGAGAAAATTCGTAGGAAGGGTGAAATTGAATTAGGGTTAAGGTTGCCAGATAGTTTAGTTTGGGGCAAACGAACTCACGTGCAATTCACGTGCCTAGTTTGTCGGTATTTTATGTTTGATGTTCAATAAAGAAGTTGATTGGAGGAAATGTAAAATCTGAAAGATATAAACAATGAATATCCAAATTTATGACTCTCACTTTTTTAATACTAATTACTCGTTTCAAACACGAGTATTATAAATGTCATGGCTGACAAACGTAACAAATGCTATAGTTAAACACCATGCAAATTATGCATCCCCCTTTTCTTTTCTTTTTGGCGAATAAAATTCAATCATCAATTGATACGAAGAGAAAGGGACACACATTAATTCTAATTAAAAACATATAAATTTTGGATAAATATTATGTGGATGTATTTGGAATGTGACAAGATTTTTAAATGGAAAGTGTGTGGTATTGTCATAGAACAAGCGTTTGCTTCGTGTTCCAATCATTTGAGTGTTCCATGTCCCAAGTTGTCCCAAATTTTAATTATTGTCGAGTATCCAAAACATAATAGCTGTCACGCTTTCAATTAATAAACCATTGATTTTAAAAGTAAAATGCAATGCTTAGATTGTAGCAAACATATTAGTGAAAAAAAAAACCAATCGATCCTAGCTATTATAAGTTGGTTTTGATTGGATTTTAATACTTTATTAATTATTTAAATTAGTTCTTTGTACTTTACTTTTTTGTCTGATATGATGTTAGTTAGATATGGTTGATTATTTTTAATTCATCGATTTTATCTATCTAGATTTTTTTATATTTTTATTTTTAAAATATGTATATACTATATTATTATATGTATATATTATTAAGTATATAGAAGGTTTTACTAGCTTTTTATTGGGTGGTAACATATCTAAACACAAATTTTAAAACATTATAAAAAATGTTCTAACAGATTTTGATTATTTAAAAATAAAAAAATAATGTATATTTATATACTTCACTTCACCTCACTTCTTTTTCTTTTCTTTTCTTTTCTCTTTTCTCTCCCTCTCTCTCTCTTTTTTTTTTTTTTTTTTTGTGTGAATCAAACTATGTCCTCGTGTTTGTTCTCAATGACACATGGAATGAAGCAGTTATTTTATTATGATAAATATCTAAAAATAGCAGAACATGGTAATAATTTAATTATTGTCAATATATATTTCCTCAAAAAAAAAAATTATTGTCAATATATATCGAACACATATTTATTTACTATATATAATAAAAGGACAAAGGTTGAATAAATAATACAAGTAGAATCTTTTTTCCCCCAAATAATATTAGTTGGCCGACAATTCAATCCAATCATTTTGTGCCCATCTTTTATCCAGCAATCCATGTTAAATTGTCAAGTTGAGAATTGACAATATATCAATTGTCTTCTATATACATACATGTATATATATATATAAATAATTATTAACGACAAAATAAAACATCTTGAAATCTTATCGCTTCATGCAAGCAACTCTGAGACAATGATGGCACAAAATATTGACAAGCGAAGATAGTCATATTTACTTTTCAAATGCAAATTATTATTGAAAAATTTAATTATTCTATTCTCCAACATTCTACTGAAGATCTTTTAGATCATCACAACTTAATAACACCTCCAAAAATATATACAACTTTTTTTAATGACTTTAAAACTCGCCACCGCTATTTTTTTTATTTATTTATATATGTGTTTATATGAAAGTATACCACCACTCGGCTATATCCAGTTATTCAAACTTGGTGAAATTTAAAACCTAAGATTTTACACGATTTGGTGCATTAAATAATTTGAGTAAATAAAAGGGTATTACAAAATAAAATTTCCTATATTGATTAATTTTTCGAACTAGAGCCAGGTGGTTGCGGGAATTGCGGATACAAAGCTGCTAGCCTGTTGTAAGCATCAATTGTCATCAGCTGCAACCACAGATTATCCAAAAAAAAATACATAGTTAAAGAATATTTCTCAACCAAAATAAATAAATCATCAATATATACAATTATAGATTTCAACAATTCTAAAACAGTATATACTTTTTATCACTTCTACGTACTTTATGATGCTCTTTAATATATACCTGAGATTGCCATGCCATGAACATGGATAACGGATCCGTCATCACGGAAGCCGGCCCCTGCAATCGCTCTCCCGGGTTATCCCACGATGCCCCCACCGGCAAAAAGGACGCGGGAGCCGGCGGGATTCCAGCCGTCGGAGGTGGCAACATTCCGCCACCCGGTCGCCCCATGGCATTCATGTCCATGATCCCCATCCCCATCCCCATCCCGACCCCCATTCCCATACCCATGCCCATTCCCATAGGGTTCATCATAGACATTTGAAGATGTTGTTGCTGCTGCATGGCTGCTAATGGCAACATGTTCATGTGTGACATGTTCATCTTCATGACCTGAACTTGTGCTTGCATCTGTTTCACATATTCTATCACTTCATCCAGCATCGAAGCTTTATCCGTCTGAAAAATACACATTGCAACTTTTTAATTATCATAATCAATTAAAATTATGTTCACATGAATATATAATAATAAATTAAATTAGAGAGATATAAATTGATGAAAATGTGACCACAACTGCTATAGTGAACATTTTTCCTATAATCCAGGGGGGGTGGCATGTGAAAAACCTGTACAAAATAAATTTATGCGGGAGCAAATTTAATTTTATGATAATAATTTGTCCTCGCAACAAACGACCCTTTTTTTTCTGTCTGTTTTCTCAGTGACGAGATTAACTATGTGTGGACTAAAATCAATGAAACCATCCCAAGTTGTGTAAATGCATCAACTCTTTGGACCACATTTCATATCATCATGTCTATAGATAAGTTATAATATATATATTTCGTACAACATATTACGACAAGTTTTAAAAGATAAAGAAGATAAAATTCCAAGTACAATATGCAAGTTTTACATCTGTGACGAGATATTAATTTTTTCAATTTTTTTTATATTTTTTTTTTTTGCTGTGTCCAGATGAGGAAGTGTCGCAATTTGTTATAGCTAAATAAAGTAGGCCACTTGATCTGTTGTTCATACATTTTGTTATATATATATATATATATATATATATATATATATATATATATATATAGTACTTATTAAATAAATTTTTTATAAAAAATAATAAACAATTTTTTTTACCAATATCGAACACTGAACGCGCATAGTGAACATTTTTTTTTTTTTTAAAAAAGAAAAGTATTCATAAAATTTGAAAAACATGAGAAAATAAATTGCCATACTCGGCCCATTTTCAATTTACATAGAAGTTTACCATTGTAATTATTATTATAAAAATTCATATGTCGTTAAATTAATATAAATGAAACAAGGATATGTAGTATTACTGTATGGTGGGGGAATGGATCATAATAATGCAGTATAAATAATGTACTGATCACTTACCAGAAAATTGGGTTGAAATTAAGATAATGAATTAAATAAAGAGAATTTGAGTCGAAATTTCCAATCATTTATGATATTAATTAATGATATTGTATTTCATGCTTTGTAATAATACCTTGCTGGAATTTGGGACCAACTTCTGCAGAGTCTTCATCCTTTGGTTTATCCTGTCCCTTCGTTTCTGAGAAATATAAAACACAGTAGACATGAATAATTTTTAAATAATAAGAAAATAAATAAACATAAATCTTCAATTTATATATTATTGGTACTTAATTCCTTTTTATTTACTAAAAAAATAAAACAAGAATATATAATAAATCAACCTACACGTTCAGACTGGTTGTGAATAGCCGCTGCCCTACTCCTTTTTGTTAACACTGAGGACTTTCCGGTTCCTCTTTTCTTCCCATCATCGTCACATTTATCCCTCTGCAATCCACAAGTTAAAGGAACAAACAAAACATTTTATTTAATTTGTATTATTTTAAAGAATAATTTATAACCAAGTTTGATTTTGGATTTCAATTTCAATTTATTTGTAATATATATATTGATGAGTACACATTATATAATAAATATAAAACTTAGAAACAATGTAACGATTAATATGTTCATATCAATTTCTAAAGTAACATGATCTCGCAAATAGTCTCATGAAAGTAACATTTTTGTTCCAAAACGCAATATTTCTGGTAACTAAACTCGGATTCTTATCCTACTTGATTCATGAAAAAAATCATCCTCTCAAATGAGGATTAATTGGACTACTTTCATCAATCGAATGGTACCTTTAAATCTGTCGATTTATTATTTTAAGAATGCAACTCTCTCTATGTTTAAAATCTTCATGATTGCCCGAATGAGATAACGTAGATAACATAGACTAAACCCAAAAACAGATGTTTGATTTTAATAGCATATATCAACATGGCTCTTCGAGGAAAAAATATATCATTAAAATTCTCTAATTCCAATAAAAAATACTTGAAAACTAATGAATTACGTACCTGCCGCCTGCTGTGACACACGGAGTCATGTTCCTCGCCGGTGCTCTTGCTGTATTCCTTGCCGGAGCTGGTGTCTTCCGGCGACGGAGACGAGAACCCCGCCGCTCCCAACTCCTTGTCGTAGGGGTCACGCGTCAGCTGCCGGCTGTCCAAGCCGCACGTGGCGCTCTCGCTGGCGCTCCCGTTCGTGTCGCAGCTGTTGACGTCGACACGCGGGGCGTGGTGGTTCCCTCCCACCGCCCCGCCGTCGAGGGTGGCGGCGACGCCGCTGCACGAGCCCACCCGGGTGGAGCACCCCAGCACGTGCGAGGAGGGGACGGGGTTATCGTTCCTGCTGACGATGTTGATATTGTTGCATGGAACCAAGGCGTCCATTGTCATGGTGATGGAGGCGCTGGCCGCGTGGTTCGCCGTGGATCTGCGGTGGTCGAACCAAGGCACGAGGTCGTCTCCGCCACCGTCGGAGGCGGACTTGGGACACGGGAGGCGCGTGGCTTGGTTGACTATGGACTCCAGCGTTCCGGCGCCGGCGCGTGGCTTGTCCCATGCAGTGTACTTGGTGGGAGGCACGCGGGGAGGGCCTAAGCCATGCATGGCTAATTGCCCATTTTTCCAAGTCAATTCCGCCACTTCATAATCCAACCTGCTTCACAATTTCAAATTAAAATCAATCTATTTTTCCAAAAAAAATTTAATAATAATACTAAATAAATAATAACAAATATTTTAAAAAATAATAATAATGAGCAATCAGTCGTACCCAGGATGCTGCAGGGTGGAAGTATCATCAAGTTCCCAACTTGGTACACATTGAGTCATTTCTTGAGAAAAAAAATTGGAAGTTTTTCTTCTATGATCTTTTTTATTTTTTTTTCTTGTGAATAATTGAAGAAGATAAAGGAAGAGAATATTATACTATAGAAAAAGGAAACTTTTTTCCACTTTTAATTTGGGCGTATAATATATGTGGGTGTAGATCTTTGAGATTTGGAGGACATAGAGATAAGAAGAGTATAAATTTAGGGGAATGCATGTTTATGTGTGGTCCTTTGGATAGAAATTGAAAGCTAGAGAATCTAATCTAATATAAGAGAAGACCTTTTTTTTCTTTTTCTTTTTTTTTCGCCTTTTTTTTTATGTCGACTGATGCACGGCTCGAGTCAAATCCCAAAATCAAGTCAATTGAGCACAATTTTTAGTTTATTTTTTTATTACTTTTACCTGTGTAAAAATATAATCATAAGCTAAAAATTGACATGTTTTAAATTTATAAAATAAAGTTTTTCTATGCTAAATGTCACAATTTTAAGCTTCTCTTAGGTACTATCCTAAATGTGTGTACGCTATTGGTTGGAACTTGGAAGTTCGCTCACTACTCAAAGATAAATGATGATAAAGGACAATCAATCTAAAATAAATTTAACATTCAATTAATTAAAAACATATTTATTATAAGTAGGTTTTAATTCTCATTTTGACAGTTTTTTTTTTTTTTGAACGAGAAAAAGTATTTTTACACTTTTTTTTAAGATAGTATTTTTACACTTCAATTTTAGTGCATTGAAATTTTTTTTTCATGGCATTTTTTGAGTTCGATTGAAACCATATAGCATGAGCTGTCAATTTTTTTTTTAATCATATAGCAGAAATAGTAATTGCAATCATTTACCGTATTCAATTACAAAAAGGGTTTTGTACTTTAGCCTGGAGTACTTTTTTCTTCTATGAGTTGTGTGTATGACCCGTGTAAATTATATTGTATCCAGTAACTTTTTTTTTTTTTTTTTTTGGTTCCTTTGCCTTTTTTTTCCTTTGCGCATAGTGATTTGTGTCTAATTAATTAAATAGTTTTAAAACCTATAATTTATTACTCAATTAACAACTTAAATTGTTTGTTTTTGGAGAAATTTTAAGCTTTGATGGACTGGTTTGATCTAAAACTTTCTCGAATACGAGATCCCTCCAAAAAAGAATATGTCACTTTCTCTAGATTAACCTAAGACGATCTCATATAAATAACTTATATTTATAATAAATGTAATATCTTTTGCATCTAAGAGTATTTTCAAAGTAGAAATGGTGGAAAATATTCTCCAACGACAAGTAATGGGGTCATCAAAATGGTAAATATTGTTAATTTGTCCCACATTAGTTGAGTAAATATACTGAAAACTTTTAATGTAGACAAGGGCAATACTCGCCCTTTGAGCTAGTTTTTATGTTGAGTTAGGTTCAAGTCTCATTTTTTAACCGTTTCTACGCTCCGATAGTTTCATTCCTGAGTGTGTGTGTTAATTTGTCCCACATCAGTTGAGTAAGTATCCTGAGAGCCCTTAATATAGACAAGGTCAATTCTTTCCCCTTGAGCTAATTTTTGGGGTTGAGTTAGGTCAAATTCTCACTTCTTAACACATATAATCGGATTAGGTAACTCGATTAAATTTTCTATTTGATGATTGGTATATATATTCTCTACTAGTACTAGTATAAACTATATATTTGTTCTTCGGAACTTTATTTTCAAACAGTACTTCATAGTTTACATCGACTATCTCAATACTCATGGTGAATTAAATAGTTTTTTTGTTGTTTTAATTCAACAGGAAATCATGGTGAATTAAATAGTTTTTTTGTTGTTTTAATTCAACACGAAAATATACATTGTAATTTGTAAGTTAATAACATCTAGACAAAAATTGCATATCACTTGCGTTTTCTTTTTAATAAATTTTTTTCAAAAAAACTTAGAAATTGAAGTGCGAAAAAAATAAGTTAGTGACAATTTATGAAAAAATATAGATTTCATGAGCAACGTAACGGATGCCACATATATATCTATACTGATAAAATAGATCGATCCGATATATATATTTATAATGAAAAATAATACATTTTAATAAGCCAAATCATTTGCAATTTATCTCATAAAATTGATTCGTGACACGAACACATAATTTGAGCATGAGAAATATGACACAAACGCATTCATATGTCGCTTCTTGTATTAATGGGCAGTTTATATAATTCTAATCAGGCATTGCGCCAAATGTTCCCTTGTGATTGTATATATTTGTATGATACAAAATAGTTTATAATAGTATTTAGTTAAATATAAATATAAATAAAGTAAATGTTAGACGTGGCACATAAGTTTCATACGAAAAAAAAAATGGAGGAAAGTAGTGAAAACGTGATTGAAGATTTTGGAGCAACGTGGGAACGGAAATCGAGTGCTGTAAACTCAAGTGATTCGCGCGTGGGGAACCGAAACTTTGGAAGCTAGCAATTGATGCAAAATTAGGACACGCGTTGCGGGACTAATGAAAGAACGAAAGTTCACGTGTCATTTGCACGCGCCAACGTCGGCAGTTGCCAATCCACGCTCCGCAGGTTGTAAAAAAATGTAAAATTGGATTTTATTTCCATAATAGCAGAGTTGCAGCTTCAGTCAGTTGTATTGTATGCATACAACTAAAATAAAATCCTTTTTATATATATAAAAAAAGTGATTCGGTGAATTAATCTAAATATAATTGAAAGTAAAATGGTGGAGTATAATATAAATCGATTGGTGTAATCGAACAATAATTCTTGATGCTTTGCTTATTTAATTGAGTAAAAATTATTTTGGTACATGAACTATTGATAAAATGTCAAATTGGTACATGAACTATTGAAAATGGCTTAATTGATATATAATCAAACTCAAAAGTTAATTTTGTCCTTTAGTTAAATTATTTTTAAATTGAATATTGTTATTAAATTGATTAATTGAACTACATACATATTTTTGTCTTTTAAATTATTGTATTAATTACAACTGTAAATATAAATTCATATTTACTAATTACTATACTATAAAAAGAATATTATATATCATTATACGAAAAAATATTCAACGTAAAATTTATAGATTATAAAAGAAAGACACACACATATATATAATCTTTAATTTGATTAATATAAAGAATAATATTATAACATAGATAAACAAAAAATATATATCTTTTATTATATATTTTTAATATATATTATTTTTGAATATATAATTTATGAATTGTTATATATATATATATATATATATATATATATATACACGTGCATTTTGTATTAATTAATGTTTACAATGTTTCGTACAATGAGTACAATATCTTTTCTATAAACATAAATTAATATTTACAATGTTTCGTACAATGAATACGATATTTTTTCTATAATATAAAATTTAAATAAATATAAATTTATGTTTATAATTGTATTAATAGAATAATTTTTAAAAATTAATTGTATATCTATTTTAATTTAACAAAAATATTAAACTTTAAAATAATGTAGTAAAGGGTAAAATTGACTTTATAAGTTGATTATGTACCAATTAAACTATTTTCAATAGTTCATGTATCAATTTGACATTTTACCAATAGTTCGTGTATCAAAATGAATTTTACTCATATTTAATTATACCAAGATAAACTTGAATTGGAGAGAAGCCATTTTAATTTTTATTTGTTATATATCGACTTTATATTTGCAAACTAAACATTTGTCACTTATTGCAACACGTGATAAACGACAAAAATGGATGTTCAGTTTTCTTGGATAATGTAACAACAGATATAAATAAATACAGTAAAATTGTTGGACAAAGATTTATTAGATTTGGGTGTGGCATGAAATGTAATTTGGGCTGACGTCATGGATGACAATTCATCCATGGCTATATATATTATCATAAAGAAAATTGCCATAAATATATAACTTTTCTATGTTCTATTTGGAAATTTTTCATCCGACCAATGTTTAGATATTAGATCTTAAATTATCAACGCATGATGTTAATTCTATAAAAAGATGTGTGATCCACGCGATCTAATAGTATTAAAATATGAAGAGAATTATTCACTATATATGATATTAGAATATATATAATTTTGAAATTTCAAGAAAATAATTATTATTTATAATTAAAAAATATTACGATAAAAGAGTCAGTCCTCTGCCAACTGAGCTATCATTTCTTGTCAAGATCAATATTATATGATCCAAAAGTATTGTTTATTAAGCAATATTTTTATTTATAAATGATCAATGAGAATGATTTTTTTTACTTTTTCCCGTTCTCTTTGAGGTAGAGATAACCTACTTAACTCAGTGGTTCGAGCGTTGCTTTGACAATTTCTAATTCTACTACAAAATTTTCTAAAAAATTATATGTAAGTGACTAAACTATAGTACTGATTTTTGCAAAAACTTGTACACAAATTAACCAGATATAATCATATAATTTGTCAACGAGCTATTAGCAATATGCATGTATACATGAGTTTTAATAATAAAGAAAAAAGTTAGTTTGGGCTTAAATTGTTTACAAAAACCCACCGATGTTTACTTGGGCCTAAATGAGTGGTTTATATTAGGTCGTCTTATCAGACTTTTGGTCCGATTCTATAGAATTTGGGTCTTCTTTTTTTCTCTTTTAATAGTGTAATAAAATAATAAGATGCCAATTTTTGAAACAAATATCAAAACTCAAATTCAATATAATTTAATACTGTATATAATATCACAACCACTAACAATTTGATTCGAATTTTAATAGCTACACATGATTAGATATGTAAAAATAGGTTGATCAGTGGAATCGGTCGGTCGAATGAGATGATTAGATCGATAATTTCATTTCGTCATGACTCGTCTAATATAACTAAAAAAAATTATCAGGTCTGTAATATTAATTTGTTTCGTGCCATCAAATAGGTAAATTATGTTTGAAAATTATCAACCACTCAAATTATCAGTGAGTGCGATATGAGTATGCTCGTTCTACCCATCCATTTTGACGACTATGCCTGAAATCGTAGATCCGTAACTATTTTAATTTGAGAAAGTTGTTATTCTAATAACATGGTTTCATTTCATCTAAAATAATATTTATTAAATGAATATTATTGTAAAATAGAAATGGGGGGCACTATACAAATTTCAGAAAAGTTTTCTCAAAATAATAAAATTTTCTATGACGATGGAATCTAATATATATATATAGAGTTATGTTATGTTATCCACCTTCCGTGCCCACCTCCATGCTCACATATGAGGTGACAATCATCCAATGGATGAGATGAATCATATGCAAATATTTTATCCAATTGTCACCTCATAGGTGGGCACGGAAAGTGGACAAATTGTTTTGTCATGTAACAAGTGATGAAATGGAACATGAGAATCAGATTGTTTCCTATTAATAACTTCCACACACTCAAAATAGGCAATAAATAAATATCTTAATTAATGAGGCGGGGAAAAGGGGGGAGATTGGCGATGCTTTTCTGGAACCCTAACCCTAATTTACAACTATGTCGATTTCACCTGATAAAAACAGAATTTCTCACCCGGACTGCGACCCTAATCCGATTACTGACCTCGGCAAGGCGAAGAAGAAGCGCCGCTCCAGCAGCTCCGACCACCTGTCCAACGAACGCCTCGAACCCAACGAGACTTTGAGGCATTTGTTCCTCAAAATGCGCCTCCAATCTCTTCCCAACTCCGGCTCCACCACCCCCCATTCCGAATCCGAGCCGGACTCCGACTCCTCCAACCCTAACCCTTTCATCCCTCCCGCGCCTGATTGCATATCTGTGTTATCCGACGAATTGTTGCTCAAAGTCCTTAGTAAAATCCCCGACAGGAAGCAGCATCTTTCCAATTCGCTGGTGTGCAAGAGGTGGTGTGTAGTGAGTGGGAAGTTGATTCAATCGATTAAGGTATTGGATTGGGAGTTTTTGGAGTCTGGGAGACTTACTTTCAGGTTTCCAAATTTGGTCGATGTTAGCCTCGCGCATGCATGCGTTCAATCCGAGCGGAATTCGGGCATTTTGTTCGTTAATAAGTTACTGTCGATTCATTTGAGTTCTGGGGTGGTGTTCGAAAATGATGGGGTTTTTATTAGGAATGAGGATGTGTTGGATTCGGAAGAGGTCGACAGAGGGGTGAGAATAATGGCCCAGGGGTGTAGGAATTTGAGGAGAGTAGTTTTGATGAATGTCAGTGAGAAAGGATTAAGTTTCTTGGGAGAAGAGTGTGAGTGTTTGCAGGAGATGGAGTTACATTATTCTGGCGATTTAGCCTTGCCGGGAATTTTTAAATGCCGGAATTTGCAAATTTTGAAATTGATAGGGAGCATAAGCGGGGTTTACAATTCTGTGGTTACGGATATCGGATTGACGATTTTAGCTCAGGGATGTAGAAGATTAGTAAAGCTTGAGTTAGTGGGATGCGAGGGGAGTTATGATGGCATTAAGGCAATAGGGCAATGCTGTCAAATGTTAGAGGAGTTGACGCTCTGTAATCATAAAATGGATGGTGGATGGTTGTCGGCTTTGTCATATTGTGAGAACTTGAAGACTTTAAAGATTCTGTCATGTAATGAAATTGATAGAAGTCCTGGGTCAGACGAACACTTATGGCCATGCCCGATGCTTGAGGAGTTGCACCTACGTCAGTGTCAAATGCGAGAGAAGCATGGTGTGAGAGCGCTGTTTTTAGTGTGTCGGCCGATTCGAAAGCTAGTTGCAGAGGATTGTTGGGGATTGAACAATAATGTATTTGCTGCTGCCAGTATTCTTAGGTATGATTTGTTATACTCTTGTGATGCTTTGTATGAAAGTCTAACTTTATGGGATCACTTTCCTTCACGGGGTTATGGACCATTATTGACGCAAAAACTTTGTAATCAAGTACTAATATGTGTGTAATGTCAAGTTTCACAGATAGATGTCAGGAGTTCGGAAAGACATGTCACATCTACCTGAACGAATAAGGAAGCATAATTTAATTTGATCTGCCTAGCTGGTGTGGTGTCTGCCGATGAGATACATTGTCATAAATGACTTCTCTTTCATATCTCTTTGAATGTTAACAAATTTAATTTGTTTTCTGGAAAAAGAAAGTAAAAGGTTTTTTGTGCAATGTCTAAATGGATTGAACTTCATTTAGTGAATATTCAGGCAAACAGAGGTTAAATTCAGAGTAAGGCCTTTATAGTTTTCATGTAACTGAAGCTGGAATCCTCACTGCCTTGTTGAATATGTCAAAAGATGACTTAATTTGTAGTGTTAACTTCTAATTTGCTTGATTCCAGAATTTTTTATTGATCTGATTTCTCATGTAGGAGCATTAAATCTGTGTCACTGGAAGGATGCTCATTGTTGACAACAGAAGGATTAGAATCGATCCTTATTTCTTGGAAGGAGCTTGATAGGCTTAGGGTAGTTTCATGTAACAACGTAAAGGACAGTGAAATAACACCAGAACTAGCAACTTTATTTTCTGATCTCAAAGAACTGAAGTGGCGGCCGGATTCCAAGTCACTTCTATACTCTAGCCTGGCAGGGACTGGAACTGGGCAAAAAGGTGGTATATCTTTTATGAGAAAGTGACGTCGAAACATACGGATATATTCTGGGAAACTATAGAGGCCAAACTGAGATGAATCAAAGGCGAAATCCTAGTGAAGCATACATGCAATTAACACCTCAAGAAACTATGGGATCGGACACGAGCCTTGCCACGCTTGATTATGGGATGACTAGGTTGACCCAACTGAAGAGCTGAACTTTTCAGTGTATTTTCTTGTAGCACTGTTATTTATGCAATTTAGAGTTCAGAAAAAGTGAAGGCTTGGGGAAAGTTTGAGTTTTTGCACTTACTGAATTCTAAGGAATAAATCTATGTTATGTATACTTACTTTATAGGAATGAAAGTTAATTTCTTCGAATCAGCATTATTTATTCATCTTCTTTCCTTGCGCACAATGGTATTCTTCTGGTTGCTATCTTCTGCCTAATCTTGAGTTGTTATTCTTCTGGTTGCTATCATCTGCCTAATCTTGAGTTGTTTGTCGGTTAACTTCTGATGAGAACTGCGGATTGAATGATAATTAAGAGTGAAATATTTTCAAACTTTAAGATGTAATATATTCATTAAAATTTTATGTAGTAAATAAGACATTTCTGGGAAAGATGTAAAATATAATAATTATGTAGAAAGTGTAGGTCGATAAAAATATGTTTTTGGGAAAAGATGAAATGAGATTATGGTATTTGTTTTTGTTTTGAAAAATGAGTTGGAAAATAGAACAAGACAACTGAAACTAAATTTATATTATTTTAAAACGAAACTAAATTGTGAATTTTTGGTTTGCCTTTTTATGATATTATCTTTAAAATTATATAGCAAATTGTCACGTTGTATTAAATTCTTTCTAGATTATGTTGATTCATTGTAATTCTAAAAAATGAAATTTTTATTTATGCATGTGTTAATTATTTTCTTAATTTTTAATTTTTAAAGTAATTTTTTGTATATATTTTATTTATTATTAGCATTATTATTATTATTATTATTATTATTATTATTATTATTATTATTATTATTTTCGATTTTATACAAAAAGAAATCTCAATTGGAACTGAGAATGTCCAAAAGAGCGGTCTTGGCCTCTTGGGTCCAAATGGGCAGACCCAATTGTTCTGACTCAGCAAAAATCGGCCCCCTTTGCTGGCGTGGCGATATATTATTGGCTGAACGATGTGTTTTTCCAGTGGAATACTTTATTTTTAATATGTTCATTAAATAATATATATATATATTTATTTATGTATTTATTTATCTGTTTCCTCAGAAAAAAAAACTATCCAGCGAACGTTCAGCTCTCTCCCAAGGGTTCACCGATCGTCGAAATTCGTAGACAGTAGCAACGCGAATTTGAGTATTCCTTCATCTTCAATTCTCCGGAGAAAGGTACTTTGAATTTTTTATCAATCCAATTTCGAGATTACTTTTGTTTGTATTTGTAATAGCGCGTCGAATTTTTTTATATGATGGACGACAGGTTCTGGATCTTGTGTTTATTTCATAACTTCGTTTGTTTCTTTGACATATTACATTTGGAATGTCATAGTTGTTGGATTTTGTTTGGCCTGGAAATTTAAAACCTACGAGGAATTGGTCGTCGTTAATTTTTAACCTGTTCTTTTTGCCAATAATCATGTACTATTGCGTTTCTTCAGTAAAATTGTTTTGATTTTAATTTTCGTGGAAATTGAAACTGGGTTCGTAGTAGCAAAGATGACAACTTGATCTAAATTTGACTTGATCTCTTTGCCTCTCGGTCGCTCTTTGAGTCTAATGATTGGGAATGCGGTGTAAATGTGAAATTGAACTGGATAAATTTGTATGGTATTTCACTTTGCTAGTGGGAAAGGGTTTAATAGAGGTCAAGGATTCATCTTTCATTAGCGATCTTGTGTTCCTAACCTGCGCCTTCCCCTATTTCCTCTTTTATGCTCGTCTCTGCGTGTTCCTCGTTTTGGTTCTCATGCTTGAATCGGTGGCGTGCAGAAATGGCAAATGGTGGAGCCGGTCCACAAAGAGGAACCGCGGCAGCTGCTGCTGCCAACCTCCGTCGTCGGAGAACAGCTGGGGGTGGGGCTGCAGGTGGAGCAGGTGGTAGCATGCTGCAGTTCTATACTGATGATGCTCCAGGGCTCAAGATTTCCCCCAATGTTGTGCTTGTGATGAGCATTGGTTTCATAGCTTTTGTTTCAGTTCTTCATGTCATGGGTAAGCTGTATTTTACCCGCAAAGATTAGGCTCGCTTAGCGTCGCTTCGTGGTGAAATTTTGAAGAGGGAAGATCATTGTAACTTGGTTGCGTTAGATGGGATGCTTTTTCTAGAGATAGACTACTACTCTCTACTTAGATATCTCATTGTTTAAGTCGTACTTGAAGCTTTAGAAATATTAAGAAAAACTGTGTTTGACATTTTCTTATGTTAACTGTTAACAAGTTCTTTTTAATTTATTTGTTTAATCTAGCAGAGCGTATTTGGTTGGTCTTATGAGTTTACAAACTTGACCTTTATTTTGCTACATTTTAACACCACGAATGTTAAAGCATATTTAAAAATTAGACACGGTACTTCTATTACGTTTTTTATGTGCGATACAATTGAATACAAAGATGTGAAAATACACATTGTAACATGTTGCCATGTCCTAAAAAAATTCTCATGATTCATCAGATACTACCCGATGCCAGAATCTCGTGCCGTATAAAAAAAAACAACGTATAGCCACAATTAGATAAATTTCCACAATTAAAACCTTGCGCTTGGGCATTTTTCAGAAGAAAGATACTCGTAACTAGTAAGATACTAATGGAATTCACCAACTCAAGAAAGAGAAATCAAGTCATACAAAAAAAACAATAGATTAAGTTGTTACAAATCACAACACTACCATCATATTTTAAAAGCCCCTCAAAATTCGTTCTTTGAATCTCACTGTTTTGAATACAAATATGAGTTCAAAGAGCACCTAATCTTCGTCGTTCCCACCTTCATCTTTGACAAGTTTTATCATGTCATCAATTCGAAGAATAGTTATAGCCGCTTCAGTAGCAAACTGGATAAAGACGTAACGTAACTTATCAAGATTTGATCAGCATTTAAAAAATTGACAAACGGGTCAATCGAGCATTTTTAGACTCTAACCTGAATTATCTTTACTTTGCTCATTGCTGGCTCAATAACTCCAGCTTCCAAATTGTTACGAACGATACCCTTCACCAAATCTAGACCCATGCTGCATACACGAAAGTGACAAATCAGAATTCTCACAAAAATTCCGACATTTATACAGTTCTCATCGACCGAAATAAAACAGACGCCAGCTTCTTTCTGACACTTGTAAAATCTAACGGGGCTAACAATTAAACCAAGTGACCTAAGAAGTAAAAAAATAGCATGCTAATGTATTAGGATAACTCATGATCATGTGGCAATTAAACCAAGTATCTACAAAATCCTCCAGACATCTAACTAAGTAATGTCCATTCAGCCACATCCTATATCATTCTATCAATTCCTCGGACTACAAAGCAAAATGAATACTGAACGGCTTTAAAAACACCGGGAACCTAAAGTAAACTTGAGAGTCGCTACGAGGCAGTTTACTCGCAGATGTGGTATCAGGTACATTATAAACCAGTAGGTGACAATGTAGGATCCACACCTTGATAAATGCTTCTTATCTGCCTTAGTTTGTGCAGCGTGGTGATAAGCTCGTAGCTTGGCAACCAACTCAGTAGCATCTTTAGCAGCATTAACCGCAAGCACCTAAACAAGCAAACCATAATTAGCCTGTTCGAGGAAAAGCAAATGGGACAATTCACTATTGATGAATGAAGAACCTTTGGAATAATCAAGAAAGACTCGGCAAACTCTGCAATAGCCAGCTGCTCCCTGGATCCCAAAGTAGTGGCCAAATTCTCTAGATATACAGATAGCGCAGCCTCGACCGCACCTCCGCCAGCGACAACCTAGTTATGACAGTCCCAGAAATATAAGTCAAAGTTTTGCATCCACTTCCAGAATCCAAAAAGATGGCCAATGCAAGGGAAATTGCTAAAAATGAAGAATTTGATACATGCATAAAAAAGGAAAAAAAAGAGGAAATGTTGAGTAGTGTGTTGGGAGAGACTATGTTACAAGCGAAACTCACTGTATTAGATTCCAGAGTTCTTTTGACAATGGATAGTGCATCATGCAAAGCTCGGTCCATCTCATCCAGCATAAAGTCATTTGCACCTCTAAGTATTAATGAAACCTGGAAAGAAACATGACGATGTTACAGAAATGGCACCTAATCACATAACTGAGTTCGTGGGGGGAAAGCAGAAGCAATAGAATCATTTTGACAAGAAATATTTGAAAACTGATTATGTTATGTAAATGGCAACACTCACCGCACTTGAGGTTTTAGTCCCCTTTATCAAGATCACATCATCATCAGAAATTCGCTCCTCCACTACTTCATCTGCATGTCCTAGAAATGATGCATCAAATGTTTCTTCCCCTTCCATATCCGCAAATGTTGAAACCTGTTCAAATAGGAATTGACTTATTCTCCTTAAGATTCAGGCAAAGTTCATTGATCCATTAAAATTAATTATTTCCCCAGCCTTTAGTCTTCAACCATAGAATGAAATTGAAAATACATACTGCAGTTGCACCAGTTGCCTTGGCAACATGCCTCAAGTCTTCCTTGCGGACACGTCTTACAGCTATTGCACCAGCCTCCACAAAGTACTGAAAAATGAAAGAAGAAACTTTAATAGTAAATCCCCAAAAGAATTCAATGAACAATGTTTCAATCACAAAATAAGGGTGTATAATTAGTATAATGCGGCTTGCTAATTCGGTAACATTCTGTAGAACGTAGACAAATAGATGGTTCTAATAGTTTTATTCTTACAAAACATTATTCTGATTAGCCCCATAACGCTCCTAAATAAACTCAGTTCTTGATAAACATGATATATCGATTAAACAAGAAATCAACGATAACACTGTGCACCAAAAATGTCATATAAGAGCAAAGTTTAAAAATGCTACGAACACCACCTTTACCAAAGCACACAAATTTAGCAAAAGAAGAAACTGTAACATAGTCAAATAAAGTATATGTTGCATATGAAATGACAAGAAAACATAACAAAACCAGCAGAAAGAATAAACATGCTAACCACATTTGTCATAGAATCATTGGCATGTTTAAAATAATAACACGGGTAAGAGATGGCTTGCCTTAAGCGCCATGTCATCAATTCCCTTGGTGGTTAAAACAACATTTGCTCCTGCCTTCAGAATCTTCTCAATACGTTCTTTTGTCATGTCAGCTTCTCTGCAAGGAAGAATTATTATGGTCAGTACTACAACAGAATAAGTCTCACTGGTATTTTATCAAATACATCTATATATATGGAAGTGCCACCACTGAAACTGTCCTTGGGCTTAAAAGTGAGATGCCTCAAACATACTGATCACAGAAGATACATGCACAAATTCGGATTAAGATAACATGTGTAAAGCATAGAAACGAAATTTATACAAAAGTCCATCTAAACATTGTTATTTTCGAATCCCATTTAAAATGTGAAAGCTAAATGTTTAATCACCTCTGACGAATCTTTTCCAACTCCCTGGGATCGGTGACTAAAACTTGGACACCCATTTGCATTTTTGTCTTTTGAAGATTAAAATCGAGACAAGCAATTTTAGCCGGGGTAACCCTCAAAGGCATTCCCTGAGCAGCACGCCCAGTGTTGAGAGCATATCCTTTAAGTAGATAACTATCTTTGGCACTCTTCCCATGGGCTTTAAGTATATTAATTCCCTGACAACGAGACAAATCATTAGAGCATCTAACTCACAGATAAGTAAGTATTTCTAGGAAAATGAATCATTCTGAGTGAGGTATATGCCCAGCCTTTGGGATATTCGGAATACTATAATTTAAAAAGACAATAGCGGAACACAGGTTTTCCAAAACAAGAGATGTGGCAGAAGTCAACAAGGGTCCTTTTTAATTGAGAAAACCATACCTGAACCATACTATTTAATGGATAGAAAATATTTCAACATGTGGCAGCAAATAAATGCTCAACCGTAAACCACCAACCTTGATTGGATATTTAACTTCACCTCTCACATTTGTCATCTTCACGGCCTGTACAGCCTCCACAACCTAAAAGCATAAGCAGTGTGATGGTTTTGTCATAAACATAATGTAAGAGGTCCTGAGAACAACGAGGATGAAACCACACACAATAATTCCATAGAAGTGGGAGATTAGCAATTTTTCGCAAGTCTAAAAGTATAAAACGACACAGAAAACATTCGCAAACCCCTGCTCCACTGCCCTTAAATCCTCCGGAAGAATGATGTGAGGAAAAACAAGATTGGGTACTTGGACTCCGGAAATCCGTAAAATTACAAGCTACTGCAATACCGTATCTACCACCGCATATAAATCTTTTTTTAAAAAAAGTGTGTTAGCATGCTATTTGCAGGTGCATTGAAAAACTTATACACCATACATTTCAATGAGAGAAATAATGCACAGTAAAGTTCATCCATTTACGAACTTACAAGATTTGCGAAGAAGTCACTATCAGCACCTATCAACTTTGAGGACATGCTGGTCTTGGCACAGTTTACAAGAGAGTCTTTGCCAAGTTTTTCAACCTAAATGTACACACGAAAAGCTCAATAAGTTCAAAAGTTTCAAACGAACACAGTGTGCTTCAAAGTGATTGATGATAATTTATAATATGTTAAGTATATTTACATTGATGATAATTTATAATATGTTAAGTATATTTACATGCCATATGGCGACAATCACAGCCTAATCACGGCCCCAGATTTTGTCCAAAAGATGATTTCTAATGAATATTATTTTCTCTTTGTGAAAGGAAAAGTATTGACAATTTCGAGATACAAGAAAACCACAACTTGAGATCTTTTTCACCCTTGTACTGATTCGAAATCCACGACGTAACAAAAAATAAAAAGATTTCACTTCAGAAGGAAGTAATAGCAGCAGAGAATAACCTTGACAGCTAGTTTTTCATCAACATATTTGCATGCTTCCCTCATAGCAAGCTGCCACAAAATATTGATGCAATTACACAAATCATGAGATGGAACAGACTGAATATTCATAAACTTTGATTAAAAAAAAACATTCATAAACTGGAAACAAATCAATTTAAAATTAATGTGAAATTTAAAATGAGACGCACTCTGTATCCACTGATTATTGATGTTGGGTGAATCTTGTTTCTCACCAAGTCATTTGCTCTCTGTAGAAGCAAATTTCAATTCAGTAATCAAGCATAATATTCCCAATATTCACACTCAAAGAAGTTACAAGAGGCATCAAAGTTAGTTCCAGCAAAAGCAGCAATAACCTACCTTAAGTAATTCAGCAGCTATGATGACCACAGAAGTAGTCCCATCTCCAACTTCTCTGTCTTGCAGTTCAGCCAACTCAACAAGAACCTGTGATAATATAAAAGTGAACGACAAACAGATAAGACAAACTTTTTGAAGAAAGAAGAATTATTCTCACCTTAGCAGCCGGATGCTCAACTTCCAGCATCTTCAGTATCGTGGCACCATCATTGGTTATTGTAACGTCACCAATATCATCTACAAGCATCTGAAAAGAACCAACTATCACATAAAAATGGTCCTCCCGCCTTTTGGTTAGCCAAACATCGCTCCACTTCATATTATATACCCTTAAGCAATGTAAGCCACGGCAGGTGACCACTGAATTTCACACCCACTACAATTAGGCAACTATAATCCCATACTTATATCCATAATTGCTTGAAGAAGAGGGTATTTAAGATGGATAGAACCATCCAGAAGGCACATGTATCTTAAACAAACTACAAAATTTGGTTTTCCTTTCTTCTAAATTTTGGGAGTCTGAAGTATCAAACATTGGCAAATTAGTATAAATTTCAGGATTCAAACTAACATTTTTCACCAAAAGAAATAGTTTTGTAATTAGAGCACATGGAGTGGTGTGGAAGGGCCGAAGAAACTTGGCTAGTACAACCTAAATATTTATCATAAAACTCAACTAGAACCCATATCAAACATAAATCTGCCCTCTATGGTCGGTTGCGTACAGGTAGCAGAAGCTAAAAATAAACGTGGAAAATCTTAAATAAATGGAGAGTAAATTACCTTGTCAAGACCAACAGGACCAAGCGAAGATTTTACAATGTTTGCAATCGCTTGGCATGCTACGACTGCATATTTTCATTACAAATATCAGCATTGCCAATGACAATAGACTACCCAAAATAGAAACAAACAAACAAACAAACAACAAGCAGCAGCATTTCCATACACAAAACCCAAAGACACGCACTTGACCCGTAGGCACGCGCGCGCACATAAAATAATACATATATAGTTACAATTTACAAACACATATTCTTAAAACATATTCACCGTTTTGAGAGCGAACATCCTGGCCAGATTGGCGCTCCCCAGAGATATCAGGTGTTTGCGATGAAATAGCCATTTTCATTTAAAATTTACAGCAAAAAAATATGCAGAGCTGATCTGCTTTGCTGCGATTTCCTCGAGATTTAGGGATTACAGATGATCGCAGAGGCACTCCTGGATGTGAGAGGGCTGGTTCCAGTAGCCGGGGAAATGTAGGGTTTTTGGAATGCAACGACGTCGTTTCCAGTCGCTTGTGCAGTTCAAAATTTTTCTTTGAATAGGATAGATTTAATTGGGCTGGGCTCGCATATAAAAGTTGGATCTTATGACATGCAGCCCATCAAATGATTCGGCCGAGATTTCAGTAGTCTTAAATTTTATATTGGAATACAATATATGATGAGCCTGGGACATGATTTATGGATCAAGAATATGGCCCAATCCAGTAAAATGGGTTTTTTTTTATTTCGGTGACTTATAGATCCTTTGGCATTAAAGTGTTAAATTTCAAACGAGATTTATTAATCAAGAAAATCACCCAATCCAGTAAAATGGAAAATTATATTATGACGTCGATGACTTATAGATCATCCGGCATTAGAGTTTTAAGTTTGTGACGAGGTTTCAAATTTAATACTCATTATATGCTCCTCCCAACTCAAAATGTGTGTGTGATTTTGATACCTGTTGGGTGGTGCTTAGGTTCAAGCTTACACTTCTGAAAAATAATCCGAACATATGTATGCATATACACATATATAGTAATTTACTTGATAATGTATATTATTAAACATCATGAAATTATATGACTTA
The DNA here is from genome assembly GCF_033568475.1 of Henckelia pumila. Classification (NCBI taxonomy): domain Eukaryota; kingdom Viridiplantae; phylum Streptophyta; class Magnoliopsida; order Lamiales; family Gesneriaceae; genus Henckelia; species Henckelia pumila. The sequence goes on along the minus strand of NC_133122.1, from coordinate 46,641,615 downwards.
TTTATATCTTGTTTGAGGCTAGGCTAGTTATATATCTGAATTAGCATCTATACTATATTATTAAAATTAAGATCTTTTAGTATCATAGTTCGTCATCACAATATCAAAATTACCATAATTTAATTTAGCATATCATATTAAGCATGAATATATTTAAATAGACACATGACTTAATATCAAGGATCTCTTAACACGTGCACCCGGGTATTGATATATATAAAATAGAGGTCAAATGCAAACCGATATTTTGTATAATATTTCACAAGTAAAATAACTTGAGAAATTAAATTGGGTTTATTTTAAGCAGAAAGTTATTTTTTAAAATTAAAAAGTGTAGTAACATGTCACAATTGACCGCTTAGAATTTAGATCCATTTATTGCACCTTATATTTTCTTGATTAGTTAGTTAGTTGGCTACTTATATTAGTTAAAGGCCATATTAATTAGAGAGGGCCAACAAATTATCAAGTCAACTATAATTTAGGAGGCCAGGCAACATGCTTTTGTGAGATATAAGACAACACTTGTTTCTTTTCCAAATTAATATTAATAATAATAGTTAAAAGTGCGATTGATTAAATGTCTCTGTCGTTGCATATGTACACTTATTCATCACAATATATTTAAGCTTATTATAGGATGAATACTGGGGAAAAAAAAAACTCTCGTGAGATCGTTTTATTGGTTAGTTTTTTTAGATGGATCTTTAACTTGACCCAGTTCATTAAAAAAATATTATTTTTTATGTCAAAAATATTACCTTCAATTATATATATGAATTAGGCCGACTAATCTCACGAATAAATATTTACAATTCGTCTCACATGAAACTCATCCTTACCGAAAAATAAATTATAAACTTGTATAATAAGATAACTTAAATCTTTCAAACTATATATAGCAGCACAAATTATATTTGTTCGCTCTTTCAACTTGAGCAGCCATTACTCCTAACACAATAATCACGATAATTATTAATTTCCTCAATAATGCAACAATAAACTCGTAATTTTGATAATGAGCTGTGAATAACAATTTCATCGTTATATTATGTATTGAAAAGTAAGATCCTAATAACATTTTAATATTTTGGAATGGGGCGACCCCCCCCCCCCCCCCCCCCCCCCCCCCCCCCCCCCCCCCCCCCCCCCCCCCCCCCCCTTCTTTATTAACTAGTACCATATCCCAGTACCAACATGGGGTTGGAGCAAGACTTTTTTAAGACAATATTAAAAAGGTAATGTGCTTGGGATTTGAACATAAAATACTAGGTTTTAAATGCTAGAGAATGCGCTTAGGTGATTTTTGATTTCCTAACTACCCTCAAATTTCATGTAACTATCTTCCCCCGAAACACAACATACTCATAGAGTTTCACAATAAGAGAAATAGATACCTCATTTAGACTAGCCAGTTGTTTGCTGCTAGGCTGGCCTTTCAATGCACAAATCCGATATGAAGTAGTTTGTGCTATCATATAAGTTGCGTTACAAGTGTTAATCTAATGGTTAATGATAAAACCGTATGTATTTTTTTCCACATAAAGTAATGTGTGAATATATGTGACAAATTAAACGTAACTTTCATGTAATTCTTAGATGAGTAATGTTACATGTACACGGAGGTATACACGTTGGGTTACACGTTGCATTTGAAATTACATAAATATTCCTAATATATTTTGGAAAGATTTTTTTCAAATCAAGTGGAGGGATAATTTTATAATTTCATACGTAGTGTGTAACCCAATGTATAACTCAATATGTACATATAGCATTTCCTTTCGTGAGAATTACGAGTCGAGATACTGTCACATGAGTAGCATCGAAATTGGTCAATTGATTCATTGGATAAATTAAATCTAAAGTGTATTTTAAATAACTTAATGGATAAACTTAGAACCAGTAAACTTGCCAATTTACCATTAATATATACGTCATCGATCGAGGTTTGTCTTTCTTGATTTTGGACCGAGTCTACTAATCAAGGTTCTAATTTGATCCATTATGTGAAATTAAGAATACGCAGTTTGCATCACACTGTTTGGATGGATATGCTTTCCGTCACTTTTTTATTTCGTGTTTGGATAATAAGGGTCAATAAATTTTAGTCTAAAAAAAATTTATCGAAGTTTTATTAATGATTATTTCAATTCGGAAATTGTTGGTCCTAAATTTTTAATGCAAGGTAGAATCAGATTCATTGATGTTGTTTGAACATTCTTTAAATTTAATGGTCGATAAGAACAAGCGGTGAACCGTAACAGGTAATGATAATATTAAATTTAATTATTTAACAATTATATTATTTCCACACACAAAGATGTGAGCGATGATATTTTTATTGGGAGAGTTTAAAAAATGACATTGGTCAACTAAATTTTTTGATTTATGACTTTCTTTCAAAAAAATTTGCAAAATGACCTTCAAATACAAAGAAAATGCAAAAACAAAATAAAGAAAAAAAATTGAGAAAGTTATATTTCCAAATCATGGTCAAACGAAGGTTATTTAGTTAAATAAATCCTATTTTTTTTATTAGGAGAATATCATATACCGGAGTAGGTGTAATTTATGTGTGCCTCATATCATATAAATTGAATTGAATGGACATGGCTTAAAAAACCTAGACTAGTTTCTAGCTATATGATTCCAAAATCGTTTTTAGAATCAAATAGTTTTTATTCTTATTTTAATCGTTGTTCGATGATCGAATCCACCAAAGATTTTAGACTTGTATGTATCTTCAATTTAAATGTTAATTTACTTTTCTATGATCGAAATTACGATCATATCTGTAATGCTCTGATTTTATTATAATTGAATTTAATTAAAATAATCAGAGTTTTCAGTATTTGAGGGCCGTTTTTATAATTCGCAGGGGTTATTTTGCAAACTTTGGATAATTGAGGGACCGAAATGCAAAAACTTGGATTTTATATATTATCATCTTGCAAGTGGCCAATCACATCACTTCACTCTTCTCCTTCCCTCTCCATTCGTACGTACTGAGTCGAGAAGCCATGAAATCGATTCTTCAAGCTTTTCTTTCGTCTGATTTGCACGATCCGATCGTTAGATTTTATTTCCGAGTTGAGATTCACGATTACCGCAACGAGGGCTTCGTTTTGACGTAAGTTTTGCTACGATCCTCAAAATTTGATTTTTTTGGGTTGTCAGAATTTGATAATCTTCGAGTATGTTGTTCTTAAGCTAGCATAGATCGTGCATTCGAAGTCGATTCGAAAAAAAAACGAAGTTTGGATTTTATATGAATTTTGAGGCATATTTCGAAATGGGTTGTTGGATTTTGGTCGGATTTTGATTGTTTTGTTGGTTTAGAAGATGATATGGGTTGTTTGGAGTTGTTTGATGTTGTTGAAGATTTTTGGTTGACCGTTTATAGCCGTTATGCCGTCGAAATCGAGTTTGAATTATCGGTTGTTTATTTCAGTTTGATTTCCGGGTTTGATTGAATTGGTAGATTGATATCGAATTCGTATATTCTTCATTTTCAAATTTGGATTAGAGTTTCGGGTTTGGATCGAACTTGGGAATTGAATCGAATTGAGAATTGAAGACGGTATATTGATTGAGTTTCTTTGTTTCGATTTGTTGTGATTCGATTGATTATTTATTTGAGTTCGTTGTTATTTTCAGATTTGAATCCTCGACGGACTTGAAAGGTAAAAGACGATATTGAGTTGAATGGGGTAGAATACTCGAGTTCGAATTGATTCTCGAGTCCCGAAAATCACATACTGCATGCTAATTGCTTGTGTGAACTTGATTGTTCATTTGTTTACACTTGCATTCATATTGAACCGATTATTCGATTTGTTTTGAAGATAGACGATTTAGGGAACTATATTAAAGTAGCTTTGGATTTCGAGTTTTTTCAAGTGCCAAAATACTTCTTATAGTTGCTCTGAAGTCTATGGGTTTGAGTTGTGCGACATCCACCCCGAAAGGGTGTGTATGTGTGTTGTTGTAGTGACTTGGCCCCGGGATCCCAACCGAGAACCGATCAACATTTCGATTATCTGACTTTGATAATCCCGATTTTTTAAGTCATGCATACATTCATTCGCATTTTGAATTGTTGTTGATTGATACTTTTCGATATGAGATGTTTATCTGATATTGCATGTCTGTCCCTTTTACTTAGAAATTATATTTCTAACCGGTTTATCCGGATGTTGTTTTTGTTTGTATGTGTACTTGACAACAAGAGGATCAGGAGCTGGACCAAGTCATTTGGGTTAGCTCGGGGAGATGATAGAAGTGAGACACCGCGTTGTAGGGTCGAGTTGTTGAACCTGTAATAGTTTTGTTGAGTCGCTGAACTCTATTATCGAACTCGACTTAGTATTGTATTTTGGAAGCACTTAGAACTGGTTGCATGATCTAATTATTGATGTGTATTGTGCCCTTGAAATTAGAATGGATTGGATTGTGTTTGGTTTGATTTTTCCAGGTTCTGCTCGGCCTTTGCCCGTTTGGCCTGCGCGCGAGTATTGCAGGAGGGCTCGGTAAATTTTGCCCGCGCGCCCGCGAGCTCTCTCCTCGCGCGGGCGCGAGCATTTCCGCGAGCCTCTGCCCGCGTAGCCTGCGCGTGCGCGAGCTCTCTCCTCGCGCGGGCGCGAGGCTTTGTTTTAAAAAAAAATTTGATTCGTTTTCCGCGGCTCTTCGTGTTCGATTTTGTTTATTTATTCGAGAATAATAAATTAGAAACAGGATCTCATAATACCGGTGAAATTTTTTTCACGTAAAGTATCTCTAACTACCAACATAAAATAAGGTTTGTCAAAATCTTGATTATTAGCATCTATTTTGCAAAATTTTGTAATTGTGTAAAAGAAAACTCTATAATTATTTTTTCAAAATACTTATAAACAATATTTAAAAAATATCGCTTTTTTGCGTGGATTTTTTTTAAAGTACAATATTGATAGTTGATGTGAATTGTCCGCCTACATGCAAAACTTAAGCATGAACTCGAGTCATACTTATTTTGAGCAAAAAAATTACAAATAAAAGTTTTAAATTTAGATAAATAAATTTTAAAAAAAATTATTCTCAATCAACGAAAATCAAACTTGAGAACAACTGATCTCAGGACCTTGACCTTAGCCATTGAGCTATCATCGGCCGTTTGTGCGGATTTTAATAAAATAAGATCGGTAATCTTAATCATTGGGCTAAGTTTTCATCGGCTGTTTGTGCGAATTTTGATAAAATAGTATCGTTGTTGCTTGTTAAAGACTCTTCAAAGTATACCCCGAAATAAAATGATATGATGATGCTATTTTGGTCGTTAAACTACATCGAATAAAAGTGACTAAGTAAAAAATATTTTACACTTTGTTGAATGTATTAATGATTGAAAATGGGTGGATTCCGACCATCCGTAACGCATGATTTCATCCGAAATTAATAAAATCCACAATCGAATCCCAATTAAAGATAGTGGGCGAAAATCAAGAATTAATCACAATCGTAACTCAATTAAAAGCTTGTTACTTTAAACGATCACAAGGATATCTTAAATTAATGCTGTTAAATTAATGCTGGTAAATCCAAAGTTTTTAACTATTAAACCTTTACTTAATTTCATGTAAGCAACTTTTTCCCGAAAATTAAACCACTTTTTTTGGCGTTAATGACATTTAGTTGAAACTTGACTAGAGTTATTTAATAGTAGTGGATGTCCCATTCACCGTAATGTGTCGTGTTTAAATTAATTGAATCGCACACAACATTTTATAATTTTATTTGCAAGATTGAAGATGTCGTTTTTCATAAAATGGGCATCTCTCGAATGAAAATGTTAAGAGTTTGAAACTGTCGTTTTACAAGATGGGAATCTCTTCAATTTTTATTTTTATTTTTTTTATTTTCTCGTCCGAAAAGTTCATTTTCAACTAACGACCTAGTTCGATTTTAGGTTAAGAGTTAATGAGTCGCGATCGATACAATTCAAATTTATGATCTAGTTCGATTCTAAGTTCCGAGTTAATGAGCTGCGATCGAGACATCAAATTTTGGATGCTTTTCATTTTAATTGAACTCAAAAGACTCTCAATCCAATGTTTTTAACTTACATAGTCGTTATTGTTATTATTATTATTATTTTTTAAAAAAAAAACCATATTCGACTAATGAAATCTGAGTATATCAAACATAATTCTACACAGAGAGTCCTTGTAAAATATTATTTTTTTTAAAAAAAAACTTGTTAAATTGATGGATTATAAATAAGTGTAGAAAAATTAAAAGTTTATATTGTTTGAAACAAAAAATAAAAATTTAAAATCATAAGTGGACAATGTTCGATAAATAAATTATTCTAATATCATAACTTTTTATAAGAATTATTTGCATAGAAGCGTGATCACATCTCACGAGTTTTTTGATTTTAATTAAAGTAAACATGAATAAACTAAAATATAAGTTTAAGAAATTAAACATGCAAAATTTCATGAGAGTCATTTGTGAGTAATTCTTTAAAGATACGGTCTTATAGATCTATATCGATGTGATGAGTTCGTGTGATCATATCTATAATGAAAAAAATAACGTCGATATGAAATGATCTTACATATTTATATCAATGAGATTAGTTTCTATAACGAAAGTAATAACGTTGATGTGAAATGTAATATTTTTTCAATATTTAGGTCAGATCAAATACTAATTTCACAAAATTTATTTATAAGACAAGAGTTTTTTGTTCCATCATTAAAGAATCGCTAATCTATAATTATTTCCACATCTTTATAATAAACTCAAACAATTTGTAATCGTATCTTAGCGGCATGGGTAAGATGACAAAAGAAAAATTCCATTTTGGAAAATGCAATTTTTTCTTCTGATTACTAGAACAAAAAGTTATTGAAATAATTAGGGATGACAAAGGGGCGGATTTGATTAAACCCGGGATTCGCCCCGCCTTCCTTTGGACCCGTCTCACCCTGTTTGCGAACCCGGTGGGTTCAATCCAGATTAAATCCGTTGGACTCGCCAAAAATTATATATTTTTAAATTTATTAAATTAAAAAGTTTAAAATTAACTATAGATTGATAATATTTAAGACAAATAAATATTTTCACAAGTTAAAATTTATCAACTTGTAATTAATTTATAATTATTAGCCTAAAAATATTATAATTATATATTTTTATACCAAATATATTATAATAAAATAAATTTGTTTCAATCAAATAATATTATATACTCAAATTATGGGAAAAATATTAATTATTTAGTATAAAAATATAATTATATATTATTAATATTACATATATATTTTACATTTATATATATAAATGTATATTTTAAATTTATATACATATATATTATGGTCGACGGGTCCGGGACTGATTTAGCCAAACCCAAGATCCGTCCCGGATCCGCTAGACCCGTCTCGCTGAATCGAGTTTGATGCGGAATCAGGTTTAGACCCAATCCATTGTCATCTCTAGAAATAATCAACTCACTCCCTATAAATATTTTTGTAATAATATAGTATATATAGATAAGTTTATAATTTAAAACGCTAATAAATGAAATAAATATAGTTTTCTCATTTTCTAAAAAAGAATATACACAAAAAAAAGAAGAAGAAAGATATAAAAATTAATATTTCCATTTTCCAATTACAAAATAAGCTGCTGCATTGCATAACACACCTCCTTGAAATTTCTTGGCCATTTTGCGAGTTCTCTTTCTCCCTTATTTACTCTCTCTCTCTCTAACAAGAACAAGAAGAAGAAGAAGACAAAGCCTAAGCCAGTGTCTTTTGTAATCTACACAAAATCCTCCGATTCTTTACGCTCACACTTACCGATGACACACGAGCGAGCAAATTCTACGTCTGTATACTGAAAGTCAATCCAGAAAAAAAGATTTAGTTCACGAGATTCGTATTGCGCTTGATCGTGTTTGTTGCTTGGGTAATTGGGAGTGAATGAGGTGCAAGAAGCATCCGGCGGACTTTAGCAGCGCCGTCGGCGTTTGCGCCTCCTGCCTGCGTGAGCGCCTCCTTGCAATCATGGCTGCGCAAGCTCAGGCACAATTAATGCAAGCCCAATTGCATTTGGGACAAGATCGAGGGGGCGATTGCCGGAAACCTGATACCGCCACCCATCATCCGCCGTCGCTCGCCTTTCCTCGTTCTGTTTCGCCTTACATATCACGCCGAAAGTCGGACAACGCGGCCGCATGGCAGACACAAGGTCACCACGACCAACGTTTCTACAGCACTCCGCAGGTGGGGCCCACTGGATCTATAACCGTTGAAATCGAGAAGAGCAGGAGGAGAAGCGGAGGGAGAATTTTTTCGCTTCTATCTGGGCTCTTCAAATCGAAGCGGGGAAAAACGGGCGCGGATGCGTCGGGTCCGATTTCGGATCCGAGTGTCTCGGATTCGGTCCCTGGTCTCAGCACTCGCGATCCCTGTACTTCTTCTCCGTCTTGGTTATCCGCCGCTCTCCCAAATCGACGGAAAAAGAAGGTCAACACGTTCCCTGTCGACGTAAGCGTGACCGGAGATCGTCGGAGGACCTGCAAGAATCGCGGCCGCGGAATGTCTCCGGCGAGATTCTCCGACGACGAAGACGACGAGCAATGCCGAGGTGGATCGAGTGGATACTCTTCCGAATCCTCCCAAGGGTGGAGGCAGACACCGAGAAGGACTCCAGCTTCGACGCGCGGAGGCGGAGGGAGGGCGGCCTCGAACAAAAACATGTCGGGCTTGACGTTTTGCTTGAGTCCTCTAGTGCGGGCCAGCCCGAACAGGCACCGGGGTCAGAAGGGCGTTCCACCGGAGCTGATCACGGCGGGAGGTGACGCCAGAGCTCCGCCGAAGGCACACCTCTCCACTGCGTCGTCGTTTTGCAAGAACCGTTCCCGGAAGCTTGCCGATTTCGGGAGGTACAATCCCAACTACTGAATTGATTTCTCCGACCATTGACTTTTGACCGCCAATATTACCCATTTTACCCCTCGTTTTCTTGTTAGTTTTTTTTTTTTTTTACATGTCTTCCATTTTACTCTTCATTGAACACAAAAAATAATAAAAATGCCATAATTAAAATTTTAGAATGAAAAAAATAATTATTTTGGAAAACATTATCCTCATGTATTGTGGCTTGAATAGAGACTCCTAATGCATGTGAATAGTTGTAGTTAATCTCAGACATGCAATGATGCAATTCAAACTATTTATTTGTGAATGTCATATTTTTTTCAAAAACTGAAACCAAATCAACTTTCTTGTAAAAATTTGTGAACAAAGGCATTCCAAGTCTCAAATGTTACAAGGGTTGTTCCCAAAAGAGAGAATATGTCGTGGGTTGGTGCATTTTGCCCCCCATTAGTATTACAATTTGATTGCATCGATTTACTTTCAAGAGTTGAATTTGGAGGAATTAATGAGTGGAGAGGTTGTGCCATGATGCATATACATATAGATAGATATAGAGTTGACAATTTGATGGGATCAAAATTGAAGAATTGACATGGAACATGTCAATTTGATGAGGATGGGTGGAGTTTCCAATCGAGTAGACCTGCGATGCCTTTTTCTTTTAGAAAAGAAGTTGAACTCTCTTGTGGTTGTGGGAGCAATTTTTCCCGACATTTATCATATCTTCAAATGACTACATTGACGTATGTTTAGTTAGTTTTTGGAATATCTAAATAAAAGTGATAATGAATTCTTTAGAAAAAAAAGTGTTGAACTCTCTTGTGGGAGCAATTTTTTCCGACATTTATCATATCTTCAAATGACGCACATTGATGTGTATTTAGTGAGTGTTTGAAATCTCTAAATAAAAGTGATAATGGATTCTTTATTTACAAATTTGCTAACCAAAAATCCAGATTCACTTTTTGAAGAGATTGTAAACACTACTTTAGTCTTTAGACGAGCTGAATTTGCGTGGTCAACACAAATATGTCCCATATCATCACTTATAGTCACATATTTTGACCAAAATTAATGCTTCTATTAATGCAATACATGGTCAATTACTTTACATGTTCTAGGTTAATAGTTTCTAACCAACACACACAAATCAACTTAATAATCACGCCCACTAAGGGAAAGTTTTTACCTAATGTCTTTCTTTTCTTTTTCTATCAAGTATATGAATCTGATTGGGATCGTGTAAGGGTATTCAATCATAAGCCATCGAGAATTCCTGTCACCTTTTTTTTATACTTATTTTTTTAAAAAAAACAAATATTTATATGCTAGTAGGCGATTTATTTATCTAATCTCAACAATAAAATAAAAATCAAACTCGTATCGTTAAAGTTAAGTTTACTAGTTATAATAAGTTAGTTATTAAAGTATACAATTCTTGGATATCAAAATAAGTTGATAACGAAATTTTTTTAAATTTTTTTTTTAAAAAAATCAGAACTCGGGCCCGAATAGCTTCAAGCCTAAAACATAAAAATGGACTTGAAGTAGTTGTGCAAAATGACCACGTAGCAGTAGTCATAACATCTTTTTTTAATTTTTCTCTATCTTCTACAATATTAAATTAAATTAAAGTAACGGTACATATATTATATTTGTTCACAATAAATACTGTGATAATGGCACGCAATAAATAAGTTAGGTGTGTGGCATTGAAATTTCTTGTTCTAATATTAGACAATGAATTTAATAGTGAGCTGGACAGATCTTCCACAACATTTTAATAACCTATTTGTTTCATTACAAAACAAACGCACATATACATTATAAATGTTATTTTTCCTTTTGTAAATTAAGTCCCTCAAATATATGGTCTAATTTTTAACTTTTAATTTTTTATTTTTACTGATTTATACTCATATTAACTAAATCTTCTTAAAAAATGTACTTAAACTTAACTCAACCTCAAAAGCTAGTTCAAGAGAAGAGGTTTGTCCAAGCATTATATAGGTTCTCAGGCTATTTATTCAACCAATGTGAGACAAACTAACATACCAACAAATCTTATAAAACATAAAATCTTTTTTTTTGAATGAATTAAATAAAGAATTAAAGATAAATATGAATTTGGGTAATAGAGTTTGCCTTTCAAACAATTTTCTTAACATGCATGGAAAAATAAGCAAGTTTATATATTTGAGACGGTTAGGATATACAAAGCCCAAGCTGATTAGAAATTAGAAATTTTAATTTCTATAAAATGTTCAAGCTAATTGTTTTTTCTGCTAAAAAAAAAACAAATGTTGGTTATTTGGTTGAGTGATGAAATAGAGGAGAGTGTAATGGCGACATTGACGTGGTATTCACCAGTCATTCATTACTCCACTTTTCTCGGCCCCGGCTGCCTCCTTTTCATTACTCCACCAGTCATTCATTACTCCATTGAAATGTAACATATATAATATTAGGCCCACAGTATGAGGCAGCAAAGTTGTGAAAATAGATGGATTGAATTAGTAATTCATCGACTGTCCAAGAGTTGTGACCCCTTTAATCCAACAGTCAGAACCGTCAAAATCGATTAGGTCCATTTGACTCATTCCTCCTTTTGAAAGAAAATGGGAAAAGATGATAAATTCCCCGACTTGGTAAATGATAGGGCGAGTGCGGGTTGTGGATCGACCTGTCCTGCTAATATGTTTTGAGAGCACTAAGTAGTAGGAGGAAATGAGTAATTTATGTGATGGACGGAAGAAACAAACACCAAAATCCGAATGGTAGATAATTGGTTCCATTCCATGGCGTTTTATATAATTTAAAGAGAAGTAACAACTGAGATTTATACAATTTTGACATTTAATTATTATTATTAATTTTAATTTAAATGGAAATGCCAATTGTGATATTTCTATTCGATCATTATGCTTTGCCGTATGGACAACTCCCACACCACTTTGGAGTGGGAAAGATTTTTTACGTGTAATGTTTAGTAAGTGTGATTATATAAGTATGAGTTGTGTGCTGCCAATGCCAATTGTGTCCAAATTAATTCAAATCATTATGTGCAAAAAGGATAATTATTACTTGGAAATTATATTTTTATATAAAATCCAAGTTTGTTCTGAAGGATTCATTCAAACATACATATCATATATTGTTACTGTCTTACTGATTGTGTCCACACCCAAATCATTTGATAGGAAAGAGACCCATCTTTATAGTTTGAATATTATATATATATGTGTGTGAATTACATAATATATATAACAATTCAAGTCTCTCTCTCTCTCTTCTACTCATAATCCTTATTATTTGATATACACAAGTAAACCAATTAACTAACACAAGAGTAGGCAATCAATACTAGTCGAATAAATCATTACACATCCATAAAATCATGTTCAAACAAAAAAATATATTTAAATTTATATATTACACTTTGATTGAAATAACAATTCGAATAATAATAAATGAATTACCTCTCAATAATCTTTGAATGGGATCAATATCATGAATAATCGACGTGGCTTTGTTTTTGAAAGTATATGCTCAATGCATACAATTTCTCACGACTGTAAATTTTTGTTTTTTTATTTCTGAAAATTATTTTGATAGATAATAATTATTGATCAACAATTGTCTCATTTCATATAATAATTCAAAATAAAATTACATAATACACATGCGTGACGGAATAATTAATTATTAATTAATAAACAAATAGTATCCTAAATAGCAAGCTACTTAATACTTATTAAGTTGATGGAGCATGCCACTACACCAAACTTTTGCCTAAAGGCGAAACAAGAATATTTAGCGTAAAAAATACATTTCAAATCTTAATTTACAAGTTTTTTGGAACGTTTTATTATATCGAATGTGCCATTTTTTTGAAAAATAAAAAATAAAAATGCGCCTACTGAACATTATACAACAGTAAAAGGTTATGTTGAGACTTGAGACAAGGCTTCTAGTTTTTAATGATTGAGAAGCTACATTTAATTTAATTTAATTTACCAAAAAAGGAAAAAAAGGAAAACTAAATTTACTTCGCAATTTCCCAACCATTATATTTAAATAATTACATACACAGGTCAGCTTAAATTTTCCGATCATATTATTATTTTATTAAATTTAAAAGAGAACGTGACGCATCACCAATAAAGATGCCGACTCTATATAATTATAAATATTAATCATAAAAGACAGCTCATTTCACAGCAATTAATTATGTAGTTGATACACTTGAGAGTGATTAATTTATTTCATTGGGATCAAACTGGGGTTATACTTTTTCTAACCACTTTCTTAATAGCACAAGATTACCATAAAAGTTTTGATTCACTCAATAATTAATTTTACAAATATAAGAATACTAGAGTAAGAGACATACACATACATGAGTTAAATTCAACCATAAAAATTCCTTAATCGATCGACCCAATGAGAATTGAAGAGATATTTACAATAAAAAACAATATTTTTTTTATGTGAATCTAAACAAGAAAATCTTCTGAAATGAATCCCGTGCTGAAATGAATCCCAATATCAATATCTGTAGCGTCACTTCAAACAACCACCATATTTTTTCATATAAACGAAAAAGAAACTACGAAGTTCAAAAAACCACCAGCAAATATTAGGGACAAGAATCATTAACAGCATTATTAGCATCATTTCGATTCTTCCTTAACTTAACTTCATCAAGATAGTTCTGATAAATGTAAGAAGCAAACCCCCAAAATGCCATCAGCATTGCTATTATCTTCACGCCATTCATCTTGTCATGGAACACAACCAAAGAAGCAAGAGGAGTCACGGCCAAGGAAAGCGTACTGATCACATTGGAGAACAGAGACGACACAACGAATATCAAACCCACAACCCCAACAGAACACACCTGCCATGAAATGGCTGTCCAGACCAGAGTCATCACATAAGAAAGTTTTCCGGTGGTAAAACTATCCATTTCCCCACTTAAAGTCCTCCATTCACCGCTCGCAAAAAGACCCACGATCGTGGCACATGTAGCCACGAATCCTGTGTAGATTTGCATTTCTAAAACGACGGAAAAGGTTTCTTTCTTTAAGACTTTCTCGAACGTTAGCTGCATTAATGAAAGTAAAAGGGAGTACAGAGCAGAAGCTGCCAATGCGGTAGCAATTCCTACCATATATTTCCCCTGGGATACTCCTGAAGGCTTATCAGAGTCATCGTTGACAGCAAGAAGAGCAGAAGATAATGAAAGAATGATGACAGAATTAAAAATTAAGGCCGTAAATTTCTGATGATTAAGGAAGTAAGAGAAAATTGCATTAGAAGCCAGTTGTGTGGCACATATAAGTGAATAAGTTGAAGCAGATAAGTACAATAATCCAATTGAATAAAGCATGTTATCTCCAGCGATAAGGGCTCCAAGAACGAAATAGATTGATACTAAAATAAGAGTAGAACGTGGTGATAACGTGCTTGATGGCTCATTTGAGGGACGAAGAAAAAAATATGGGATCAGAAGAATGGGAAAAGCGGCTGTTTGGACTAGAGTTGCCATCCACTTACTATTTCCACCTTTGTCGTAATAAAATCTTCCTAATATAACAGCAGCAGCTTGACCAACAATCAGAAAAAATATGTTAAGAGCCACCAAAAGCCACCAATGCCATCTCTTAAGGGTGTGAAGTGGTGAATGATAGGTTGAAGGCCCATCTTTCTCCAGAATCAGCTCCTGATTATCTATTATACAGTCAACGAGAATGCTAATGTATTAGATATCATACTGGAAAAGTATTCAAGATATCGTCATCCACCATATTTAGTAAATTAGTGTCTAAACCCTACACAGCGAGAAATCTAAAAAACGAACTCTACTGAATACCAAGATAGTTATGCATCCCATAGCTGATAAGATATTAACAAAGGGCATAAAGATGAAGCAACCACACACTTAAATAAGACATTAATAAATATGTAGACTCAATCAAAATTCAGCACGTCAACAATTTAAAATTTAAAATTCTGCACATCAAAATTTTCAACCGAAAGAGGAAAGCAATGAACAGCTCAGATGAAAACCTATTTTCATAATACAACAGCCCAAGAAGAATGCAACTAAGAAGTTCAGTAGGCCTTTGAGGTCAAATTAAGATTGTATAGCAATGTGCCCAAAATGCATAGTATTTAGTCACAGAACAATACACGACGGATATGTATGTCACTGGAACACAAAGATCAGCTTATAGATGCAATTAAACAACCACTAGCCCACTGAAATAGAAGAAGATAAAAGTTTGTCCACGACAGATTGCCCATACAACGGAACTAGACCTCCTAAAGATGGTGCAAACGCAGATTCATGAATCAGGTGGGTAGTTCAAAAGCTTTAGAGGTGAAGCATTAATGTAACTAAATCCAATTCTCTATTTGCCAACACCCCAGAATTCACTTATATGTTATCCAATGGTTAATACAAGTTGTACACAATTGTTTCAAAAAAGCAAACCTCTAACAAATCCATTTTGCAAATCAAACAACAGAATGTAAATCGAACAAACTTATTCACAGATCACCCAAACAAGAATGTAGCAATTAAATCAGATTTCCACCTAAAGATTTATGTTTGACTAGCTAGATTGAGTTGAAAAAACAAAGTTAGGCCCTTCCTAAAAGGAATACCAAAAAGAAACTCAAAAAGTTCTCAAAATCCGGCCAAGAACCAAAGCAGCCACGGTTCGGGTGAAAAAGCTGCTAAACTAGCAAGTCGTAAGAAATTACTCTAATCTTCAAATTGTCCAATTTGTATGGTATTGTAACTCATAGTTCGAAGTGGACGATTGAGATGTTATTGGTACACGCAGTGGTAAAGGCAAATTACACTATTCAACAAAGTCATCTTTTGAAAGAACCATAAGTATAAGATTAAAACCTTTAAGTAATAAAATGCAAAATAAACCAAATTACATATTTCAGCACCGGTTTTGCATAAGCCAATCAAAATATATCAAACAATGAAATCACAAAAAGAATAAAGCAACAGATAATCCGCAAACATCTTCGAACAAACACACGGAAACATTATATATATGAAGAGAAACTGAATATACCTAGCATGATGGTATGCAAAAATAGAAAAAATTCCCCAGAAAATTGAGGGAAAGTATTCACCCACAGCTGGTAAAAAACGGAGAAACAAGTGAGGAAAAATGGTAAAATATTTGGGGGAAAAAACCTGAGGAAATTCAACTTTGGCGGGTTTGGTAAACTATTTTTTTTGTTGATAAATTAAGATTGTTGATGGAATCCAGAGATGTGTGGGAGAATGAAACTGGTTGGGCGATTTGTATGCAATTTGAACGGTGTTACGTGTAAGTCAAGGGCTCGCTGTTTCCTCGTATATTTTTAATTTTAATATAATATTAATAATTATTTAATAATTAAATTCATGTGGGGGAAAATATATTTACGATATCGCAAACAATCTTGAAATTAATCATAATCTGAGATGATGTAAATAAATTTTTGTTGTTGTTGTTGTTGTTTTTTTTTGTGTATTTTCGTGAAAATATAAATACCATTTATTATTTAAATGGTAAAATTTATCAAGAAATTTCGTCTTAAAAAAAAAGAGGATTGCTATTGCATGGGTAATTATTATTTTTCTTAGTTGGGTTTTTGTTCGATTTCTAAATTTTTGGATTATAAAGCACAATTATTATTTAAATAGGCATACATAAAAAGCCGTATAATGGCAAAAAGTTCAATCTAAAACATGTAGCTCAATAAGCTCACGACTCACGTGTATGGGATTTGTTATTTTTTGCATGTTCATAATATAAATTTTAAATTATATAATTCATCTTTGCCTATTAATATCGTTGAAAAGGAATAAAAATATTTCTTCGACTATTTTCGCATAACGTTTTTTTTTCCCCCCCTTAACAAGAAGCTTTTTAGATGATCATAATAGTTTTTCACGAAACATTAAACGGGATGAAAGTGAATAAGTGATCACTCGTGCCCTCAGTGTGTCATCCCGTAACACATACCATTACCAACATCGAATTAGAGATATCAATATAAACTTGAACAAATCATTTAGCTAATGAAATTAACGATGAATAATACATCAATATATACGCATAATATAATAATTTATAATTCTAATCATTTCTAAATTGAGTCCGACAAAAGCATATAATAAATTAATACTACATCCTCTGCACCAAACAAATTAGAAAGAGACACATTCATCGATTTCAAAATTGGTTCATTTTCTGCAAATAAAATGGAACTCAAACAAATAAAATGGAACAAGATAGTTCAATACAGTGTTTTCCAAGTCAAATATGATATTTCCTTATTTATATCTTGTTATGCTATGCTTCTGATATTATGCTCTGTACATCCATGTGAACAATATGTGTTTTCATAAATAAAAAAGCTAAATTGATGGATACATGGGTTCACCAACATATATATACATATACCTGAATAAAATAGGGATGCTAACACATTGTTAATACGAAATAGATCTCGAACGCATTTTGATATTCCAGAAATCCTGCAAATCCAAAATTATCCGTTGTCTCAAAAGGCACAAGTCTACAAAATGATAAACACAGGCACAGGTGACGATGAACATAAACACACGACACAGGTGAACTACAATGATCTACCACCCCGACTTATAAAAGATGGAATCACAAGCAAAATTCGATGCTAGTATAATCAGTAAGGTGATACAGTGACAATCTTAGACTGCAAAACGGGAAACTCGATTTCACATTATCAGCAAGCGCATCCTCCTGATTGCTGTTGTGACTGAGATGCATTTGTGTTGCTAGACTTCAGGTTCACATCAACCATATCCTCTTGCTTTGCCGAGGACAGGGTTTCCATTCCAGGCAATGCTGCGGCGATCTTCCTGAATAGCGCCTGCATAAAATAGCATCAAAAGATTGTGAAAGTTAAATTTGAGCATATTATAATCTCAAACTAAGGAACTTGAATGCACCACAGGATGAGTTCCCATAGCTTAATTTTAAGTTGCTCTTGGTGTGTGTTTAGGCGAAACTTTCACATTCAACTGCCGCATGCGTCATACTGTAATAGGAGTTAGTTGCATAATACAGCACAGCTTATGGAAGGTAACACGACTCTCATTCTGTGATACATATAAATTTCTCCAACGGTGGTTGTGATCAACCGTGTTAGTAACCTACTCGAAACAAACTAGGCAAATGCTCTCAAATAAACAAATTATGTCAAGATTTTAAATTCTCGACTATCATACAATTTACAACAGTTGGGAAAAACAACCGATTGAACATTAAAAGAGAAAGACTTTGCAGGATGTTCACCTTAATATTGAAACCAGCTTTTGCACTAGTTTCGATAAACATGACATTTAGTTCACGAGCTTTGGCCTCTCCTTCCTCTATTGAAACTTGCCTGGAATTGCCCACAATAAAAACAAAATAATTATCTTGAGATAACAACTCTCTACCCCATATATCTGTGTCACGGGCAGAAAAGTCATACTTGCAAATAGATAATGTCCTATGGTGCCAAAGAAAAGTAGTATTGCAGCAGAGAGATTTTTCAGGCAATTAATTTTTAATTCACATCTTAATAGTTATTTTCTACCATAATTCTCCTACAACATCGAACAACTTCAGTAATCAATTCGGCTCTAGAACGGAAGCAGATAAGATATACATAATGAAGCAAACTTAAGAATTTGATTTGGTAAATTATGTAACATTGATCTTTATAATGCGCACACATACACAGCACCTGGATTCAAAAAATTGATAATATCTTTACCTCTTATCTACCAGGTCAGTTTTGTTTCCAACTAGGACAATGATAACATCACTTCCTCTTTCAGTTCGAACCTCCTCTATCCATTTTGAGGTGTTGAGGAATGACTGTCTACCTAAAAAAAAAGCTAAATTGTCAACAATGTAGCAGGTATCAAACTAAATTCCATAAAGTCAGCAGAAAGAAATAGATTCCAGACATGTTTCTTCAACACAAGTTACAATCACAACATGCATAACTCAAGCAACATTTGCAAATAAGTCAAGTAGCCTAGCAAATCACATGTCCAATGAGCATCATGAAGGCATACATAATATCACACATTACTTTGAACTATTTATCTGAATCTAGAAGTACAATTATATTATGAAGAGAATATTGCGTACTTGCAACATCAAATACAATAACAGCAACAGAGGAGTCCCTGATATAGCTTGGTATAAGACTCCTAAATCTTTCTTGTCCTGCAGTATCCCTGAGCACAAAACAATACAAAAATATTTCCATTGAATGTTGCCTAAAAATCCATATGTAAATTAGAATAAATGATATTTCTTTTGGAAACAAGGAAAGGCAAACTAATGATTGCAATATCTCATGAAATTAAGCTCTAAGTCTCTAACTCGAAGTCTCAACCAAAGAAAATAGCATTGTGCCTAATAAGATCAATTATGTGTTAGATTATAATAGGTTACTTCAGAAGATATAATCCAACAGATAAACGAATGAACTCACTCAAACACAGGAGACTAATTAGACAAACACGACCTAAGTCCATTTCGTTTCTTATCCAACCAAACCCCTAAAAATAACATCTGAAGTCTATTCAGCAACATCAACATGTAATCCTCATGTTCTGTACCATATTCTAACAGAAAAATTCTCAGAATGTCATCAAACTTTGTATCAAATAAGCAAAATCCCAATCTAACAAACTTGATTGTGATATAAATTAAAAAAAAAAAAAAATGTGTTCCAGTTACATCTTATCAGCAGCTAGAAGTTGACTTTATTTCTTTCCTCCGACGTTTTGTTTTGATGGAATGTTTGATTTGGCTGGAAGAATTTGATTTGGGGAAGGAAGTCAAGACTTGTATTTTAAAATGTAACCAGTAATCAATATTTTCTCTTGTTAAAAAAAAGTAAAATAACTTAAGATTGAGTCCATTTGAAATCTTCTACAATTGTTTGGGCAAGAGCTTAACTTAAGATATGATGAATTTGAAATTCTTCGCATCAAAAGTAACCAAGCAATTAGAATGATTTTGAATTGCTTGATTTCAAATGGCTAAATTCAAACCAAACCTATGAGTTTCTATCCATTTTACTTCGTATTAAAAAAAAATGTAAAGAGGTTAGACAAAGGCACAAAGCAGGATAAGTAAAGCACCAGAGAACACCCAGAGGCATAGGAAATTGAGTAGGTGAAAAATGCAAACAAATCCCAAGGAGAATAGAATCCGTAAGTTAAATATCAAAGTACATAGCATTTCTGTCTACAGCTATATTTACCACAGCTGCAATCTCACAGTTCGATCTTCAAGATACATCGTCTTTGAAAGGAAATCAATACCAATAGTAGCCTGGAGAAGGGAAACAAATATTGTATTATAAATCAACAACGGAGGCAGCAAATAACTTCAGTTCATGCATCCTGGAATGTATCAGAATTAATTGGCAAACAAAAATTCAAATGATCAGATTTGAATTGCGAAGATTGAACTTTGCAAGAAGAAGCTCCATTTCACATTGAAGGTCAACACATTCTACTAAGATCACTCAGACATCTCTGCTAAGTCCTCGCAAAATTAGTAAACAAATAACCTTAGTCCATCTGATGTTACAATACTCTGACAAATTTAACCGAACATTTGATTGATTCTCGGGTTATGATTAACTCTGAAATTAAACTTGAATTACAGAGAACTATAATATATGTACAAGTTGTCCATTTCAAAATTCTAATCCAAACACTGGAATGATTTTTGTCATGTAAATAGCTCACCAGCGACCTCGATTCATAGAAATATCGTGCGTAGATTAACATGTAATATACAGAGGAATAAATCATAAGACCGTTATAAATTCAGACACAGAGAAAACCAGCATTAGCATGAAATCCAGCGTGAGCACATTATCTTCAAGCACTAAAGATAAAAGACTCCTCGTGAGAGTAAGATCATTGAGCTACGACAACAAGAAAACGAGCTGGCCGGTTACAAAACGTGATATCATCGACCAAAATTAAAAATCATCACGAACGAGAGTTAATTACAAATATCAGGTAATTAGGACCAGATCTATACTTGTCGATTCTTATTTTCCAAACAATGAACTTCTAAGCGTGAAATACAAACACCTCAGCGAGTGATTCCGCACCTGGTACGTATTGTCGAATTTATCGTACATGAATCGAGTGATTATACTCGTCTTCCCAACGGATTGATCTCCCAGGAACACTAATTTATACTTCGCGAGCGCCGAAACTGGAGCCATCAAACGTACGCGGATCAATTAAACTTTGAACCCGATCGGATCTAAAGAAACGTAGCAAGTGCAGTTTTCCGACCTAGATTCACGATCTCGCCGGAAACTGATGTGTGATTGATTGACCCGAGAAATCTACGAGGTTTTGTTACCACCGAGAGTGGTGATGAAACGACCGTCTCTGCACGTTAAGTGACGGAGAGAGAGAGAGTACACAGCTATTTTCAGTTATTAATATATAAATTTATCTAACGGTTTTCAAAAAATTTTAAAAAAAAATTTAAAAAATTGGTTCTTTATATGTATATATACACACATTTTATGGATAAAAAAATCATTTTGATGTCTAATTGAGTGTCCAAGTTGGTGGAGTAGATGAAATTTTGGCCAAATGTTAGAAACACTTTCTTAGATTAGCCTCTCGCACAGGGTTTGCCCTCTGTGATTTACTTGACTTGCGTAGTTTGCAGGTTATTGCGTTAGTCCGAGGTTTACCCAAAGTGCATCAAAAGAATCCCACGTCAAAAAAAATAATCATTTTGATATATAATTTATACGATTTCAAAATTATCTTCAAGTTCTCCTAAAAAATACATATATATATATTATCTTCAAGCTTATAAAAAATAAAAATAAATTTATTTCAATCTCATCAAATTAAATATCGGATGTGAATAATTTAATAAGTGATGTTCTATATTCCCGCTACATTATTTATCAATATTGAAAATATAATTACTACTATTCATTTTTTAAAAATACCACATCAATTGTTCATTTTATATAATTTTTATATGTAAGATCAACATTATGTAATCATTTCAAATCGTCACATCCAATCGATGAATGAAAACTTTGTTACCAAATGAATTGAGGATAAATATTGATGCAGATTACGATAAACTCAACAAGAAATTTAATATTGAGTCGTAGTTTGATGCAGACTGCATAGTGTTTTGGGATGAAAGCTTGTATCGTAAGACAATCGAAATCGGAGAAAGTGCGAAGTTGATAGTGGTTTATTTGGCATGAATTTTTGTTTGAGTCGAAACTATTTTAACATTTATATATACTCGGATTACCTCAAAGAGTTCAAGCGATAATCAATATGTTGAGGATTTATGATCGGACCGACCAAGGCATTTTTGTGTACGAAACATGTGAGAATGACAACAGATGAAATCGCTCATTATTTAGAAATTATTTATTCAGAGTCGAGGCTCGAGTTGATTGAGTTGTACCATCTTGGCTTTCTCCCATTGTGGTTAATTTGTGACTCAAGAAGCAAGCAAGAGGATGTTTGACTAAACTTATTAAAAATAACTTATAAGCTCCTAGAGTTAATAAGTTGGTTTAAGAACTTATAAGTTAAAGTTTTGGGTGAACTTATTTTAAACAACTTAAAATATTGATGTGTTTGGTAATAGAAATTTTTTTATTGTCAAAATTACAAAAGATGGTATAATAATATGAAAGTAATGTAAATAGTAATATATATACAAAAATGGTTTTAAATTTTTCATAAATATTAAACATATATTAAAAAAATAAAACTATTTTTTATTTAATTTATAAAAAATTTGATAAATTATCTACAAAAAATTTGGCAGAGTGCATGGTGGAAATTTAATAAAACACAAGAATAATATGAAAAAGTAAAATATCAAAATAATATATTTTAAAAAAAATTTAAAGGTGATCTTGCTTTTTTAAAAAACTATTTATAAGCTGTCAAACAACTTATTTTGAGTTTGACAACTTATAAGTTGGTTTGACAAACAAATTTGAAGAACTTATACGCTCTGTCAAACCCCCGCTCTCTGAATTGGTCGTTTGAATAGCTATGACCCGTGTGCTCTCACACCATCATTTATTTTTCTAGTTAATTGGCATATATGTTGCATGTAATGCATACAACTAGAATATTTCACAAACACTCTTATTACAAAACTAAAATTTAAATAAATTAGTAATATAAATGATTTAAAATGAACATATGAGATAATAACGAGATTAAATATAAATATACTGATGAATATGAACAAATTAATTATATTATATATATCTTAGAGCAAGTGAAAGCTAACTAGCGACTGCTGACAAAAATGGCGTCGGCGCTGAGATCCGCCATGCTCCGCCGTGTAGGAGTCCCGATTTCCCGACCCACGACTGTCCGATCAATGTCGTCGCACGGTGACGATCATATCGACAAGCAGGAAGTGGTGGATCGAGTCGTCGATGTCGTTAAGAGTTTCCCCAAAGTTGATCCCTCCAAGGTCGAGCCCCTCCATTTCTCTTCAACGCTTACTTTAATTACTCGCGTTTGGTCTCAAGAATCTTTGTGTTTCTTTCTTGATTTGTGTGCACAAAGCTTACGAGAATGTTTATGTTTGAGTTTTTATTAAAGATTGAAGTTTTTGTTATTTACAAGTTCCGGTGCCATGTCTGTGCATTTTGAAAGGCAATGAACCAGGACTGATAATTGAGATATTCTGCTTGATTGTTGAGCTACGTTTTCCCTAGAAATAAACTCTTTTTGAGTTGAAAAGTAGTGCAAAAATGAATCTTTGGGCGAGTATTTGGTTGGTTGCAGAGGAACCTTGCAACAAAAAACCCTTATACTGCAAACCATTTATGAAAAAGAGTTGTGAGAACAATTATATTGCAATAAAAACATTTTGAATTTTACCCCATCCAATGCAGAAGTTTTTATACTTGTAAACCATGACAAGATGATGCACGAAAGGGAAAAGTGCCTTCCCACTTTCATCGATTACCTTTTCTACCAATTTGCCGTATTTGGATCCTCTCCTTTTCCACGTTACCATTCTATGTCACTAACTCCATTTGAATCAAGCTAGCTGCAACACAATACGATGTCTTAAACAGTTTTTGCACGTGTGGAGCGGTCTAGACTATAGTACGTACGATGCCATTTCAGAAAATAACATGTTAGCATCCAAGTCCTAGCAATTTCGAGTATGCTCTCAAATATAGAATTGGGAGAAAACAAGATAGAAACCATGAAGAAAACATACATTCTGCTTGTGCTCAATTTATTACCTAGCTCAATCTTATTTGTAGTGTAAAGTAAATATGCACACAAAGTAATTGGAAATGGAAACCATCATGCTTGTGTGTGCACGAGTTATTCTTACGCAATGATCAATAAAGCTATTATTAGAGCATAGCTCGTCTAGCAGAATTTCTACTTTTGATATCCGGTTATATCTGTGAAATTCGTTTTGTGCTTTTGACATTATGTGTTTCCTATATTCATCACCCGAAATAAGCTATACTGGATTATGGTGGTAGAAAATTTCACAATTTCATGATTTGCAGGTGACTCCTGATGTACATTTTCGAAAGGATTTGGGTCTGGATAGCCTAGATAATGTGGAGATCGTGATGGCTCTTGAAGAAGAATTTAAACTCGAAATTCCTGACAAGGAAGCAGATAAAATTGACTCGTGCAACCTTGCAATCGAATATATTTACAACCATCCCATGGCCAGCTAAGTCAGTGCCGAATATTTTGTTTGGAACCTGCATTTATTTGAAACATTGTATGCTGTCTTTGATTGATTGTTCTTTTTGGCAAGATCATGGAGTTCCGCTGTTCTTTAACAAAGTTATCAGCATGAACTGAAATATTAGCGAAGATAAGAAAAATCGGCAGATTCTGTTCTTAGTTTCTTTGACATGCACGCACCTGTTGTTCATCAAATAGCCATGCAATCATTTGGCTGATTGGTTGATTATGGGCTTTCTGTTTCTCGAGTTCGGACTCAAAATGCTTGTTTTTGTTAAAGAATGCCACCTTCCTCTAGATAAAAATAATTTCAAGTTACACATAGTTTTTCCCCATTTTGTTAAAATGTAGTAATAACCAAATTCCTAGCTGTTTCTAAGGTGGTTCTAATTTCATCACATGCATTTATTGGAGAAAAAATAAACTTGAGTGACTTGTTTCAACAGGACAGGAACATTACGTAACCAAATTACAATTTTGCCTAAACAAGAGAAACATCACAAACGTTCAACAAGATAATACCAAATATTCTAAAAACGACATGCTAACATGTCAAACCAGCCTGTTCTTGTTCTGAATCATGTTCATCATAGAGAGTGCCATGGCTGAGAGCTGGAACACATCGCCGTTTCTCTTCTTAATATCTGAAACCACACTCCTCTCTTCAAACCCATCTTCACAAGTCGTGGCAGCAGTCATAACCAAACTTATCTGAACGTTAGCATCATCAAACCGAGTGTTTTCATAATCTGTCTCCGCCTGTTTCGCAGAAGGGGCTGAATCAGAGAAAAGCTCGAGACAATCACTTAAACACTGCTTCGTATAAGGATCCCATTTCTGGTTTGAAATAATGTGTTGGATGTAATATTTTGTATCGGTTACGTTTTTCTCAATCAGTTGAATCGTGATCGAGCCTAGTTTTTGTAAGGTGGCATTTTGTTTGGCTGAGGGGAAGCCTTGCAGGGATGTTGTGCAAAAGTTATAGTCGACGTTTGGGTCGTTTACGGATATAGTCCTGCAGGTTGAATCTATCAAGTTTTGGTTGATTGAGCCTTGGGCTGCGATCAAGAATGAGAGGAAGATGGTAAATTGTATGAAAGAAGAAAAGGGCTTCATTTTTGTTTCTTTTTTTCTTGGCTTCTGATATTTGATCGTTTCACAAGGTTTCGTTTATATAGAACTCGCCCAGCAGTTGGTTTTTGTTAACAAAACTGAATAAGATGGTTCACGGTTTGCTTGGAAATACTCTAAATGTGTTGCGTGTGATTAAATATTTATTAAGTACGTCTCTTGTGCTAAGACGGCTCGATTCAGCCCACATTTACCATGATAAAAAAATATTTTTAACGTACAATAATGACGTCGTTTCACAAATGTTTTTGTGAAATTTATTCTCTCAGTTATTTGATATTTTTTTAAACGTATTACATCTTGCGACTAATTGGTTCACAAAGGCTTCATCTTTTTTGAATAAAATTAAATACCCATCCCATAGAATGGCATCACTTGTTAACAAATTTGGGACCCCTTGGATTATTGCTTGCGGGATATCACAAATAGCAGTATGGGATAAAAGTTCATCAAGAACCATATATTTTCTAAGAAAGAATTACACAGTTTTCAAAAGGTAATCATTCAAAACGAGAAGCAATATTGCACGCCATACCTGATTGTGTGGAGGTTGGGAAGGCTTTAAAATCTCTGAATGATTAGGAGATTCTTCAGTCAAAACATTCATTCATAAAGCACCCCATCATCAAGTCAAATTACATAAAATTACTTCGTATTCGATACGAAACTTCATATATCTGCACTTTTTTTTTGAGCTACCAACGTCTCAAAATGTCATCACCGGGAACTTGGTCAATCCTATAGAATTACTTAAAATTCACCACGAACTTCATATATCTGCACATTTTTATTGAGCAAACTAAGTTTCACATAAATAAGAACCCTCGAGTTTCTTATTTCTTTTTCATGTAAACTAATTCCCAAACTCTACCATCAGATTGCACATATGAGTTATGACTGCATAAATGCATAATGGACCGAAAAATTTCTGTCCCCGATCAATTAGAGTCCTTCTTCACCTCCACTACTGTCCCCAAACATCTCAGCCATTTTCATTGCCAGCTTTGCAGCCATTTCCCTCCTCTGGAAATCAGGTATCAACCTCAAGTTGCTGCGCATATTTCCGATTTCACCCATTAGCAGTTCCAATCCCGCAAAATCATAAATCTTGCCTTCGTCAGGCTCTGAACTCTCGTCACCTTCAAGGGCCGGTGCTGCTTCTGTATCTAACTCTTCAGGCAACTGGGAACTTGATGTTGAAGGTTGATGCTCTCCTCTGAGTAAACTGATTCCACTTTCCCGGTCTAAAGAATCAAGATCAAGTTCAGATGGTATTCCAGTTCCCGAGGTAGAAACAGGACCATCTGCAGATATCCAATCTCCATCCACATTATACCATGGTTCCGCAGAACCCGAAGACAAGATTTCATATTCGGGTTCATAATCAGATTCCTCGTCTGACAACTCTGAGCAAAGGTAAAAAGAGAAATCAGGGGTTTGATAAAACTTAATAACAGTGTTGTCAGTAATAATTTGGCAATTCAAACCAGCTTGTTCGGGTAGTGAAGGTTCGTGAATCTTATCACCAGATTTCAACATCATCCCAGGCCACATATGAGCAGAGAGAGCCCCAATGAGTCTCTCAACGCCCTGTGAATCACCATCTACAGATAGACCTGCAACGAAAAGTTACTGTAAAACTGCTTAAACATCCCCACAAATGAATATAACCATAAATTAAGGTTCTCATTTCTTATAAGACGAGCCCGGATAAATTTCATGAACATGAACACAGCAGTGATACATGAACATCTAGAGAAATAATCAAATGAAGCATGTTTCAATCTTCTTTGAACAAAGATAATTTAGTCCCATACATTTGTCAAAATCAGCACTGGATGCACAAGCTTCAATGTACTCAATATTGTGCTCAAGACACCATTCTAAGCATGAATTCTTGATTTCGCAAGATGATTCTCCATCTCCCAAAAGACTACTTCCTTCAGCCTCAGATATTCCGTACTCTGAGAAGTTCGGATCAACAAAGGAATCTCCAAGCTGCAGCAGACGTCTCTTGTACTCGATATGAGCCGAATGCCCCGGAAGGAGATCCACTTTGTTACCGATACATAGCAGTATATCAAACTTCTGA
Source organism: Henckelia pumila (assembly GCF_033568475.1). Lineage (NCBI taxonomy): Eukaryota > Viridiplantae > Streptophyta > Magnoliopsida > Lamiales > Gesneriaceae > Henckelia > Henckelia pumila. The sequence goes on along the minus strand of NC_133122.1, from coordinate 46,613,624 downwards.
ATGTCATTGTGAGAGACCCAATCTTTAAGTGCATCAAAAGATAAGGGCTGCATGATTAATGTGAAAGAACATATCACATGGCAAATACATTGAAAATTTATTTTTTCACCACATACCATACAAAAGAGAAAGAAGTAACGCTTACATCACTGACGTCAAAAACCATCACCAGGGCAGCTACACGGTCGATAATTGGCAAACTTGTAATAGATAACATATCTTGAAGATGCACCAACCATATTGAAACATCTGCTGTGTAATATTTTGTGTTGATTGTCCACCTTATTAACAAACCACAATGCAATTGTTAATCAGGTTGTAATGATAAGTTATCTATGCAAGGAGAAAATTGCATGATATTGGAATATGAGTACATCTCCAAAAAATTACCCATAGACAAATGATTCAGATGATTGATCAGACACATCTTCAAAATCCACGGGAATCAGTCCTGTAGACAAAATTATGCAAATTTACCTAATAATGTTAAATGAAGAAACCAATTGATGCGTTGATCAGCAAATTAATCACTGTCGAAAAATATATTAACACTAAAATTACATAATATTGGAATATGAGTACATCTTTTTGTTTTGCAGAACAGGTACCTGCCCCAAGTCATGAGTGAATGATAAGGAAATGAAGGGATTGAGATTCCAAACAATATATGGGCTACACAAAACTATATCTCCGTACAATATGCAAAAGAAACTGTTCAAGTGTTGAAAATGATGTAGGAAAAATATATATCAAGCTACAAAAAGTTTTAGGAAATATAAAACATTTAAAATGTACTAAATAATCGACAAATACCTCGATTTCTTGACTGTCCAATCATTTCCAAACGTTGAAGGGAGAAGATACGATTTGGGTTATAACAGCTTTTTAAAGAGCATCAATCATAGTTGCCTTGTTCTTCACCGAGGTGACAAGGTCACTAATAGCCTAACACTATGATTATTCTAGCAAGGGTCACGTGAGAGAGACACTGGGTTTCTTGTTTATGGCAATTGGCAACTCAAAAGTAACATAAAATTGTCAAAACTGTGGAACAATCAATAGTTTTACATTTTCCATGCCCCGCAAGTGTAAGGTTGGGAATTGGAGTATGAGTACCGAAAGTATGCAGTGGCATATCGGTTGGCTATACACATCAAAAGCCACCTGAACCCGGCTAATATCCCAAATCATCCGTGCACATGGTGCATAAAAAATCCACCTTGCCATAAATCCTAGGCCCAAAATACACCTCACCGACAAAACCTTCTATTAAATTGCAACTCAATTTCTTCTACATAACGATAAGCTTTAATCCGTCAGCGATGCACCATTTTCAGCTACTCACTCCAGCTTAAGTTTATAAACAAAAAAAAAAAGAAAATCATATTTTAAGCTCACCAAGAACTAATGTTGCAATTCACATAATTCAAATACCCTCTAGCTCGAAAAATCAAAATAAACAGACCAAGTACTCCACATACTTCCAACCTCTCTGCTCAGTGTAACAAATCAATCAAATACAAGCTTTTGAAGGCGTACTTTTCAGAAAATTAAAGAAATACCGATCCAGTTAAGAGTTAATGAGGCTTACGCGAAATTAGGGTCCTTTTACCAACGTTGGGGGTTCCGATGAACAGGATTCCGGGTCTCTTCTCCAGATTTTCACGATCCATTTTTGCTGGCCTGATTCAACTTCGTAGTTTGGCCGAAGGGCTTTGGCGAAAAGGGAAAAGGAAATAATCGTATTGGACTTGTGAAGGGGTAGAGTCGTTTCTAGCAAACACGTTTTCATGTGTTTTTGAAATTGTATTTTTTTTTCTTCTTCTTTTTTTTTTTTAAAAAAAATGTATATTCATTCAGTCGACACCTGAAAATAAATAAATAAATAACAATTTTCAAATCCCAATTAGAATAAAAATGTTCAATTCTCGAATCATAAATCTTATTTCTTTTCTTTCTACTATGTATTTATATTGATATTATTTTGCTTTTAAATTCTTAAAGACAGTAGATTGTAATCAATCATCAATATGCTGGTATATTGATTTGATTTGATTTTTTTATAATGGTATCGATCTTATATTTGATGAAATATATATTGTTGGTGTGTAACATTTTCACTTCATGTACAACAACTCACTGCTATCAACTTTCAATTTTATTTTTAATTTGTATGAATTTATAAAATTTTATATAACTATGATATGATCGTGTCATATCATTTTCTCACAATTGGAGACATTTGCTTACCTATATGTAAGTGCGTTTGTATTTTAAATTTCAATAATCCTATCACTCTGTTCTATTTTAATTTAGAGATATTGCAATATTAATTATAATCTATTCATGATAATATGTTACATACTCATATTATCCCATTTCATTTCCACGTCAATAATTTTTATGTGAGTTCTCTTTTATATATTAGTTTCAGTTCATCGATGAAATTTGAATATTTGTTAAATGAATTGTAGCTAGTATTCATTAAGTATTCATTAATTTGGTATTTACATATTGATATTATTATTATTATTATTATTATTATTATTATTATTATTATTATTTATTTATTTTATGGTTTTTCTTTTTGTTTCGTTTCTTTTTTAAAATTGATATCCATGTTTTTTGATTATTTAACTGTTATGATACCTTCAAACAGCTTGTGTTGTGCTTCATATTTGAGCTTATCACGAGTGACTATAAAATAGTTTTTTTTATTTCAAGAACACTATAAAGTATAATATTCTTCATTAATATGTTTAATTATATATGCATTTTTTGTATTTTATCATGATGTCTGGATATTCCGTTTTAATTATATATGCATTTTTTGTATTTTATCATGATGTTTGAACTGACGGAATATGTGAATATTTTGATCAATTAATAATAAAAAATTTGGTTTATCTTTACTAGCTAAGACTTTCTCGAACAAACCTGTTATACAGAGTTTGTCATATATGATTTGAAATACGAATGGATTTAGATGTCTTGGATAAATATAATCAGGTAAGTGACAACTACTCGATGTCATTATATACATACATAGATAGATATGTGAGTGTGTGTGTGTGTGTTTGTTGTGTCAAAAGTTTTGGTGGGCGAACTTGCTTTTGTAGGTTTGGCAGCATATGAAGGAGGTCCATTGCAAACAAAATAGGGAGCAATAAAGGCAAGATCATGCGTGAACTGCAAGTAAATAACATTAATAAGGACATTTTCGAAAGTTCTTGCCTTTTTTTTTTTGTGTTGTTGGAATTTAGATCAACTGTATGTGTAAGTGTATGTGTTCTGGTTCATCAACTTCATGTATTCCATCGGGTTTAATTTCACTTATTTGGGAATAAAGATTTATCTTTACATATTGTGTGGCATGTTTAAATTATTATAATTTTATAGCAATAATTCATTTGTTGAGTTGAAAAATGTTGGTTCGTCATGCGATAATCTATTTTCATCTTTTGAAATGGTCCTAAAAATCAATTTTAATATTTTTTTGTCAAATTAAATGATTGATAGCCATGTGAATTTGATGGTGTAATGATAAATATAATGAATACAAAATAATTGTGTGGATGCTTATTATCGATTTTTAACTTATTTTATGATATATATATATATATATATCAAAATTCACAAATTTATTTACGAAAACAGTGTTTATATTTGGAAAAATTGAGCATGATTGAAATTTCCATCGAGAATATAGCACTTGAGTTAATCAATTTCATAACAAAACAATGACAGAAACTAAGATATTAATTTGTGCATAACCTTTTGTGTAATTGATATTAATTGTAAATAATTTAAAAAATCACAATAATCCATCTCTTATCCAAGAGTTCTTTATTTCTTTGCTATAGTCAACCATTAAAAAACTATGCGTATACACGATGACAGATTCTGCAACGATTCTTTCATAATTATAATAGAGATGCAAGAGTTGAATTAGCCTGTAATTTTATGCACGAAATCAGCACTGCCTATTTTATAGGGTTTGAATACTGACATATATATTATATAGGTCCATGGGTATGAATACATTATCATTTTAAGGTTCATTATTATTATCATCATTATTTATGGGAGTTGGGACCGAATTTTAAATTGTATTTAAGTAAGTAATTAACCAACAAGAACGAGGATTAACGTGACACGAACGCAGAAGCTAATTGGATACTGATGGAATGTTGAAATTATTATAAATATAGCAGAGGACTAACTAATTAGGAGGTAGGTTACTTTCTTGTCCGTGGCGTATTACATGTAAACATTGTATTTATACATATGACATATCCATTCACAGTTAACACATTGTCCCGTTCACGCACTTGTAATTTGTAAAGTTAAATTTCACTATGACGTATTTTGTTGGTTATTGCATATGTAATTTATAAGAAGGTTCTATCTTTGTAAACACAAAGTTAAAAGAAGTACATTTATATATATTTCATCTCTTTTAAATATAAAGATCGTATTTTCGTTTTCATTCGTCTCAAATAGATAGTTCACATCATTAAATATATTAACGAAATAATCATACAACACAGAGTTTGGTGAGAACATCTTTGTAGGATCATTTCGCATTTGACTCGGATTTTATACCAATTGGAGCTAAATATTAATGAAATGAACAAGTAATCCACTCTCAATACTCAATAGACAATGAAGTTTCTCGCACTCTTCCAAAACAAACTTACTTTCTACTTTCCAACAAAATCACATTGGCAAAATTCCAAATGAATATAGCTTTTGACCACGATTAATTAAATTTTATAATCCTTTAATCACTGCGAGTCTTACGCTGACTAATCTAATTCGAAAATAAGAAATGAAATTAATGTGTCCTTTCCTTTTTATTGTGAAAAAAATCTTTGCTCTTGCACTCCAGATTTTGCTAAAAATCCACCAACAAAAGGGAAAAGGTAATTACCGTGGACAGTAAAATATGGAGCGTCCGCCGTAAAAAAAAGGTGAAAACAATGTTGTGGAATTACCAGATTGTCCTTGTGGGTTTGAAGAATTTACAGATTAAACCCCGGAAAGCCACCTAAATAGTTCACTGATTTCTTCTCCGGCACGGTTCGCTTCCAGATCATCCGCCGCGATTACCGTCTCGCTGCGACGGCTGCTGCCGGAGAAGAATCTTCCGGAGCTCCTGAAAGACATCGCACGAGAGGAAATCGAAACCGAAGCAAGTCTATCGACGTACTCCCTCAGCCAGTTCCTTCCACCGCCGGCGACCTCCCCGGCCAAAGCGTCCCCTGGTGGCTCCGTCGCCTGGTTTCCGGCATGAGCTTCGTTTTCGACCGATGTGCAGTCAGAAATACCTCTACGATGAGTAGTGGACCCCATGGAGATCGCGAATCCGTCTTCTACGATATACTCGAAGGAACCTAACGAATACGAACGCTGCGCTCCGTCGCCGCTTTCCGCAGCTCCGCGCCGGCGGCTGATGCTCCCGATCTCAATCCTGAAACTGTCTCCGTTTCCGTTTCCGTTCCCACTCCTGAAGCTGTCAATGCCGCGATTTTCGGAGGCGGCGATTTTATCAAGCACGTCAGCATCGGAGGGGAGCACGGTGGACCTGCAGAGTGGGCACGTTTGATTGGAGACGATCCACGTGTCAATACAGTCGGCATGGAACGCGTGGCAGCACAGCGGCAGCAACCGCAGCTGATCATGCGGCTCAAACTTTGACAAACAGACGGCGCAATCGCCTCCGGTGAGCGCACTCCCAGTGACCGAGCGGAAGGTGAACAGCGGCATGGAATCGAGCAAACCGTTCGCGTCCACGTGGCATTGCCGGCCGGGAATCGGTCCAGATTCATCGAGCCGAAGAACGACGTCGTCCGGGGCGGCAAATGTTCGGGAAGAGCGGTGGAAGCGCTTGGAGAACAGGCGGAGGAGGACGTAAATGGAAGCGGACACGATTATGGCGGAGGCGATGATTATAATAACTATCACCATTGACGATGAAGAGGAGTAGGATGAAGATGGAGACGCGTCCCTGTTCGATACTTGTTGCTGCTGATCCGGTATTTGTGTGATAACAGCCTCCGGAGTCGCTGAGCCATCGTAGACGACGGCGATCGAAGGCGGCGGCGGCGGCGTCGAAGAAGAAGAAAATGGAGAGTTCATGGTGGAAGAAAAGGGGATTTGGAGAGAAAAAGAGGTGGGTTTGGGAGTTTAGACCATTTTCTAGAGAGAAGGAGAAAAGGGGGGTTTGAGGAATTTATTGCAGTGGAGGATTTGGGTTCGACGGTGGAGTTAAGGAAGGAAGGGGACTTGTGTTCAATGAAGCTCGGGCTCTCACGTGACCGGCACGTGTTTATTGCTCTTACATTGTCAAAATACGCTTGTTTTCTGTCTTTATCTTTTCCATTTTCGGATGTAAATATTATCATGCTATAAGTCGATTTTTAAAATTTTATAAAAGAGTAATATATATTGTGTAGGGATTGTTTAAAGTTTCTCTTAAAAATTTACTTTAGATTTTATTGTAATTGTTATATATGTATTATTTAATGTATGTGTTTTTTTTTTTTTGAAAGATTTAATGTATGTGTTTCATCTTGAATGTGTGATATTTTAGTAATTAATGTCTTTTTTCTTGAAAATTTGACTTATTTGGTTGAAAATGGATATTTAAAAAAAGAAAGAATATAATAAGCGACTGCATATTCGAAATTGAATTGTGTACATGCAAAATATAACACATATCATACGTTTACTTACGCTGGTAATTGATCGATATATTTCCCTTTTTTCATTGTAATTTTATTATAAGATTCGAAACATATCATTTGATCAGATCCACTGTGATACAAATGTAACATAAATTTAATTTGCTATTTTTATTTTTTTTATTAAAAGAAGGGAATCACTTCGGGGGTGTATGAGTGGAAGAATTGAATAAAATCATGAAATTTAGGAAACTACCATATAATAATATTATGAACAAGTGAGTGGATAGAGCATAGAGTTGTGCGTGACAGAGCAGTATGCTGCGGAAAAGGGTATAATATTTACTTGTTTAGATTAAAAAGGAAAATAATTGGGTTTTCTTCTTTTTCAAAAGATTTTGCCATTTGTTGCCATGAAATTGCAATTTTTGGACACTGTTTTCGCTATTGGTTTCGAGTTCGTTTTCCTCATTTTGGGTTTGTTGCTGCATAAAACTAATCTGCCCCTTCTTTTTATGTATCTTCAATGCATATGCCCCTCCAAAGTCCAAACAATAGAGATTGCATTTACCTTTTCGATTGTCCTAAATAAATGGTTTAATTTCTATCTTTCATAACATTTTTTTATTAATATATATCTACGAGTGAAGTATTGCAAAACGATAATCGTTGAATTAAATAAATATAGAATGAAAAGTTTGTGTAAGGAGTAAATACATGAGTACATATAATGATAATCATCATGTAAATATTGTAATAATTTAAATTCGACGATTGTCTCTGTTGTATCGTTAATATTCCTAACATTATATTTATGTCCTCCCTTCAGAAAATTTCTCACGAAGTCACCACAGTAAAATTACCTCAAGTCAATTATGCTTACTTTTAGATTTTGAAGTTATAAGCCACCAAAAGATAAAGACATGTTTTTTTTATATGAGTAATAGGTATAATAACTATCAAATCTCTTATATGGTTCGTTTTGGTGTGAGATAGGTTCTTCCACGCTCTCCGTCACTCAGTCATTGATGGGATTTTAGTTTTTTAATTATTAACCACCCATGTTTTCAACCATATAACACCCTGAAATTGTAGCTTTGGGTATTACAAAAATATTAAGCTCGCATTGGAGTAGGTGAAATGGAATATAATTTGTATCATTATCATCAAAATAAGATGTCACAAGTGATTGATTTTAGTCTGTTATTTTAAATAATGGTTGCTTTCGAAAATAAATTGTTTTTTTTTTCAAAAGACAAGGAACTTTGAATTCATGAACTCGAGTAGTATTTATAAATTTACCAAGAAGACGTTTTAGTCTTTTAGGTGCTTCCTGGAAATTTAGCAAGATTTTCATATCTGGCCAAACTTTGGGATAATATGTCTATTATAATAAGATTATTGCGAGTCATATCAGTATTCATTTTGGTAATTTTCTTTCATAAACAATTAAATATCTTGACTAATACTACTACTTTCAGTAGGAGCAAGTGCAACAGTCGATTTGATATCGTTTTATTAATTTTTTGTTTGATTTTTTCGTTTTTGTTTTTTTTAAGCATAGTAAAACATTTTATTTCGGTTGGTTTTTTCATATGACACTCTGATTTATATCGTTCGAGTTATTGATTGAGATACAAAATAATTTCTATGTTTCACGATTGGAAGATACTAATCAAGCGCTCGTAAAATTTCGAGACTCGTTTGAATTCATCTGTAAGAATATGTTTCTTTCTTAGATATAGATAAATTTATGTAATGATAATTTTCAATGATTTTTTTTTTCAACTTTTATTACTGATCTCAAAATTATTTTGGAAAATAGCATCTCGAATTTATCCTTTACCCTGACCATTCTCCCCCCTTGATAAATAAAATACAAACGATCGAATACATATTTGGTTATCCTAAAAAATATATAATAATAAGAAACCACATGTTTAAATTTATATCATACGTGCACCATCTCTACCTAGCTAGTTTAAGCAACATAATTATTTATTTAGAATTTTTTTGGGGTCCTTTTTTACATTGAACGTATATTGAAGATTTACGTAAATACATATTGCTATTTGCTTGTGAAAAGAGAATTATAGTATTAAACAAATAGTATAGATATATACTACAAGAGAAACGTTGATTAAAGATCCGCAATCCATAGCTGATTGATCTCTATTACAAATAGTAGAGATATTATATATACTATTTTAAAATTTAACACAAATCGTTGAGAAATACTCATCGTCAATGTATATATACATCTAGACTTTATATTTGGTGTGAATAAACAAAATTATGTTTCGAATGAATTAAAAATTAATTCATGAGTTGGTCTCCTGTGAGACGAGCTCATGGATCTAAATTCGTAAGACAGGTCGATCCGACATATATCTACAATGAAAAAGAACATGTTGAACATAAAAATAATATTTTTTTCATGGGTCATGATAACATAAAATAATTTAATCATTTAAGTTTTGATTTCCCTTCAATTAAGGAATTCTCGTATATTCTTTAATTAATTTTTTTCTTATCTAGAATATGCAAGATTGTATAAATGACTCTATGTATCGTGTAAATCTTTAATGCAAATACAATATTTACATTCACGGGTCGGACTCGGGTTCAATATGAGATATGTTTAATGAAATCGACTGTGAGACTGTTTCATTGGAGTTTTGTGTTAATAAAATAGGATAAATGAATTAGCATTAATATGGCCTATGTAATGGTAAAACGTCAATTTTAATTCTATATCTAGTCTTATATTTTTTTGTTGAGTCTATTAATAGTGCTGCAGCTATGTTTTGAAGATCAATATAAGTTCTTTTCACAAAAATAATATAATTAAGTGACTAATATCATAGTTTAATTTTCATAATTACATTGACACGCCTTGAGATATTTTTTATAAGAAAACATAGTTACAAGATTATAGTTACTAGGACTTTCAAAAAAAAAAAAGATTATAGTTACTAGGTTTAAAAAAAAAAAAGATTATAATTACTAAAAATGTCACAGCCCATCACATACATAACTAAAATTGACATTTTTCCAGTAATTCAATGTAGTCGTACGTACTGAAGTTATAGGTTAACCCAAACTCTCATTAATGGCGGAACCCAAAGTGGCACAGCATCTTGTTTACATTATACGTACACTGCTGCTACCAAATAAATGCTCATAATAATTATTATTATTAATAATAATAATAATAATTTAAGCACACGTTATTTGCTTTAAGTCACAATTGAATAATTGAAGTCGCATTAAATTAGAATAGCGGCATTGCAACAACAACTAACACTGGGCCATACTTAACACCCACAGCTTAGGTTTCTAATTCTAGGCTTCTAGAGCATATTATATATTTAAAATATGGAATTTATAAGTGTTTTTATTTAATGTGGTATAAAGTGAATAGGTCGAAGGCGACATCCCGTACTAGAATTTTATTTTATGATGGTACCGATAAACATATAACTACGTGATGAATTATGTTAAATTATTGAAGGATAAATTAATTACATTACTATACTTTGAACATTACCATTAACGAAGAAAATAATAGAGTTGTCAGCTCCAAGATATCTGAGTTGATAAAGTAGATGAATAGGAGACCAAATAATCATGAATTCGATTTTTCTTCCGTTTGAATGTTTTACGGTGTTAATGAAGAATGTATTTGTAGAAAGTAATATTAATTAGGACGGTCCAATTTATTCACTGAAAAAAAGGTCCAATATGTTCATTAAAAAAGTTCAATTTATTCAATGAAATGTAGTCTGATAATTACATTTGATAATAAAGAAAAACAGAATAGTGAGAGCAGGCCTGGGAGATTGGCCCACGTGATGATTGACCTAGTCTTAGCCCTGGGCCTGGGCCTGGTTTATATATATCTTTAAATGAGTAAACAATAGAAGTTTTCATTAAAAAAAAAAACAATAGAAATTGAATTGACGTAATTACATGAGTGAAATTAATTTTCTTTTATAAACCATCAATTTGTTCTAAAACCGGTACACGAAATATTAGAAAAATGCTTCAACTGGCATATATATATACTTAATTAAATTAAATTAAAATAAAATAAAAGTAACATATAATTACGGAAATTATTTAGTACTCTTGAAATAATTGGTGTATTCGAAGATACGGGATGCATATTTACAAGAGTGTGTTCAGAAATGTCCGCAGTGCATAGGCGAGTTGGTAAGATCTGAGGTAATGTGAGAAGAATTTTTCAGCATTGTGGGTTCAATCCTCGTGTGGAGCATATTTTGTGTCGAAATATTGTGGGGTATGCTCTGGGAGTTGGCCATGTTGCTCTCTCTCTCAAGTCCATACCACTCGTGCAAATCCATCAATTTAACCCCCGAATGAACCAATGGACCTCTGACTAATGTGAGATAGAGTACCTTTCGGGGTCAACCCTTAAAAAAAAAAAAAAAGTGTGTTCAGAAATAAAATACATCAACGACGAAATATACTTTACTAGCAACTGTAATCATAATGCTAATCGTTTTCAATTTCAAATTAGTGATTTGGTGCCAAGAGTCGATTTGTAAATTATTTCGAAATATAATGATTAATATTAAGTACATTATATATTTTTTTGGACAACAAAGTAGATTATATTTCTAAATATTTCAAAGTAGTAAATAGTAATATATGTTTCTATTTTTATTTAAAATGATTGTCCAGGAAAAAAAAAATTTGATGGTCAAAAAGATAAATTAAATAAAAAATATTAATTACTGATTGCAATGCCATAGAGCTCTCTCTTCCCCAATCAAATCTTCACCATTTCCCCATTCCGACTTGCGAACCGAGAGCTAAATTCACGAAATCATCCATGCTCCGCCGCGCCTCAGCCTGCTTACTCTCCCACGGCCGGCGGCTCTCCACGGAGGCTTCGTCGGACGAGCTGTTTATGGCGGCCTGGAGGCGAATAATGCCCAACGTGGACCCACCCAAGACTCCATTGTCCTTCATGCACCCTCGCCCGACTGACCCTTCTCCCGACGCCATCCCCTCGAAGCTCACTGTCAACTTGGTTTCTCCCTACTCTTCTCTCTTCAGCAATAGACAGGTTTGTTTTTTCCCCAATTGAAACTATTACTATTATCGTGCATTCTTCTCTTTTTTCATATGTATTTGTAAATTTTCCACGCCGCGATTGTGATACGGCCTTGATTTGGTTCTGAAACGTTGTTTATTCGCCATTATGATTGGAAATGGTTTTACTGTTAGGAGAGACCCTATTCTTTCTTCTTGGTCTCTGTATTGTGTGCTGTGCTGTTTTCGATCATTGCTTAATAAATTTGCAACTTTCTCGCTTTAGTTGTTTTGGGAATACTTTTATCCTTTGTATGTATTTTTTAATCGTTTATGTCTTATTCTTCTTCATTGTTGCTGATACAACTACAATTCTTTCACACAAGAGGAGTCCAAGGCCAACGAGAGTGGCACAAAGTTAGCAGATTATGTACTTGAACACAATTGATGAAAATAAAGTAGATATACATTTAAATACGTGTAAGCTAATAGGGGTTGGACCCATAAACTTGTAAGATGTCATTTTACAAAAGAAATAAAAATTAAACATTCTCCTCTCTTCTCTGGAATCTTCTCTCTTCTCTTGGGAGGTTGGCTTCCTCGAAATAGCTCAGTTCTATCAAGGGGCTCTCGTTGAGTTTCGATCATGGCAGAGGGAACACGACAAGCAAAAATTGATGAAATTCTCACCAAATTAGCGACAATGCAGGATAATCAAGAGTCTAGCATCGATGTGCTTACCAATTCGATGAAGGATCTATCGATGGGGCTACAAACCTGGATGCAAAGGTGGATCAATATATTCGACGCCATCCTCATATGGGGACGGCGGCGTCTCTTACATCGCCGGAGCCAACCCATCCACCACACACCGGATTTATGCCATTTTCCGACGGTTACTCACCACTGTGATCTATGAGACTTGATGTTCCTCGTTTCTCTGGTTCCAATCCGTCGGCATGGATTTCTCGAATTCAGAGGTATTTCGACTTCTATAACACTTCTGATTCACAGCGGTTGGTCATTGCCTCTTTTCATTTGGATGGGGATGCACTTGATTGGTACGATTGGATGCATCAGAATCAGTTATTGGATACGTGGTCGGAGTTTTTAATCGCGGTGGAGAAACGTTTCGGACCTTCTGAATTTGAGGATTCTTTTGGAAAATTGTGCAAGTAGGTACAAACAGGCTCGCTAGCCGACTATCAGCACCTGTTTGAGCAATTATCTAACAAGAGTTTGGGGGTTCCGGAACATGTGTTGATTAGTTGTTTTGTTTCGGGGTTACGTTCTGACTTACGCAGGGAGGTGCAAGTGTATAAACCACATACTTTGGTTCAGGCCATGGGGTTAGCACGTCTGTTTGAAGACAAGATCAGGGAGACTAAGTTTCAGTGGCGGGGGGCGGCAAACTTTCCAAACAAGAACGATTTCTACCTACTTCTAAGACCTCGCCTCTTCCACCATTGTTGCCTACTCCTTCTGTACCTGTGGCCACAGGGGGACGACGAACTACCACCCCCTTATTCATTAAGATGCTTTCGCAGGCTGAGATGGCTGCCCGACGAGACAAGGGTCTCTGATATAATTGTGGCGAAAAATACTCATTTGGCCATCGTTGTCAAGGCAAATTGTTTTGTTTTATCACTGATGATGATCCGGAGGATTCACTTCTGGTCGAGGAGGAAGATCCACCAGATAACACCACTATTATACCTGAGATTAGTCTCCATGCAATGGCCGGACAAATGTCCCCTCGGACATTGCGTTTTAGAGGCCACATTGGAGGCTTGGAAGTGCAGACTTTGGTGGATGGTGGCAGCACACACAATTTTATACAAGAACGAGTCGCACGTTTTTTGGAACTGCCCATACTTGCTTCTCCCAACTTCAAGGTTTTGGTGGGTAATGGTGAAACGCTTACTTGTGACGGACAGTGTCAGGGAGTTCAAATTCAGTTGGGGGTCGGAAATTTTTTCTATTGATTTCTATGTTCTCCAGTTACAAGGGGCAGATGTGGTCCTCGGTTTCCAATGGTTGGAATTGTTGGGCCGCATTACAGTGGATTATAAGGAATTGTATATGGAGTTTCTGCGGGATAACAGGGTGGTTCGGTTAAAGGGGGAACCATTGTTACAATGGCAACAAGTTCAGTTTACTCAATTCCGGAGGTTGTCCAATACAGAGGCCATTTCTAGCTGTTTTCAATTGTTCTCTTTCGTTCCAGAGGACACTACCCAGGTGGAGGTATTTCCTATGTCTCCAGAGCTTTCTCACTTACTTGACTTGTTCAAAGATGTATTTGAAGAACCGGAAGCACTTCCTCCGTTCCGTGCCATTGATCATCATATACATCTTCTTCCAAATTCTAACCCAGTCAATGTCAAACCATATCGTTATCCTCACTCCCAAAAATCCGAAATTGAGAAATTGGTTTCCGACATGTTGTTAGACGGTGTCATTCGCCCCAGTCAAAGTCCTTTTTCATCTCCAGTACTTTTAGTAAAAAAAAAAGATGGTACATGGCGTTTTTGTGTTGACTATAGAGCCTTGAACCAAGTTACTATTAAGGATCGTTTTCCTATTCCCAACATCGATGAACTCTTTGATGAACTTCATGGAGCATCCATTTTTTCCAAAATCGATTTACGATCGGGTTTTCACCAAATTCGGGTCCATCCAAGAGATATACACAAGACCGCTTTCCGTACCCATGAGGGACATTATGAGTTTACTGTAATGCCTTTTGGCCTTACTAATGCTCCCTCTACATTTCAAGCTTCGATGAATTCTGTTTGCCAGCCCTTTCTTCGTAAGTTTGTCATTGTTTTTTTTGATGATATTCTAGTCTTTAGCAAGTCTATGGTTGACCACCTTACTCACTTACAAATGGTGTTGTCTTGTCTCCGAAAACACTCATTCTTTGCCAAGCGTTCCAAGTGTTCTTTTGCCCAAACTTCAATTCATTACTTGGGTCACATTGTCTCAGTCAAGGGAGTTGAACCTGATCCGGACAAAATCTTCGCCATTCAGCAGTGGCCTACCCCAACTACTGTCAAAACTCTTCGTGGGTTTTTGGGTTTAACAGGGTTCTACAGGAGGTTTGTCAAGGGTTATTCTCATATGGCTTCTCCTCTCACTGATCTTCTAAAAAAAGATCACTTCTCTTGGTCTTCTACGGCTCAAAATTCTTTTGATACCCTCAAATTAGCTTTAGCCAACACTCCTATTCTTGCCTTACCAGATTTTCAGCACCTTTCCAGCTTCAAACTGATGCTTCAGGAAGCGGAATTGGGGCTGTCCTTCTTCAACATGGCCATCCTGTTGCTTACTTTAGTAAAAAGCTTTCTCCTCGAATGTCACGAGCCTCTACTTATGTTCGGGAGTTGTTTGCAGTCACACAAGCAATTTCCAAGTGGAGGCAATATCTCATTGGTCATCACTTTACTATTCTCACCAATCACCAAAGTCTTCGTGACATTCTTCACCAAGCTGTCCACACACCAGAGCAGCAAAAATATCTTATCAAACTTTTGGGTTTTGACTTTGATATCCAATATACTCCGGGTAAAACGAACATTGTTGCGGACGCTTTATCTCGTGAGTTTGGTGACACTGAACCTATAAATTCTTCCTTATTAGCAATCACTGCTCCTGTTTTCCAGCTCCTCTCTGAACTTCGTTCCGAAGTTTCCACTGACCCATTTTATACATCATTCCTCCAGAAAACTTCTCGTTCTAATCCACTTTCTACTCCTTATCACAGTAGCGATGGGCTGGTTTATAGACACCATCGTCTTTGCCTTAACCCCACCTCACCCCTTAAACCAAAAGTGCTTTTCGAATTCCATAATACTCCTTTGTCAGGTCATGCAGGTGTTAAGAAAACTCTGTCCAGACTAGGGGGTGCTTTTTACTGGGAGAACATGGATAAGGATGTTCGAGATTATGTTGCCAATTGTCACATTTGTCAACAGGTTAAGTATAATCCTTCTAAACCACAGGGCTTATTGCAACCATTACCTATTCCTTGTAATATTTGGGAGAATGTTTCAATGGATTTCATTACTGGATTGCCTTGTTCTAATGGATTTTCAGTCGTTTTTGTGGTTGTGGATCGCTTGTCTAAATATGCTCACTTCGGTGCTTTGCGTGAGGGCTTTACAGCTTTACAGGTGGTTTCGCTGTTCTTGGACATTGTTGTTAAGCATCATTCTTTTCCTAAGACCATTGTGTCGGATAGAGATCCGGTGTTTTTAAGTCGTTTCTGGCAGGAGTTGTTTCGGCATAGTGGCACTTCTTTACAAATGTCTAGTGCCTATCATCCTCAATCCAATGGTCAGACGGAAATTTTGAATCGATGCCTGGAACAATATTTGCGTAGTTTTGTCTCGGAGCAGCCTCATAAATGGGTGAAATATTTGGTTTGGGCTGAGCTTTGCTATAATACGGGTTATCATTCGGCAATTCGTGACTCCTTTTGAAGTAGTTTTTGGCCGGCCTCCACCCTCAATTCTTTCTTATGTTGAAGGGTCTTCAGGAATTGAGGCTGTAGACCAGTCGTTGGTGGATCGTGATGGGGTGTTATGCTCTGTTCGTGCTAACTTACAGCAGGCACAAGCCCGAATGAAGGCGACCGCAGACAGCCATCGTAAAGAAATTTGCTTTGAGGTGGGTCAATGGTGTTATATTCGTTTACGACCTTATCGGCAGGTTTCGGTATCAGGGCACAAGTTTACTAAGCTTAGTAAACGCTTCTATGGCCCTTTTCAAATTTCGAAGAAGATTGGTTCGGTTGCTTACAAGCTTGCTTTGCCGGAACAATGTAAAATCCATGATGTTTTTCATGTTTCTGTTCTTAAGCTCTGTCCAAATCCAGAACAAGGACCGATGTTGTCTCTTCCTCCTATGGTTGAGAACAATCAACCCGTGGTGACACCATTGGCTGTGGTCGGATCGCGCTTACTCAAGCGAGGTTCTGTTGATGTGATACAGTTGTTGGTTCAGTGGGAGGGTTTACCTTTGGAAGAATCTTCATGGGAGGATATGGGAGTTTTGTCAAACTCTATCCTACTTTTAACCTTGAGGACAAGGTGCTTCTTCGACAGGAGGGTAATGATACAACTACAATTCTTCCACGCAAGAGGAGTCCAAGGCCAACGAGAGTGCCAACAAAGTTAGCAGATTATGTACTTGAACACAATTGATGAAAATAAAGTAGATATACATTTAAATACGTGTAAGCTGAGTCGGTAGGAATACATGAGAGTTGACTATGAGTTGAGAAGTATAAATAGGGGTTGGACCCATAAACTTGTAAGATGTCATTTTACAAAAGAAATAAAAATTAAACATTCTCCTCTCTTCTCTGGAATCTTCTCTCTTCTCTTGGGAGGTTGGCTTCCTCGAAATAGCTCAGTTCTATCAGTTGCACTATCCGTTAGTATTGGCAACAGTTGTGTAGACTGCTGCGGAAATATCAGCAAATTTCTTCAGAAGTTTAGATTATTTGTTTGATCTGCCACTGGTCACACGTGTATTTCTTTCCGCATGTTTTGTTTGTATTTGGATTTCTTACGGCTTTGTGGCCAATGTTTGATGCAATGCCACAGAGAGATGGCCAACTAAAGTTCAGATTAAGGCCTAAATGAGCAGTGTTGCAAGCTTCCAACTGGCTGGAATTTGATATAATTCGAGTTTGGGTTTACATACCCCAGATTGACATCATTCTAATATATTTTAAGTTGGAGTGGAGTCAAATTATTATATTTGATAGCTCGTGAGCTGCTCACAAAATTTGACATGCTTATTTATCTTCCCCAAAAAAAAAAAAAGTAAATTAAATATGATCAGGAGCTCAAATATTTTCTTGATATAGTTTGATGGTTTACTCAGACCAAAGAAATATTTTCTTGAATTCAACCTTTAATTTATTGTACAGATGTCTCAAACGTAGTATGTTTTCAAACCTCGAGCTAAGATTCGAATAGGAAATAAAATTTTGAGTTTGAGCTCTAGCTCTACTATGACAATAGTTGTGATTTTGTTTTTTAGAAAAATAGACCGAGGTTAAAAAAAATGACCTCCTCAAGTGTATTTCATTGAGGAGGTCATTTTCTTAAAAAAAAAGTTGACTGAGGTTAAAAAAAATACCCCTGATTTTTTTCATTTTTCGCCTTCAGTCCAATCAGGCCTTTCGTTGGTAGAAAATTCTTACCTTGAACTAGTATGACACTCTTCTCTAACCTTGTGGTATGTGTTAAGTTGTTAACGCACATTACTTTTGAATAGCATATCCCGATAGATATGGGCATAGCTCCCCTCATTATTCAGAAAGTAATACAGGGGCAATGGATTGGGCAAATAATATTTGGTTTGGTCCATCTAGAAGTTCTTTCTTAATGTGATGCTGATAAACCCCGCTAATGTGAACTCCAAGAATGTATAATTGTGTCGGTTTAATTAGTGTTCAATGTTTTTGCATAATATATAGAACAGAGTGAGACGAGATTCCATTTTTCACCAGTTCTCTCTTTCGTTTTTGTTCAGAAATGAATTGTCAAGGAATTAAGTACGTGACCTCCATGGGAGCCCTCCAAACCTGAAGACCATGATGGGACATGTGGGGATTTATGAGATGATTCTGTGAATTTAAATTAATATGCGATTTTGAAGGCCTTAAAACATTAAGTTCACTCTTGTTTATTAATCCTACTTTATGGCAACCCAATCATACAAAACAAGTTATTCACGCTGATATTAATTCAGTACTGATCGTTTGTCAGCCTATGGTTTTTTCACAAACACCGTGATCACTGCTGTATTATGATACATTTTCTCTTGCCACGGTGAAGCAAATAAGCTGAAAATACTCAGACACTCTTTTACAAGTGATTTTTTTTCTAATCAAGTGTGGAATGCAATGAGAGGGAGTGATATGGGGAAACTTAATGAATTCAGGGGGGTCAGACTCAAAACATTTTAGAAAGTTTACATTTTGCCACAATGAATCAAATAAGCTGAAAATATTATAAGCTCTTTTTACAAGTGATTTGTTGCTTTTTTGATTAAGTGTGGATCCAGGAATTCGAGATGTTACAAGAGCGAGTGATATGGGCAACTTAATGAATTTGAGGGGTTCAAAACTTGCAATTTAGAAAGCTTACATACAGAATTTCAAAATATTTCATCTTAAAGGTGGATGATCTGACTCCTCTCCTTGTGCCCTACTAGATGAAAGTTTGAGGGCTAATTGCATTCACACCCCCTGTGAAAAGTCTAAAAGGCATAAAACCCCCTGTGTAAAATTAATAGCATGTTAGACCCTATGTTTTAAAAAAATTAGCATAAAAACCCCTATGAGAGGGTATAAAGGTGCCCGAGTTTGTATAACATAGGGGTGAAATGTGCTACATTTTAAAAAACTGAGGGATGCATTAGCCTATTAATATTTCTTAGGGGGTTTTATGCCTTTTAGACTTTTCACAGGGGGTGTGAATGCAATTAGCCCGAAAGTTTGACCTCCATTGGATGAGGATTTGATATATAGCCTTCCTTTGCTTAATCTTTGTTTTTGTTAGATGTTTGAATGTTAATTTGGAGAACAAAAAAAAGTTACTGTTAGATGTTTGAATGTTAATTTGGAGAACAAAAAAAAGTTACAAGGGGATCATAAAGTAAAAAATGTTTGGCCAAGGTTATGTATAATTTTGCATGATAGGAATCTGAGGCAGCCATTAGTTTCATATGTGATATGAGTAATGAACAGGGTTGAGGTTTACTTATGTTGCTGTGAAAGGTTTATGTCTGCATTAGTCATATTTTTTCTTCTCACGAATTTGTGAGTTTTATGTTTACCGCCTGACATTTTCTATGCTTCTATCATTTTAGGTGGACATGGTCACTGTACCTGCCTCGTCAGGGCAGATGGGAATCCTCCCAGGACACGTATCGTCAATATCCGAACTAAAACCGGGCTTACTCTCCGTGCACGAGGAACAAGAAGTGACTAAGTACTTCATCAGCAGCGGATTTGCCTTTGTTCATTCAAGTTCTATCACTGATATAATTGCAATTGAGGCTGTGCCAATAGAGCAGATAGACCCTTCTTGTGTCCAAAAGAGACTTGAAGAATTTAATAAGAAACTCAACTCAGCTTCAACCGATATGGAAACCGTTGAAGCCCGAGTTGGGATTGATGTGCTAACAGCTTTACATTCTGCTCTCTCCGAATAGCAAATAGATCTTAATGTTTCAAGAATTGATTACCAGTCAAATTAATCTCACAAACAGGGAAGTAGGCTGGATATGGATGAAAGTTAAGTTGTCGTTGAACAGATTATGTCATAGCTCATAGATATTGCTTCTCCGCAATTCCGGCAGGCAATATTGAGAGAGAACTTGGTATCTACCCACTTCTACAAGTTTATTTCTTCCGAGGTATGCTTCTTTTAGTTCTATATGGATAATCCTTAACTCTCAGTCGTCCTCGAACCGATGATTTTAATGAATTCCCTCCATAGCTCTAAGGGACTTCTTAGGTTTTGGTATCGTAGCTTTGATTTATTTTTCTTCTCAATGGTTCTACTGATCTGCATACGGCAGTTTTTTGTTGAAAAAAACTTGACTCTATTGGAAGTGCACTTATTGGGAGCATTTACTGCATCGGTTTCACCCTTTGTAATAGATGTTTGGTGTAGCAGTAAGGAATTTATTCCAGAAACCCACACTAGTCGTTCGGTAATTGTAAATGAGGAATTTATGTAGTAGTAATATTTATTAAATATAAGTCACGAGGCTTGTCAAGTCAAGATCTTTTTTTTTACACAAAAAGAAAGTGCATTGAATGAATTTGTTTCTTGCGAAACAAACACGGCATATTAAAGAATGAATTAGGGTGCAGACTCACTGTACCAAATAACTCCACTTCATCTCGTCCCTTGTTCCATGGACAACCTACATAACACGACACCTCGTCTGTGCTATAGGAGTAGTCTTTGTTTTGTTATTTCACGATATCTTCGTGCGAACATTTTGAAATAAAACTCTCGTCGTAGCTTAGATTAACTCTACTTTCGTCCACACAAGTTTTTTTTTTCTTTCGAAAAACTTGGGTGGATGGATTTTTATTGATTGGTTTTCTTCATAAATGAATAAAACAAATCTAAGGGTAAATATAAATGTGGTGATTCGGATTATCTTAACAATAGATTTAATATTTCATGATTTGTTATATTAACAATATATAAGTCATTTGATGTATGATTCAGGTATTATTCTTAACGTAGAATCTTATTAACCCGGCCTATCGAGGCCATAAGATGGTACTTGGATTGGCCATTGAATGGTATCAAACCTAATTGGCTTTATGAGTTAACGCGTCACATCATTATTTGGAGAGATCGAAAGAGGCTTTGGCTGGTTAATTTCTACGAACTGTTTTCGAATAAATTAGTAATAATTATTCAGAGCTTCGCTGGTGCCATCTGGTGTCCTTATTTATATTTGAGTCCACTCGTTTTTTTGTTTTTTTTTCACGTAGTAGAGTGTGTGTGTTTTGGAATATTACGAGCTGCCCGTGGGCAACGGGCAGTGGAGACAATGGCTTTGAAATCTGCGCTAGTTTTGTCCACGGGTAGGTCCCTCTCTTGCATGATTCTGTTGCTTTTATGATTAGCAGTAGGCCCCCAAATAATTTTTTTTATATGTGCAAATTGCAAGTAGGGGTATTTCGATTTTTTCATGAATATAAATAATATATATTGAGATAGTTAATAATTTTTAGAAAATAAATAAATAAAGTGAAAAATCATTCTGGAATTCATATTTCTTGAAAATTCTTCGAGATCTAATTTGATGGATGACGTCGCACGAGTAACTCATTTAATTTTTAGAGAGAAATAACAAAATTGAGTTATATTTATTTTTACATAATAGATGATGTATATTATGTAAAGGCATTGAGTTAATTGGTCATTGAATAATAATAATATTAGTTTGGAAAAAAGGACAAAAAATATGTGGGGGGACTACAATGCAATAATGTGTTTAGATGTATGACGATTGATCATGATGTCGAGTTTTCTTTACTTTTTTCTTCTTTTTCTCTTTTTTTGAACTTCTCAAATCTCACCATGTTTTGCAAATCTAGTTGGTCATTGAACTCTCACAAAATTAGTGTTTTACCCAAAGGTATTTTTAGCTATATTTCTTATATTATTATAATCTACGCGTGCCCACAAAGTTAAAGTTTGCTTCTTATAACCAAAGTTTTTAAACAACTTACAATAACATATTAGCATGATTTAAGAAAAAAAATTATATATCCTAAGAACTTCATTAACTGGTTGACCACTTAAAATAATGACATATTTACCTGAAAAGGGATGTTTATTGATAAAAAGGAATGCCAAGGGTATTCACTATTCACAACTCTTTTTTAATTTTTTCCCATAATTTACATCTCCTTAACGTCCATTGTTTTTTATATATTGCATTCCAAGGAACCTGATCCTTTAGTTCTAATTTACCATTGTATGTTGCATTTGAGAGGAACGTTGTATATAAAACTAAAGCAAAATCAAATAAATAACATAAAGTTATGCTAAACCATGTTCGAAATTCTTTCATCAAAATCTAATTTTTTATATCGAGATTTAGATGATATCGAATTTGAGATATGTCTTACATGATGTCATTGAGCGAGGAGATACATGGCAAAATAAATTGTGTAACACTCTTGTGAGACGGTCTCACAAATGACACGGGTCAATCTTATCTATATTTATAATAATAAGTAATACTTTTGACATAAAATATAATACTTTTTAATGGATAACCCATATAAGAGACCCGTCTCAAAAAAATGACTCTTGAGACCGTTTCATATGAGTTTTTTCCAAATAAATTATATATATATATATATATATATATTTATGTTTGCATGTATATATATGATTAAAAAATTAGTTTCAAACTTAAAACTTCAAAACTTAATTTTAACTTTTGGTAAATTATATCTTAAATGATAAAAACACTTGGAGTAAGGGAGCCTAAACTATGTCCCGTGACACTAAGGGAGTGTTTGCAATCACTAAAAAAAGTGATTGTTAGCTTTTGGCTTAAAAAATCATTTTTGTTGTTTTTTAAACTTAGATTATGTGTTAACTTATGCTTAACTTAATTGAAATCCAAAAGCTAGTCATGTAGTGATTATGATTATCCAAAAGTGATTCTAATAAGAAGGTCATTGCTAAAATCACTCTAATAATTTATTTATCAAACACTACCCAAATTTGATTTTTAGATTTTTCACATTTGTTTTCAAACACTACCAACTTTTGATTTTTCTTAAATTTTTTATAATTTATAAATTAATCATTCTTAAAAAATCTTAATATATTGCAAACACTTCTTAATTTTGAATCTTAAATTAATTATATTTAATATAAAATAGTGAATCCTAGGTTGGGTACAAAAATATGAAACCTTGGTCGGCCGTTTACCTTTACCAATAGATTCCATCCCTTGAATCTTGGAAATCTGCCCGTGGTTTCTCATCAGATATTAATTTCCTGTGGTCTGCACTAGTCACTGCGAACTCCTCATGTTCCAATATTTTAATTCTATTTTTTCATTCATGAAATGTTTTTAAATTATAACCAAACGATAAATTGATAAGTATCTTAATAGATAAATATTATTATTATTTTTTATCTCGTCTCAAATTACAAACCAGTCGATCTATCTCACGGATATTCATAAATTGTCTCACAAATAAATAAAACTTGTATTTTTCATTTCACATATTCGATTTATTGGATTATTAAATATATATATTCCCACGCCTTTATTTTTTCCCTATAAAAGAGCCATTTGCCAGTCTCTCAAAACTTCCTCCCACAATCACTATTTCCTCTCCCTTCGGTTTCATCGGAGCACTCCGCCGCCGCCGCCGCGAGATGAGGCCAGGGGGTTCATATTACCCTAGATTTGAACAAGACACCCATCGCCCACCCCATTTTCTTGATTCTTGCTTCCTTTGCCGCAAACCACTCAGCCAAAAATCTGACATCTACATGTATAGGTCAGTTTTGCGACTCATGATAGATAATCTCAGTTTTTTCTCGATTCTTCCACCATTAAAGGGTATTTTTCTTTTTCTTTGAATTGATTGAAATATACGGTTTTCTGCAGAGGGAACGCTCCGTTTTGCACCCAAGAATGCAGGCAGGAACAGATCGCAACTGACGAAGCCAATGAAAAAAGATTGAAGAAGAGGGCATCGAATACCGTGAGACAGAACACCGAATCTGAAAAGGAATTCGACTCCAACAAATCTGTACAGTCAAACACTGTGGCGGTTTCCTGAATCCGTAGAAATTGTAAGCAAGTTTACATAGCAAAATAGAAGGATAAAAACCTGAAAGGGATGCCGATCGGTTTCAAGAGATCCGAGGGCTCTGATTCATAGAAGTGATTTAAGGGTTCTTGAGATTTGAGATCTGCCGTCTGATCTTTAGGGAAAATGGTTGAAACCCATAAAAAAGTTTTGATCTTTTTTGGTTTTTTTTTTTACCCCAAGTTTTTCTTGAACTCTCTTTTTGTAATTAGTAGCAGCTCAGCTAATAGTTTCAATTCTCTGATTCCACTAATATCTCTGTTTGTTTCTCTCTCGTCGTATTCTGATAAATATAATTTTACATAAAATAATCTTTGAGGTTTAAAGCAAATTTGCACTTTAAAAAAATAAGAAAAATTTATTTTAAATCTCCAAACTTAAACTCTAATTTGTTTTTAGATGTAACATGTGTTCGACTCTTTGTACTTTAATCTTAAAAAAAAGTGAATATATATTTGCATTTTCTGTGCTCACGAATCTTCCACTTCCATACAGAACACCGAAGGAATGACGTTAATATATGATACTTGAATATTAAATAATTTATATATGTAAAATTAATGAATCATTAATATTAATATTTTCATATATTTTGAATTCTAAAAAAAAAATAATATTAGTATTAGATTTTAAAATTTTAATACTCAAATAATATATATTAGTATCATATTTTTAATATTTTGTATCGAATTTGTGCAAAAACATTTTTAATGGATCGAAGAGTTCAATCACAATTTTTTTTCTCACAATATTGAATTTAAAATTAAGTTTGGTTTATAGATTTAAAGCAAATTTATCCTTCAAATTTTGTTTTAACTATCAAATATTTGGTGAAAATGTGAAAGAGACGCCTGCATGATTCAGTTCACCTTTGTATTGAAAGGTAATATTTTGATATAAAAAAAAATAATTTTTTTAATAAAATGTCTCGAATAAGAGATCTTCTTCTAAAAATTGATTCATAACACATAAAAAGTCTCTTTTTGTGAAGTGTGAAACAAAATAAATATGGTCTTGACCGGTATTTAGTTTGCGGGAAAAAGTCACCATCTTTCTCTATACTTTGGCTTGTACTCATTAAAAACTGGTACCACATATTCAAAATTGTACATACTCGTTTTATTGTTTCCAAAAGTCAAATTTATTAGTTTTGTACCTGATTTTAATATAGCTGAGCATTTAAACATTTACAAAACATTAATTGAAATCTCAGATACTATTATATATTATTACAGCTAACAAAAAATACATCGATCCTAACAATACGACAGTCTGTTGAAATGAAAACAAAGTTAGAGAAACCAAGAATTTTCGTAACTAAGAGGTATGGCAAAAGAATTTTCCAAAAAAAACAAGAAGGAGATATGGCATAATTATTTGATTAAATAAAGTCCACTTCAAAAGTCCTTAAAACCATATACACTAAAATAGAAAACAATGAAAATGGGAATAAATAATAATAAACAAAATGGGTAGTGAAAAGCTTCTAGAACGGTGACGGGACAAAATTTTCAAACTTTTGGGTTCTACTTGGACGAGATATTTTGATTTGTAAAAAAAAAAAATTTAAAATTTGAGGAGATATTTACAATTACATCTATCTATCTAGATACATATTTATTTGAAATTTATCCAACGTAAATACA
This sequence comes from Henckelia pumila, assembly GCF_033568475.1. Classification (NCBI taxonomy): domain Eukaryota; kingdom Viridiplantae; phylum Streptophyta; class Magnoliopsida; order Lamiales; family Gesneriaceae; genus Henckelia; species Henckelia pumila. Next base: position 46,587,831 of record NC_133122.1, on the reverse strand, counting down.
TTTGAATTTCATGGATTTTATTAAAGAATATGTCTCTTATGAAAGAATTTGTTTGTTTAGGTTCATGTTTGCAGCGAATTGTAGTGTTTTTAACATAAGAAATAATTTTTTATGAGATAAATCGGATTAAAAATCAGTTTCATAAAATTGTTATGTGAGACAGTCGTACAAGTTTTTGTGTTTATTTAAATCATTTCATCTAAGCGCACCTTAGTGACTATTATTTATCACTCAAAAAATCTTAATTCATGTATGATGCAAAAATTGTATCCTCAACAAATTATTATTATTATTATTATTATTATTATTATTATTATTATTATCCGTCAAAAACAAAAATTATTATTTCGAAACAGCTTTAATAAAAACCATTGGCGCGTATATTGTAAGTTGTAACAATATAATAGAGCTTGACTCCAGCGTTTCCTCGTTGGTGCCTAATTATTAGAGAATTAGTCAATTCGGAACTTTATTTTAATTTATTAATTATTCTTTCTTGGAGGAAAAGTATTGACTTATTTAGAGTATTGGGCTTGGGCTCTCAAGTTGTCCCCAAGATCAGCCCAAGTCCAGAATCTTTCTCGATATAGAAGGCCCATCTGAAAGACGTCAGGAACAAAATATCTAGAAATACACTAAGCTGTGATTCGTAAATATATATATATTTTTAAAAAATTAAAATAAGAATTATCGATTTTTAAAATTGAAATGACATAGATAAATATAGAATCAAAGAGATTACAAAATATGAAATTGAATAATTAAATGATATATTCAGCATTGCTTAAAAGCTTCACCAAGATATTAAAAACACAAAATCTCAAGTGAGATTATCTCATAGGTAAATTTTGTGAGACTAATCTTCTATTTGGGTCAGACACGATAAAATAGTTTTGATGCTAAAAATATTACTAATTATTATAAATATTGTCATGGTTGACCGTCTGACGGATTATCTTGAGTATAAAAAAAGTCAAAAAATAAAAAAAGACACGTAATGAATATATATTTTATTCAATAAACAAATTAAAATAGGTGTACAAGTATACAACTCTAAGCACATCATTACAATATTTGCGTATCATACTTAAAATTACATATAGGATTTGATATCAGGAGCCTTTGCTTATTTTCATTCCACCCAATGAAATGCTCAAAAGCTAAAACCCTCCTCCGGCCACATCGCCACCGGAGCCTCCGATCCGGAGGCCAACTCCGACGGAACCTCCGGCTAGGTTTCAGTTGGAAAAGTCCTCTACTTAAGGGGCAACGAAAATACTAATCTTAAATGATTGGCTTTGCTTTAATTTTTGCATGTAACAAACACCTACAGAACTCTCTGCACAAACAAGTTCTGAAAACTCACAGCTCCACAAAAAAGTGATGGCCCTTCTACATAACTACTACAATGAACCAAGAAAACTCCGTATTTACTCCATTTTACTCCTCTGCATCATCATGAATCTCCCACCACCTCCTCCACCAACGTATTCACTTAACTTGGTCAAATGGGCGAGTCTCCGTTTAGCGGATTCCGATGCACCCATGGCCTTCTCAGGCTTCTCTTCCGTCGTTTCGATTTCTGAATACTGGGTAGGAGGACTTTCCTCTACAGAAATCTGCAGTATTCGCTTTACATTTTCCACTACGTCGCTCATCTTTGGCCGGTCCTTTGCGTTTTTCACCAGACAAGTATCGGCTAATTTTGCGATGGAACGAGCTGCGGTTAGGGAGAATTGGTTTTCAAGTCTCGGGTCCATTATCATGCTAAATTTTCGACTATCTGCTGGATACAGTTTCACCCAGTCCAACAGTTTTTGCTCGGATTTGGGACGTCCCCTTTCTAGAGACCGTCTGCCTGTTAGGATTTCGTACAATACGACGCCAAAACTCCAGACATCGCTCTTGGTGGTAAGATGGCCAGTTTGTATATAGTCCGGGGCAGCGTATCCATGCGTTCCAACAACCTAAACATAGTTGATGAAAATATTATGTTGCATACAATTACATTGATGTTCCTTTTACAGGAAAAGCCTGTCACGTGACTCACGTCCAGCGCCATCGGGTCCATGCAAATGAGACTCATGCAGATGGCTTGACTAAAACCAACTTCGCATCTACTTTCACAATGAGTAACTTAAATTGATAATAAAGTGCATAACATAGGGGCTACTGGCTAGGGCCTATAAAATCATTCTCAGTTTGTTACAATCTGATCAAGGACAAAATAAAAGGAATCACAGATTCGCTGAGCTGAGGTGATTAAAGATGTGTTGAGAGGGCAAAAGATAAAAATTTTGAACTTGGTACACATAAAATTTAAGAATTTATCCCTTTTAAGGGGGCGACTGCCCTTGCTTCTCCCTGAAGGATGCACTTATAGTGTTTCTTTTAAGAAAAGGGCTTGTTCCAAATCTTATCATCAAGAGAATGTAAAAAGTTTATGTTTTCGCACAAAAAGTGTAATTGTGAGTTTTAACAAAGTGAACGTACCGCAGTTGAAACATGAGTACGACCCGCGGTTGGACCCTCCCTAGCAAGCCCGAAATCCGAAAGTTTTGGCCTGAAATCTCCATCCAACAGCACATTTGACGCCTTGAAATCTCGATAAATAACCTAAACATTGGGATTAATCAAAATAAGTTACATGGGAACTGTCCAAATTTATTGAAGTAGAGCTCATAAAATCCAGAGATCAGTTCACAGTAGTTTGGCACATTTTCTTCATTAGGGTGGTAACAAGTTGAGTCTGGTGCAAGTAATGTTATACTTGGATGCGGACTCACAATCGGACTACTCATACATCAAGCAGCATGACTTCTCAAAATAGTTTGAAAAGACTAAAATATGCCTAACGACTATATAAAAAAGTTCTCATATGACAGAGTAAGATTAAAAATAAATAAAATATAACAAATGAAATGAATTGCCCTCACGTATCTCTTGGGCAGAGTTTTGAGTCTTTTGACTGAGGCACCGAGCCACTTACCTCGAAAAATCAAATTATGGAAGCAAAAAGAATTCTATCTTAACTTCAATCAAATGCCAATCCTAAAACAATGTTCTCAGTGTACTTTGTCAGCTGTTCGATCCCATCATGAAAAGCCAATTGGTTATCAAGAAAAGGAGTTCCACTGGGAAAACACTATCAGTAAAACTTTTAGCCTTTAGGGGGCAAAAAAGGTCCGCTACCAAAAAGAACAGTAGAAAACAAAGCGATGGCCAAGTCTGTGATGTTAAAACCTGGATTTCTAATTCTTCGTGCAAATAAGTCAATCCCTGAGCTGCCCCCAACACAATTTGCATTCTTTGATCCCAAGAAAGGGATGGATAAGCCCGGCTAAATAGATGATCTTCCAGGCTCTTGTTTGGCATGTATTCGTACACAAGTAGCCTTTGAATACCTCTTTCTCCATCCACAGCACAGTAACCAATAAGTTTTACGAGATTTGGGTGATCCACAACACCAAGGAACTGCACTTCTGCTACCCATTGTTTATGACCCTGAACAGTTCGAGGCACTAAAATAATTCATTTTTCAGTTTAATCTAACATCTGACTCACAAAACAGTTCATGGACTGGAATTTGGAAGCAACACATTTTTTTGGGATGAATTTTTGAACAAGATATTGAACATCGACAAGATCCACGCTTCAAAATAAACCTACAGCATGTATTTTGATAGTTTTTTTTTTTTATTTCTTTTTGAGGACTAACAGGTATTTTTTTATTCTTTTGAGGACTCACAATAGTCATGCAATAATTCTTCAAGTGTTTGCAACCCAAAGGCGGATCAAGCAAGACATTAGCAGGGGCAGGGAACGTCTGAGATGAAAAAAATCTCTAAGTTTTGATCCGTTCAAAGCTCACTAAGCTGCACACTGATCTGAAATTCCTACGTTTGCCCACTGTCGTTCCATGCATTGTACTCTCATATTTCCTTTGCAATACACAATTTTGTAAACCCATCCACATTGTATTGTTTGATGCATCGAGGACTGACTAATCGCATCTCAACCGAAACAAAGTCACAAAACATAATCTGGTTTAATCACCAAAAGGGTCTGCAAATGGCTAGCAGAACCACCAAAAACACAAACTAAAGAGTAAAGTTCTCTAATCCAACACAAATAAAAATAATAATCTTGAAGCATTATCGAACAAACAGACTCCTTTATTTGATCTCAACAACGGCTGAATAACTGTGAATTCAGCAATGGGGCCACTAAAAAATTCCAAGAGAACTCTGAAGAGTTGTCATTTCATCTTAGCATTATAGCAAGAAGAAACCACACATAAGATCAAGAATCCTACCTGATAGCCATCTTTATTGAGTTTCTTAATGGCAACCACGACAGGCTCACCATCTCTGTCAGCATGCTTGATGCTTGCCTTATATACACATCCAAAACCACCTTCACCTATCTTAAGTAATCTGTTAAAATTATTAGTAGCCTGCTTTAGCTCAGCAAACTTAAAAACCCTTAAATTCTGAGCTTTTTCTTCATATAATTCCGGTATGCTTCGAGGTGAAGGGGCTGAGCATGACGATTTTGCTACCCTCTCAGTTTGTGAGATGGCATCAGAATTGTACGGATTTTTTAGAGTTGGGGCTGATTTTTGTCTCCCGCTTCTTGCTTTTTCCTTGAAATAATAGAAACAGTTCATTATCTTTAGCGTTTTTCCTTCAAATCAAAAGGGGCTTTTCAAGATTCAGTTTTGAACCCTGGACTGCCATTGGAAACCTGCAGAATTCAAAGTAAACATTAAAAAAATGGAAATTCAAGGAAATCAAGAACACACGCAAGCAAGATAATTCGTTAAGAGGGATTCAAGAAAAATCAGGGAGCATTAAAATTTCAAGAAAATATGAAAGACAATTAATATGACCAGCCCATAAGCAAAGTATGATCAGTTCAGATAAATCTTCTCTTTCTTTTTTAGGGCAAAGAAGAAAGTTATTATTATGTTTTAAACAAAAACCAACACATATTGGAATGCCAACTTACGAGTTTCATGAAGAGCCAACATTCCCCGAGCTGGAGAACATCAAGAAAATGGATAAAATCAAGATGGCCCAGATGAAATCTTCAAGAGAGAGAACTCCCAATTATGCTTGCGTGTCTGTTCGTGTGAGTAATGGGAAATACAAATCGTTAATCATCAAACACTGCGAAGTTAATGCAACACAACAAAGTTAGGTGAAGCAAAATAATATGATCAATAAATGCTTTAGGTGTGTGCACATATATATAACCACAATTATTATATACAAATGAATAATGACTTATCTGTATCTCTACTTCTTGGATTTGTTCAACCCTTTGGACTATCTTTTTAAAAAAATTCCAACTTTCTACGCGGTCGAAGTGAGATAATATCCACGAATGAAAAAAGAATCTATCTTTTTACTGACTTCTTTCCCTTTTTCTTGCTTCACTGAACAAAGGTTGCTGTCCAAAAGATTTTGGGCAATGGGTTCCCCTGTTTCTTGTGATATGTACACAAAAAAGCTCACAAATCACACCATCTAAAATTATTTTATTTTCATCTCTGTAACAGTGTAGTTTGGCTCGAAACTACATTAGAAAACATTTCGATATTATTGTCTGATAAAATTTATATTTTTTAACAATATATACTGAATTAAAAAAGAATTTCTTTTTAAATCGTTGGAAGATGATAAGTTTGGTGGCGCCTGTCTTTCACGAAATAGATTGAAATGGGAATTGAGTTGACGCTTTGGGTATAATTGTCTCAACTCTCAACAACAACAAAAAAAAAAAAAAGACAGAAAATAAAAGTAGCCAATCTTGAAATTTCAAAGAAGGTTCTTCTACCTCGTACGGCATGAAAAAAATATGAAGCAAATATGAATGCATCATTAATTAACATGAATGAATTTTGAGTAGGAGAGGATACAAATTGCGATAAAGAATAAATATTATACATGCAAAAATAACGAATCTAAGAGACACATTTCTTGATAATAAGTTTGAACCATTTTATGAATTGAAATCTTACCTATTTTTTTTTAAAATAGAATTTTAAAATGTTCATATATATACCGAGATTATTGTCGTCCGAATTTATTTTAAACGATATTCTATACATGTTGGAGGTAGTAGGAATTGACTTTATATATACATAAAAACTTAATAAGGACATTTTTAAAGGAAAAAAAAGGATATTACTTTTTAGTTTTCGGTGAATTAAAAAACAAACTCTAAAAGCATCTAGAACATCGAAATTGTGTCATGTTTACTTTGGTGGGATTAGCCTTTTGCCACTAAATCACAATAACTAAACAATTTTAGGAAGACAATATTTTTAAATTTTTGCAAGTTGTGATGGATCATGGATCTACTCCGCAAAGACTTTGAATATATCACAAAATGTTAAGTAGACGAGTGAAGTAAATGGGAGACGAAGATTGTGACAGAACTCGCAAAAGTCCATTTTCCTATAATTTTTTTTATTCATTTATTCGTGTGCCAGGACTCATTCTCAGCAGGTTGCTGTTCACAGACATCGCAGACACGTCAATTCATTTACACATTTTTTTAATATACACATTAACTTTATAATATTATTATTAACTAAAAAACCCTTGATACATTATCGTTATTTTTTAATCTATCGTTATTTTTTAGTGTATGTTGATAAATCGACATATTAAAATAGTAGTTTATAAATCATGTTAACTATATATCGTACTTGACAAACTCTATGTGATATCACTTACTCATCTAACGCATATACCATTGAATCATTTACTATATAAATTAACTTATTTGTTTTTTTCCGTACATCCACCAACTTATCATCTTTGTAATTTTCACACACATGTGATTTTAAAAAATATATACATGTAGTTTTGTGTTGTACAAGTGAATCTTGGTTACACACTTACACTAAGATATTTTATTTGTAAGAGGACTGGCTAGAGTTAGTAATATTTTAAGAGTGAATTGTCATAAAATCCCTGATATCCTTTTTAACTTTATTATAATTTTCTAGGCAAAAGATTCTTTACTATAACTCCCTAGGACCATCAAATTTGAATATTATAATATTTAATTCTTATGCTGGATTTATGATAATCTATGCTTGAAATCTATAGGTTCTATGCTTAACTTGTAAAGGTTTTATGCTTGAATCTGAAGATTTTGTGCTCATTTGCAGCATAAAGAATTATGCGTGGTAAAAATGGTATCAGAGCTTTAGGTTAATTATTCAGACGTAATATTATTCGTTAATTCATGCTTTTCTTTGTTGAGGAGAAGATTTCTACAAAAGATGACTTCAAACGAAGGTTTGAATCAAGAGGATTTTATTCATATGAAATCCTATAAACAAGTTAATCTATTCACAATAGATTATTACAACAGGTTGTGATTAATGCTCTTAATTTTGAAAAGATAAAGAAAAATGATTTCTAACTCTCAATTTTTAGAGATTACCCCAGATTCCTCTAAACTCTCTGGAGATCTTAGAGAAATTCAAAAGACGGTACAATATTACAGTAATCAGATGTATGAAATACCTCGGCAAATTGATGAAATCCTTAAGAAACAAGAAGAAATTCTTGGAACTCTAAAGGATCTTCAAAATAAAATCATAAATCTAGAACACACTTCGGGTTCTAGAAAAGAAAATACAGGAGGAAGGTTACCACTCTCATTTGGTACCGAACCTTTGTTACATCAGAAAGGTAAAACCAAAATGGTTCAAAAACCTTTAACCAATGATGAAATGATAATTAATCTTATAAAAGCAGTATCAGAGAAAAACACTATCTGATGACTACTTTAAAAAGATTAAATCTCGAGAATCTACAAGATCTTGCGAATTCATTTGTGTTACGCCTTAAACGCATACAAATCTCGTGTGATGAGATTAATGTTTTTAATGCATTAACAAGTCTCATAATATTATGTTTTGATGATTAAAAAACTCGGTTAATTGTTACTAACCATTTAAAGTGATATTTTGCAGATTAGATTTATTGACAAATAAATTATTGAAAGTTATTTTGAAGCTATCAATGTATTTATAAAGTCTCAATTTGCTCATATAATGGACACAATGTTATGTGGATGTCATGAAATATTGTTAAGAGATATTTAGAAAAAGACAAGAAGAAGCCAAAGTATGGAGCAGCAACTTCCGAAAATTACTGGAAATTTTCTATGACTCCAAATCGGATCTCCACCAGTCATAATCTAGATAAAGCAGTGTTACATGTACTGTCCAAATTTGAGATCAATCCAACGGCTAGAATGAGAGATATTAATTTTTTCATATATACTGCACAGTACCCACTTCTGCAAGGAACGAAACCATGAAGATTCGACTTCAGAAAATAACTGGGAATGTTTGAAAAATCTAAATCCAATATCCACAAATCCGATACAATCTAATGATGTTATAAAGCTTATGTCCAAATTTCAGGTCAATCCAACGGATGGATTGGGAGATATGAATTTTTCAAATTTGTTGCACAGAACAAGTTCGAAAACATGATGAAGCGACTTCCGAAAAATACTGGGCATGATTTATTCGTACAAATCAAATCTCCACAGTTCGGAATGAAGATCCAGAAAGCTTTGGTTTAAATTTCAGATCAATCCAACGGTTAGATTGTGAGATATGATTTTTCCACAAAATTCGATCAATGCAGGAAAAAAGTAGGCAGCGGCGCCGAACACTTTTTGTCACTCCTTGACTTCTTAACACACACCTCATGCACTCAAATCAGATTCAAATCTTTGTTAACTATAAATAGAGGCCATCCAAGGTCATTTGGAGACATCCCAACTCATCTCTTCTCTCCTTTGCAAGCAATTTCTCACTATCAAAGTGTGTGTTTGATATATTCAAGTATTTGAGAGTGTTTATAAAAATAGTTTGTGAGTTGGTTGTGCTATTGTTGTAAACACTTGAGTGTGAAGCCAAGTGTGTTGTGCTATCGTTGTAAGCACTTGAGTGTGAAGCCAAGTGTGTTGTGTTGAGGCTATCCTTGGAGCCCATAAGACCAAGAGTTTGAGTTGTATCGGCGCGGTGATCGTGTTGAGTTGTACGGCTATCCTTGGAGCCATCAAGGCCAAGACGTTGAAGTGCTAGTGGATCCTTGGTTAATCGATCTTAACCAAGAAGGGGAGACGTAGACGATTTATCGTCGAACTTCCATAAACATCTCTTATCCCTTTTATTTACATTACACATTTATTTACCGCACTTATTATTAATTGCTTTAAGTCTTCCGCTTGCGTACTAGCATAATCGCTTTAAATTGCTAAAGTTGCCAATAGAACCTAAATCCCCCCCATTAGGTTCTAACAATTTGCGAATCTGAAAGTAGTAGATCTAAAACTGAATTCCCCTGAGGGTGAACAACCCATAGGGAATCCCCCAAGATATGTGGTTTAAACAGAAGAATCGCATAGTGAGTTTCAGGTTGGAAAAAATTCACATCCAGCAGGAACCAGATCAAGAAGGAGTAAAATCCCACTCCATCAAACTCCTTACGGAAAAACTGTTTTAGATCCAATACATCCTTTGTAACACCCGGTATTTTTAATACGTAAATTCACATGCATAATTAGGAAATTTATTTATTTAAAATTTTAGATTTATGGGTTAAATAATTATGTGAAATTATTTGTGCATGTTTTAAGTTATTTTTAAGCATTTAACCCATAATTAGTGATTTTTTTCATGATTTATGGAAATTTAATTATTTTATCGCGTAGACGGGACCGTGGACGGACGAGATGACAACTTTCTATCCAATTTATTTCATGAGCATTTTTAGAGCCCAAAAATATTATTTTGAGTTTTATTTCCTCAAAATTATCAGTATTTAATTTTATATAATTTTAGGAGTCCATTTTATCCAAATTTAGTCAAAATAATGACTTTTTACTATCTTTAAAATTCCCTTAATTATATATTTTGGGATTTTATTAAAGTTATCAGATTTTAAATATTATTTAGAGTTTTTAAGTTATATATATATTGTATATTTAAAACCCTTATTAATATTTTAATTATCCTAAACCTTATTTTATTCTAATTACCCTAAACCTACCCCCAAAATCCTACGTTAAATCACTCAGCCACCACCCCACCATCTTCATCATCTTCTTCATCGGCCATCACCCCCTAGGACTCCATAGCCACGTTTTTGAAGCTCCAAGGCAAGTTGTCGTCGCCCCGTCGTCCCGGAATCGTTCCACGCGCCTATTTCTCTTCAAACATCGGTGCAAGGCATTATTTTCTTCCCTACTTTTCGTACTATATCAGATATTATGGTGTGTGTATTGTGTATGCATCGAAATTTCAAAGGTTTCAGAAAAAGGGTTCGATTTATGATTGTAGGCGCACGGTTCTTGTTGTGTTGGTTGTTCATGTTCATGTTTTCCTCCATGGTTACGTCTAGGCTGCTGGTCAGGGTTCCTAGGTGGTGTGGGAGTGTCCTGGACTCGAATGGCTCGAGTGGTTCGAGCCAAACGAGCCCAGGAAACCACAATGTTCAGACGGCTCCCTTGGATGCGCAGATTAGGGCTTCGTGGAAGGGGGCTCGGGGTCAGCTCTATGGGTTGCATGGGGCTGGGTCAAGGACTAGGTTCGAACCGCCCAGACGTGGGCTACGTCTGGGCGGCGGCGCTTCGGCCAGGGGCGGCCGGAGCAGGCCGGCTGCTGCTCACGGCCGCAGCAGAATCGGGAATAGGGCGACGGGTTTAGGGTTTTCAGGGCGGGTCCGGGTCGAATTATGGGTTCGGGTCGGGTCTGGAAGTAAGTGGGTTAAGTTAGTCGGGCTCGGGTATTTTATTTTTAAGTTAATGATTAAGTTTAAGTGTTTAATGGGCCTAATTAAATCTCAAAATTTAATTGGGCTCCATTTAAATTCTTTTGGGTTGAATTTATTTATTATTGGGCTTATTTAAATTTAATTAAGTTAGTCCAATGATTTTTATGGGTTTGGGGGCCCATGAAAATTATTGGGCCAGTCTTTGGGCTTTTGGGCCCATTGGGCCAGAATAGGTTATTATTGGGCCAGGAATGTTTTAATGGGCTTGAATTTATTAATTGGGCCTAGAAATGTATTTT